>NW_028261385.1:16922136-17235136 GCF_051295495.1 Thamnophis sirtalis | reverse complement strand
TTATAGCAGCAGAGACTTCATTAAGGCAAATTAATTCTCCAGGAATTATGGACCTGACATGGAGGAAGCATGCAATTTCATTTTTTATTGCTATAGTTCAGTGATGGCAAACCGTTTTTGGCTCGCGTGCCAAAAGTAGTGGGGTCATGTGCAGGCATGCCACACCCATAATGCTTTGCGCATGACCCCAGTGTGCATGCGCACACGACCAGCGCTCCCCACATTTTGGGTGGGCTTTTTTCACCCTCCCCAGGCTCCAGAGGCTTTATTGGAGTCTGGGGAGAGCGAAAACAGTTTCCCCTGCCCCCCCAGAGAAGGCTTCAGGAGGTTTCAGCTTCCCTAAAGCCTCCAGAGCATGAAAAACTGCCCCTATGGGCAAACTGGAAGTTCAGCAATGGACTTCCGGTTTACTCGTAGTGTTTCCCCCCCCGCTCTGGAGCCTTCAGGGAAGCCTTCTGGCCTCAAAAGAAGGCTGAAGTCAGCTGGCCATCATAGCAATAGCAATAGCAATAATTATGCTTATATACCACTTCATAGGGCTTTCAGCCCTCTCTAAGCGGTTTACAGAGTCAGCATATTGCCCCCAACAACAATCTGGGTCCTCATTTTACCCACCTCGGAAGGATGGAAGGCTGAGTCAACCTTGAGCCTGGTGGGATTTGAACAGCCAAACTGCTGAACTGCAGTCAGCTGAAGTAGCCTGCAGTGCTGCATTTAACCACTGCGCCACCTCGGCTCGCATGCACACTGGCCAACTCACAGGGCAAGCCTCGCGTGCCCTGACAAATGGCTCCGTGTGCCACCTGAGGCACATGTGCCATAGGTTTGCCATCATGGCTATAATATAATGTAAAGGTAAAGGTTTCCCTCGCACATATGTCCTAGGCATTCCCAACTCTAGGGGGCAGTGCTCATCTCTGTTTCAAAGCCAAAGAGCCAGTGCCTTCTGAAGACATCTCCATGATGATGTGGATGGCATGACTAAATGCCTAAGGCGCACAGAGTGCTGTTACCTTCCCACCAAAGGTGGTTCCTATTTTTCTACTTGCCTTTTTACATGCTTTCGAACTGCTAGGTTGGCAGAAGCTGGGACAAGTAATGGGAGCTCACTTCATTACACGGTGCTAGGGATTCGAACTGCCGAAGTGCCGACCTTTCTAGCGACAAACTTAGTGTCTTAGCCACTGAGCCACCGTGTCCCTTACAGTTATTTCTATCTTACTCTTCAATTAAATTATAGTTATATTGCATTCATTCTTTAATTGTCTTGCACTCTATTTGGTAGTCTTTATGTCTTCATGGATGCATTTAATGTACAGTATATGTTAATACCATCCTGGGACAGAATAGAAAGCTTAAAGCAGAAGTCTCCATTGGTTTAGAGCAGAGGTGGTGAAAGATGGCCCCTTTATGACTTGTGGACTTCAACTCCCAGAATTCCTGAGCCAGAAATTCTGGGGGTTGAAGTCCACGAGTCATAAAAGAGCCATCGTTCACCACCCCTGGTTTAGCGTCTTGGTATAACCTGACCTATTTTGAATGTACAGGGAGCAAAAGTGCTAAAAAAAGAATAACATTAGCCCACTATACCATTTCTTTGAGGTTTCTTTGTACTGTATCTTATATACTCTTGGCAGGAGAAATTACAACCTCATTCCTTATTAGCACACCTTGGCTTAGTTCATATAATTTAAAACAGCAAGAAATCCAATTCAGTGTCCCCAAATGATCCTTTCCTCTCTCAGCCTCAAATGACTTGAGAGACAATCAAAATACCTGGTGGCAAATGAGTTTCACACACACGGACATAGAAAGCATCTCGATATTTGGTACAATTATTCCCCAGGACACTGAAACAGAACTTGGATATCTTTTGACAACGTTCAAGGGCACAATTGTCTGTTGCCGTGTGGCCGTGCTTAAAAACTAGCCTTAGGGTGGATGTACCCCAAATCTGGAATCATCCTGATCCTAGCGTCACTTTTCACTTTTCCCCCCTCACCTTTGTTGTAAGAATGCCGTTCTGTTGAATGTCCATTTGGGCGACTTGTTGTCCTGCACCTCCTGATTCAAGGAGTTTGTGTTGGGTACAAAGGAAGGATCAAGGAACTTCAGAGCAAACTGTGACCTGAAACAGACCCCACATTTATGCAATCAGTGAAAATGTTCCTTGATATCAAGGGGCAAATTAAGGATGTTATCATTTCTACTCATCCTAATCACCATTGTCCATTAGAAGAAGACATTCTGTGGGGTATGACTCTCAACATCTAAGCATGTTTAGATGGGTGGGAATTACTGTTTCTCTTTTCATATGAACAGGCTGTTAGAAAAGCTATTTTTCTATAGGGAGGAAGGTCTTCATTTCCCAGAGGAAAGCACAGGTAGTCCTCAACTTTAGAATAGAATAGAATGGGAGAAGAGAAGAGAAGAGAAAGAAGAGAATAGAGCAGTGGTGGGATTCAGCCAGTTCGCACCTATTTGGGAGAACTGGTTGGTAACTTTCTAAGCAGTTCGGAGAACCGGTTGTTGGAAGAAATCTCATTTTGTTTTTTTCCACTTTACAGGGCTAATCCTGTAAGGAAGGCAGGAAGGAAACATTCTGGTGTTGTTTCTAGCCTCATCTTTATCGCCCTGCTTACAGAAACTGCCTCTCTGGTTAACCCTTAGTACATTGTAACAGCTAAGGCGAAGTGCCCATCAATGTGAGTGATGTTGAGTTGGCCATGCCCACCCAGTCACATGACCACCAAGCCCCATGTACCATGCTGGTCATTAGGGCAGAGAACCGGTTGTTAAATTATTTGGATCCCACCACTGGAATAGAGAATAGAATAGAATAAAGAAGAGAAGAGAAGGAAGAGACTAGAGAATAGAATAGAGAAGAGAAAGAAGAGAAAGAAGAGACTAGAGAATAGAGAATAGAATAAAATAGAGAATATAATAGATAATATAATAGAATAGAGAATAGAATAGAATAGAGAATAGAATAGAATAGAATAGAGAATAGAATAGAGAATAGAATAGAGAATAGAATAGGACAGGACAGGACAGAAACCAGGACAGAAATCAGGACAGAAACCAGGACAGAATAACAGAGTTAGAAGGGACCTTGGAGGTATTCTTGTCCAAACTCCTGCTTAGGCAGGAAACCACTTAAAACCACAACCGAGCCCAAAATTTCTGTTGCTAAGCAAGACAGCTGTTAAGTGAATTTTGCCTCATTTTACAACCTTTCTTGCCACGATCAAGTGAATCACTGCAGTTGTTAAATTAGAGATATGGTTGTTAAGGGAATCTGGCTTCCCTCTCCAACTTTGCTTGTGAGAAAGGCAAAAAAAGGGGATCATGTGATCCCAGGATGCTGCAAATGTGATAAATATGTGTTGGTTGCCAATCGTCAGAATTTTGATCATGTGGCTGTGGGGAATGCTGCAATGATTGTAAGTGTGAAAAATGATTGTAAGTCACTTTTTTCAGTGCTGTTGTAATTTCAAATGATCACTAAATGAATTGTTTTAAGTTGAAGACTATCTGTATTCCAAATATGATCTTCTTACAGCCCAGCTGTCAGGAAATATATAACAATTAGGTTGCGTTAACTATAAAAATTGTATGCTATGATTAATTGGAAAATGAAATCAGAATAGTTTAGCAATTCAGTTCCTAATTCCTGAAATAACTGACACCGTCACCTGGATATGTTTTGAAGGTTTTCTTTTCCTGTAATATGGATACTTCATGATTCTGAGTATTCCACAGCACTTAACCAAACTTTATTGATCTCCAAAGAGCCAAGCTGGTTAGTACTTGGAAGAGAGACAACTATATGAGTCCATAGAGGCTAGACTTTAAAAGTTTATGTCTATCTATCTATCATCTCTCTCTATCATCTATCACAAATGACTTCTACAGTGCTGCACTTTTGACCTGTTCTTCCTCTTCTCTAAGCTAATCTCTCTTTTCAAAGATCCAATATTTCTTCCATCTAGTTTTCCATGAGTATCTGCTCTCTAACTGTATGTTCTCTACTTCCAGGCTCTTTTTTTTGTTTAACAGCTCCTCATTGTGTCTTTCATTTCACTGTCTGGTTTGTTCCCTTCCTTGCAAGATTATGTTTCTGAGATCCTCTCTGTTGCAGAGATTAATCACATCGTCAGTTATTTGAATGTTGACTTGTATGCGTCTAAACTGAAAGCCTTTGTGAAGTTATCCTTAGGAAAAGGGGAAACATGCATCTCACTAAACCAAAAATTATAGATGTTAAGTCATTGTCCAAAGATAAACAAGGGTTTAAGCTGAGAGGAGCCCTTGGAAAATCAAGAGGGAAGGGGAAAATGAAGCTACCAAGCAACTAAGTGGGGGAACAAAAACGTTCCAAAAAGCAGGCTCAAATTCTGTGATATTGAGCTACAATTTCCATTACTCTATAGCAGAAAGTAGAGATTGTGAGAAATATAATCCCCAATTTCTGGTACCTTCCAGATTCAGGAACACAGAATTTCTCTGTTGTTGGATGATATTAACACAGCAGTTTCCAAAAAATGGTTCAAGAGCCGAGGTGGCGCAGTGGTTAGGGTGCAGTACTGCAGGCCACTTCAGCTGACTGTGATCTGCAGTTCAGCGGTTCAAATCTCACCGGCTCAAGGTTGACTCAGCCTTCCATCCTTCCGAGGTGGGTGAAATGGGGACCCAGACTGCGGGGCAAGTTGTTGACTCAATTTGCTAAAAAATCTGTAAACCGCTTAGAGAGGGCTGAAAGCCCTATGAAGCGGTATATAAGTCTAATAAATAAAATAAAATAAATAAAAGCTTATAAAAATTATAACTTTTCTAAAGGTTGTGCAAAATTCTTTGATTTCAGTGGAATACTTTACTAAATTTTCATGAAATGTAAACAAAATGACTATTCATAGGATCGCTTGCCTTTATAATATGACGGTAGCAACCAGAAAAATAAAAACATGAATAGAAACCTGTCAAAAATGAATTTAATTTATGAATCAACAAGATATTGAAAATAAAGTTTGGTTCCATAGTTACTTTCCCTAAACATCTGAATGTGATTAGGATTGACTTCCAACTGAAAATTATATGAGTACTTTGGTAAGATATATGGGATATTAGTCCTAATATATAATAATACATAACAGTCCCACGTGCAAATATTTTAGTAAGTCCACAAATTTGTGCAATAATCATATCTGATGAGTTACTTGAGAATTTCAAAATTTCCTTTAAAAAAAAGGGTGGGCAAAATATAGACTTCAATTTTTTTACTGAATCACAACTCCTAGAAGCCTAGACAATCTGTTAAATGTAGTTCAAATATGTGGTGGCTCACCTCCTCTTAATCTAAAACATCCTCTAGTCTGCATATAATTTTCTAATTTACTCATTTATCTATCATGGTTGTGTCAATAACCTTTAAAATACCAGTTTACATATATGGTAACCTCTCCATAGCAATGCCATTAGAAGTTGGAATAAAATTATTTTCCCTTGTCCCATGATCTGAACCAATGCACTCAAATAGCAACAGACCATATGCTAAATTGCAAGAAGCAGTCTTCGTAATTTGGATTTCAGTTAAACCTGAGAATCAAGTTCTTGATGGTACCAGCTATTAGACAGTAAGCAGACAGACCTTAAGAGTAGTGAGCTTTCTTTCGTTAAGGAGATGGTTACCTGCCACATTATATATAACTATATATTCTTTCCATAGCCAGGAGGTCTATTACATGAACATGTAATGGGTCCCCCCTCTTCTTTCTATGTGTAGAAACCTGATCAGATATTTCTGGTGAGTCTCTATGACAAGGAATGCTCTGCACAGAAAATATACAAGCCAGGCTTCCCCAGCCGATTGGAGCAAGTTGGGAGTTGCTACATATTTAGGAATCACTAGCTTGGAAAAGGATGCTACAATAAACCAATGGTTAAGAATGACTACGGAATGGCTTTTATATGATATATGCTAAGTCAACGTTAAGCTCACAGAACAGAGAAGCAGTTTCCCAGCAGATTCCATAAAAATAAAAAGGACCCTTGTAAGCTTGGTATTGTTTACTCTGATCGGCAGAGTAAGCTTACTAATGGGTGGCATCTTTCATTCCTTGGGATGCCTTTGAACCACTGGGAACAATATTCATATGGAATGTTTTAAACCCGGAGTCTTCAGAACTAATGCCAGATGGCCAGGAGTCTGAAGAGCAGAAAGCGGAGGCGCGATCAGCACCATGGACAGTGGCCTCGCTACCCAGCCGCGAGGGTTACCGCCTTCTGCATCTTCCGCTTTCGGCACCTCTGACCAATTTTAACTCTTCCCAGCCATAAATTACAAAGACGATCCCCCCACAACGAGCGTGTGTGTGTGTGTTTGTGTGTGTGTGTGTTCGTTCCACTGGCCGAGAAATCCTCCCAAACTGCCCCAGTCTAAGGATTTATTTGTCTTTGGGCTCCCAAAGGCGGCGAAGAATGAAGAAGCTTTTAATTATTCCCACCACTTCCGGCTCACGCCTTGGCTGGAACCCCCCCTTCCCCTCCCCCTTCCCCTCCTCATTTTCTGGCCTTTGGCTGCTCCCCCGGCTTTCAACGGGGGAACCAAAACACCGTGGGGAAGCCCGGCGATGGGGAAGGAAAAGTCAAACAAAGGAACCCCCTTCGTTTGTCTCCTGCCCCGGTTGGATAGGAGAGCCCACACCGGACCGGAGTTGCAGGGAAGGCAGATGGGAGAGGAGGAATTGCGAGGGAGATTAGAGAATCACACACCCACCCCCCATCGCTTTCCCTTCCTTCCTTTCTCATTTAAACACTGCGTATCTGCGATTCCCCAGCGCCGGAGGGACACACACACACACACACACAGACACACAGACACAGACACACAGACACACACACCGGGGTCGTCTTCCCCATCCACGGCCGAAGAAACAAGGCGCCTGCGCCATTAGTCCTTCCTCCGTCCGGAATATACATGAACCGGCCAAACCGTCAGCTGCCCATCATATTATATGTCTAACACCCCCACCTCACACATACACACCTTACCCTACCCCATCCCCCTACCCCCGCCGGCCACTGATGCAAAAGCTCAAAGCAGCGCGCCCCGATCGATTTCCACACAAAGCAGTTTTAAAGGAGGGGGGGGGTTGTATTGTACGGTTGGCACAAAAGCCAGAAAAAAAAGGGGTAGCGGGTATCCCGGAGCGTGGATTCAATAATAATAATAATATTCCCCTCTCCCCTCCTCCTCCTCCTCGCTTCTTCCTCAGCCTGCATACCCTCTACCCACCTCGCCAGCATGCCTTTCCTCGGGGAAGGGGGAGGGGGGAAGGGAAGGGAAGGCAATCTATGTATGATTTGACAAGCACTCACCTAAATCCGGCATGGAGCATGTACATTCTCGGCACTCCCGTGTTGGCATATTTGGGAGTGGTGAAGATATTGTCTTTTTTCAGGGACACGTAGCTGATCAAGGACAAAATCAAGAGAGCCACGCTGACCATCACTAGCCCCAGAACACTTACCACTCTGACCATCTTGCAGCTTCGCATACCTAGGGCGGGAGGGGGGAGGGAGAGAGAAGGGGGGAAAAGAGAGAGATATACCCTGGGTTGTGAGAGCTACATTGAAGTTAACACACCCAGAAAGGAGGGATGGATGGAGCTGATGCGTGTGTGTGCTTGAGAGTGTGTGTGTGTCTCGATATGGCTAAGAGCTAAGGAGGGGGAGGGAAAAACACATGCAACTAAAGGATTAATGCACAGTGTACTGGCACACAGATGCACATGAGCTCAGGCAAATAATTATCATCATGAAATAATGCTGGTTAAGATAAGGATTGTTCAAGAAAGAAACTGAAGGCTTTATATTTAGCGGCTCAAGAACAAGCTCTGCAGACTAATTGCTGCCGGACAGCAAAATTCATCATGTAACAAACAACGGTAAACATTGCCTTTGTAGCAGAAAAAATAAATTACGCTTGATCAGCGGCTGTAGCAAAATTCCACAAGCTGACCACAAGCAACGTCATGTCTGAATTGCTAAAATTATTCATTGGAAAGTTTGCCAGAGGTTTGGATTTAAATATATTAAGAACTACCGGAATCAACAAATTGAGAAGATTTTGGCAAAGAGTGAGTTGTGAACTTAGGGGACTTTAACATTCAAACAGACCTTGTTTATAACATGCCTAATATAAAAGTGACTGAAAAGAAGAATGTCTGTTTCACTGATGTTGCTATACCAGGTGATGATGGGATAGAGGAAAAGTAATTAGGGGGCAAATTTGCAAAATGCGGGGACTTGCAAATCAAAGTGGAATGCTTATGGAAAAAGAAATATTCTGTTACATCACCAATTGTAATGGAGCTCTTGGGGCAATAAATAAAGGATTCCCTTAAGATTTGGAAATTTTGAACTTATTGTACCAGAGCACCCTAATTCTACCAAAAATGAATGAACAAACAAGCAAACATTTTTGCTTGGAATGCTACTTTAATGTGTCTTAGGTTCTTGGCTAGGACTTGAGTTATTAAGTTTCAACAATTAGATTGTGAACCTAATTCTAGATATGTAATATTTAACATCATGTCTCCTTGAATGGTGATGAAACATTTGCAACCAAATTGTCACGCTCGGAACTCAAACCAGGAGCCTAATTTAATATCAATATTATGAAATTTGGTCCTATCTGGAGACAGCAGAAAAGAGAAAGAACTGTAGAAAATAAACAAAATACAAAGACCTACAAACAGAAATGGAACAAGTGTGGCAAAAGAAAGCAAAGCCAGTGCCAATAGCAATAGGTGCCTTGGGTGCCATCCCAAAACATTTGGTGCATCATTTGAATACTATTGACCAAATCACCATCGGTCAATTGCAAAAGGCAGCTTTGCTTGGAACAAACGTCAACATCTGCCTATCCCAGATCATGGGAAGAATTCAGAAATGCCAAATCCAGTCTAAACATCTGACTGACTGTGTGATCAGCCATAATAATAATGCAGTATGGAAACAACAGCTTTGAAATAGCAGTAGGAGGGTTGTTTAAAAAAAAGGATCCTGAAAGGAAGAAGAGAATGCTGCTTTTTTTGTGCAAGAAACTCCAGAATCTAGATAGATAGATGATAGATAGATAGATAGATAGATAGATAGATAGATAGATAGATAGATAGATAGATAGATAATGATGATGGACATGGATGATGGATGATGATGAAGACTATCCAAAATTGGAGCCATGTCCTAGAAAACTTTGGAGAGACACTTATTGTCCCATTTGAGGTTTGGCCATAGGAGAGCAGGACCACAAATATCTCTGGTTAAGGAGAAAAAGCTCCAGAGAGCAACAGCTTTCTTGAAAAAAAAATTATGCTTACAAAATGTCACTGTCAGAGTTCCAAGTAATAGATCCATAGCAAGCAAAACTTCAAGGCAGGTGGATTCCTCAAAGAATAGCTTTATTGGAAATATCATATTGGCACATATTTGGTGAAAACCGACTCTGAAGTCTCCCACGGTCTTCACCTAATTAAAAGTTTTTCTACTTTCTCAAAACAATCAGTCACATAATCCAATCACAGTGCGGGCTGGCAGCTGGGTAGCATCACTCCACCTTCCTCCGACCAGGTATGAGAATGTCCTTGGTTCTCAAGAGAAAATATTTTGTTTTGAGAGCCATTTGCAGCAGAGAAGAAATATTATCCGAGGCATTACTGATGAGTTCTTTATAAAGCTAAATGCACCAATATTAGAACTTCTTAGGAAGACAAAAGAGAAGAGTCTTCTTGGCATTTAGATCTGCAGCAAGGGGAGGGAGGGAGGAGCCAGATGGGAAGGAGATCCAGGAAAGAATAAGAGGCTGGGAGAGTAGACCTTGGCGACTTTTTTTCTTTCCAATTTTTTTTTATTTTTTATTTTTATATATCTCATTGCATAATGGTTTGATTCCTGAGTGTCACACAGTTCAACACAAATAAACATAACAGTATTATTTGTAATAACTACATTTCATTTTCATTTTTAGTTTTACCAACACATAACGTCCACTACCATCCTCCAATTCTAAACCTTCTCACAGTTCTGCCATATGTTGTATCATCTTAATATCTGTTTTTACTATTTCCCCCCTCTTATTTCTACCTCTATTTTAGTCCTTTCTTCCCCCTTCCCCTATCATTCTAATATTCAAAGATGTGGTCCTTCCTTTTTTCCCTATTCAATATTTCAATATGCACTTCTAACATCCATCATGATCCTTCAAGCATTTAATGTATATTTGTTGTTAATCACATTTTTTACATATTTAATATTTTCCCAACCCTTCAATCCTTATGATTCTGCTATTAATACTCTTATTTTCATTAAAATATGTTCTTTCTTTGTCTAATCTCAAATTACTTAATCCTAGATTTTCACTGTTAATCATATTTTTATACATATTTAATAACACCCTTATATAAATTCTGTTTATCTAATTTACAAACTATTTTTCAACCTACAGTATTTTTTGGAGTATAAGAAGCACCTTTTTCCCTCAAAAAAGAGGGTGAAAATCTGGGTGTGTCTTATACACTGAATACAGCATTTTTGGCCTCCCAAAACCACACCCTCTTTACAAAAATGGCCATGCATAGCCTTTAGGAGGCTTCCAGAGTACTTCTGGGGGCTGGGATGGGCAAAAATGAGTGAAAAATGGGCCATATTTTGCTCGTTTTTGCCCCCCAGCCTCATGAGCACTCTATAAGCCTCCTAAAGGCTATGCATGCCCTTTTTGACAAAAAAAACTGACCCGCTTTTGCAAAACAACGGGCCGTTTTTGGGAGATCTGCAGAGTGCAAAACCTTTTTTTTTTTATTTGCCTCTTCAAAATCTTGGTGTGTCTTATACTTTGGTGCATTTTATACTCCAAAAAATATGGTATGTAATTATAATAATAATATACATTACATTGCTACCTTACTAATATATATTCAAAAATGATTTTTACCTCTTACATCACGTACAAAGCAATTATCCAACTTATATAGTTCTAATATTCATATACATTTCTGGGTGGGGAATTCTGGGAATTGAAGTCCGCCAGGCTTAAAGTTGTCAAGGTTGGAGACCCCGGTCTAAATAGCTAAAATAAGTTCTAGATTAGTGTTTCTCAACCTTGGCAACTTGAAGCTGTCCGGACTTCAACTCCCAGAATTCTGGGAGTTGAAGTCCGGACATCTTCAAGTTGCCAAGGTTGAGAAACACTGTTCTAGATAAACCAAGGGAAGCTATATAACCCATCAAACACTGTACAGGTTAGTCAACTTACGGGCATAACTGCGACCAGAATTTCCTTTGCCAAGCAAGGAAGTTGTCAGCTGAGTCACACTCTATTTTATAACCTTTTTGCCATAGTTCTTAAGAAAATCACATCAGTTTTTAAGTGAATCATGTGGTTGTTAAGCAAATCTGGCTTTCTCCATTGACTTTTCTTGTCGAAAGCTGTCTGAGAAGGTCACAAACGGTGATCGCATAACCCTGGGGATGCTGCAACTGTCACAAACATATCCTGGTTGACGAGTGCCCAAATTTTGATCATGTGAGCCCGGGAATGCTGTCATAGGTGTGAGGAGCTGCTGTAAGTCATTTTTTTCAGTGCTGTTATGACTTAGAATGGTTACTCAACAAATATTCTGAGAATTGCCTATAACTTGCTTGAGATAGGCAACAATGATGAAGCAAAAGTTATCTACGTGCCACTTTAATATCTGAATTCTAATAGGAAACATAGAATTTTAGATACGGAGCTCTGTTATTGGTTGCAGAGGCCTTTCCGGAAGGCCTCTGATGGTGAAAAGGATGTCAGGGATGACTGTGAAGTACCCGTGGTTCGCCCATGAGGCCAATGTTGAGAAAAGACACGGACACGAGCTTTCTCGGGGTGGGACGACCCAGATTGGGGGTCTGGGAGACTCTTTTATTGAGATAGGACAAAGGCAGGGGGAGCAATCAGCATGTGATCCAAGACAGCCTGTCAAACTACAATTGCTAATCTACTGCTCAGGGAAGTTCTGTCTATATATGGTCAAATCCTGGGCGTCGTTGTGTAAGGCACATCTAGAGCGAACTATCAGGATGTTATGTTATGAACTATCAGGATGTTATGGAGTTTGTTTTTTCCTGTGTGGTTCAGCGTGGCTGCGCATGCCCTATTATGCACTGGGTCATGGGCGACCGCCACACCTACACAAGGAGTTATGTGACAACAGATGACACGCGCGAACAGCGACAAGCGGCTGCAGAAGTGGCCCAGCAGTGGACTCCTGCTGGGTGGTGCCGTTGGTGCTGTTGCCACAAGATGAGTCAGTGGAAGACACACACCCCAAAAATAAGACCTGGTGCCAAAAACACCAGCCTGAGGATGGCGAGTGAGACCTCGCCGAAACTTATATGCTTATAAGTGCTATGTGCTTAGAACTCTAAGCATTGTTAGAGACCCCACACATCCACTTCATGGTCTATTTCTGTTGTTCCCTCTGGTAGGAGGTTTTGAAGTATTTCTAGCAGGATTACCAGATTCTGCAACTGCTTTGTTCCTTATGCCATCCATCTGGTAAACTCGCAAGATTCATTTTTTTCGCCATGTACATTTAAACATCTGGACTAGACTGTGTTGTTTTGCTGTGTCATATAATATCTGTAGATATATGCATAATTTTGTATTTTTAAATATTTTTTGTCATGTTTATGTAGTGTATGTTGGAGGGGGGGAGCAATGAAATTTCATTTTAATGTATGGCCATCATGCTATGATGCTTTGCTATGCTATGCTATGCTATGCTATGCTATGCTATGCTATGCTGTGCTGTGCTGTGCTGTGCTGTGCTGTGCTGTGCTGTGCTGTTCTGTTCTGTTCTATTCTATTCTACTGATTTATGGACAGTGGAAGCTCTGGTTGATCTGAGTTGTGCAAAGCTTCAAAAAGATGTTTTGCTTCAATGATGCTTCATGTGAAACTCTTCATTGAAGGGCTTCAAGATGCAATTTGTTCTCTTGCTCCTAAAGAGCAATGCACATTGTTTTGATTTTTGCCCTTTTGACAGCCTCCAACAGCACTTCC
Organism: Thamnophis sirtalis; assembly: GCF_051295495.1. Classification (NCBI taxonomy): domain Eukaryota; kingdom Metazoa; phylum Chordata; class Lepidosauria; order Squamata; family Natricidae; genus Thamnophis; species Thamnophis sirtalis. The sequence goes on along the minus strand of NW_028261385.1, from coordinate 17,222,031 downwards.
AGTAGTTGGAAGAAGCTTCTCTTCACCGTAGAAATATCTTGTGGATAATATTAGAGAGAGCGTCTCGAAGTACCTTGAGAAGTCTGAATCTCATGGAAATGAAGAGCACTTTTGCCGTATGAAGTATTTTGCCCAACCAAACTGCTCAGAGAAGAAACCCAATTTATCTAAATCTATATATACATAAACCAGGTCTGGAATCTAATCTGGATGAGGCAATGCAAGACCGACACAGACTTCAGTGGATAATTAGAACTGCAGAAAAAACAATTACTGCCAGCCTGCCTTCCCTCGAGGACCTGCACACTGCACAAGTCAAAAAGAGGGCCATGAAAATATTTAAAGACCCTCTGCAGATCCTCAAAACGATGCTATAGAGCACTGCACACCAGAACAACTAGACACAAGAACAGTTTTTTCCCAAACGACATCACTCTGCTAAACAAAAAATTCTCTCAACACTGTCAAACTATTTGCTAAGGCGGCATTACTATTACTATTAGTCTTTTCATCGTTCCTATCACCCATCTCCTCCTATCACTTATGACTGCAGGACTGTAACTTTGTTGCTTGTATCCTTATGATTTATATTGATTATTTCCTAGTAGGATTGGATTGCTTATTTGTACCCTATGACGATCTTTAAGTGCTGTACCTTGTGATTCATGACGAATGTATCTTGTCTTTTTATGTACCCTGTGAACTTAAGCACCAAAGACAAATTCCTTGTGTGTCCAATCACACTTGGCGAATAAAGAATTCTATTCTGTTCTATACCAAAGTAATCAAAATGTTTTCAATGACCTCTGTAGGACAATTTGTTTCCTCAGTGCACTTTCCTGAATAGAGTTGCTAGAGTTCAAGTGAAAGTTATGAATGAATCCAATGTGGCGTGTCACAAGTCAAGTAGAAAACAGGAGAAGACTTGACACAGTATTTGTGGTCCCACCAAAGTGGCTTTAATTGATCCAGCTCATCGCTGCTCTTCCCATAGTGCTTGCTCACCTGTAAAAAGCCCATGCCTGGCCAGGTTTTCTCCTTCAAATGGAAGGTTGGATGAGATAAATCATGGAGGGTGCACCTTTCTTCCTCTGTCATGTAACAAAAAGGAAATAATCTGGGCCTAGCCCAGGTACTAGCAAAACAGCCTGTTCCAAGGCATTCTGGAGGGCAAGCAATCATACCGCTGTTGCACTTCTTCTGACAACCTGTAAACCAGCTTCCCAAAGTTAATTCACCATAAGTGGCTTCCCATGTCAGACAAACTCTCTTCCTGTAGAGCTACACAAGAGCAGGGCATTTCCAAGATGTTCCAATATGCTGCGCTGGTTTGAACACCGAAGGGGAAAAAAAAGCTTTTCAAAGTCATATGGACAATTGCCACAAGTTAAGAGAATTTCCACAGTGGCTCAGGTCTCTCTCTTTGTCCTTTTATTTTTTTGGATCGTCCTGTTTGAGGAGGGAAGCCCCAGGACCACGGAGCTGTTAAATTCTGCATTCCACTGTCTTGAATGCTGTCCTCCTGGGTTCTTTCAGACATGATTCATGGAACTTTTTTTTCCCCTCTTCTGGTTGTAAAATGTGATTGCAGCCACAGTGGGATATGGACAAGAGCAGTAGAGCTTTTGAAAGGAGAACTTCATACTGACGACTTAGAATGTGCCATTAAAAAAAAAGACCCATAGGCTCAGCCAATTTGATTGCTTCCCTGCTTAGCTCAGCTGGGGCACAAGAGCGGAATTACCCCTTATTTAGCCACCCCAGGGAAGGTGGCTGTGGTGCTAAATTACTTATTTTATTCCATCCCCCTGGTTTCCTTTTCTTTCACCATAAGAAAGAAAGCAGAAATATTTAGGGGGGAAAAAACCCACCTCCACACTACAATGGAATGGATCATCCAGGTTTAGTCATGCTTTGGACAGGTATAGTAAAGCAATTGTTCAGCAACACGGAGGATTTTAATATGGAAATAACCAGAGAGAGAGAGAGAGAGAGAGAGAGAGAGAGAGAGAGAGAGAGAGAGAGAGAGAGAGAGAGAGAGAGAGAGAGAGAGAGAGAATTCCCTTATGATGGGCTCTAGCATGAACCCAAAAGCTTTGAACAATAAATTTTGGTCAGTGACTGATTCAGATTGGATCCTGCACAGAAATATTCACTGAGCCAAGAGAGATTTCTTTGGAATGACACCTGTTGTGACATATGACAGTATCTTTTATAAACATATAGGCATTTGCATATTTTGTACTGTTTCAAGAGTTGTGTTTTAAGATGGATAGTCATGCAAATCAAATAAATACTATTTTTAAAGCTGGTACTTCTATTGAAAAACAAGTTTAAAAATATGGCTATCAAAAATTGGCTGCAAAAATCCAGTCACCACTAGGTGGCACTTGGGGTTTCCCATATACCTTTGCTACCCTCTGGTGGTCATCTGGGCTTTGGAGAGGCGACATTTCAAGCTCATGCTTTCTGCAATAGAAATAGTAGCTTTAAAGTAATATTTAAAATCTGGCAGGAACAGTTAAATAATCCCAGTATGGAAGGTGTCCCACTGTAATAAATTCAGCTGAATGTCTCTTGTGTTGGGATATTTTCCAGGAGGAAACAAAGGGCAGGGATTTCTTCTTCTTTTTTTGAACAGGTATAGTAAAGCAATTGTTCAGCAACACGGAGGATTTTAATATGGAAATAACCAGGTAATTCAATCATGTGCATGCATGATCAAAGCCCTCTAAATTAATAAGAGCTCACTTCTTGTATGCAAATATTAATAGAATGGCAGTGAAAAGTGGCAATTATATCTGATCTAGACAACATAGAAAATATATATATAGCCCAGATCTGGGGACAGTTTACAACTAGCACAACATCCACGGCAAAAGTATTAAAGGTGCAAAATACATTGCGGAGTCACAAAGAGGTCTATTGTAGACTATAGAATAACAGTTTCTTTTGTTTATCTCAAAGTACTCTCAACAAAATTAGGGTCGAACCACGCATTTAAAATGGGTGGCTTGACGAGGAGCATTGGGGCTTTAATCCTGTAACTGAATTTTATGCAGAAAAAGCAAATTGTTGAAACCATGAAAGAAATGATCTCAAATGATCTACATGCCAGAGCTCACTGCAACAGCATTGCCAAAAAGGCATTAAGACTTTTTAACCTAATTGTGAGAAGCGTCTTCTAGGGTAATATTGGACTGCAAACTAGGGAATACAAAACTTTTGCTAGACCAATTCTTGAATACAGCTCATCTGTCTGGAACCCGCACTGCACATCAGACATTAATACAGTCCAGAGTCCAGAGATATTTCACGAGAAGAGTCCTCCACTCCTCTGCTCGCAACAGAATCCCTTATGCCATCAGACTTGAAATTTTGGGCTTAGACAGTTTAGAACTTCACCGCCTTCGATCTGACCTAAGTGTAGTACATAAAATTATTTGCTACAAGGTCCTACCTGCTAATGACTACTACAGCTTCAACCACAACAACACACGAGCACACAATAGATACAAACTTATGGTAAACCGCTCCAAACTTGATTGCAGAAAATACGACTTCAGTAACAGAGTTGTCAATGCCTGGAATGCACTACCTGACACTGTGGTTTCTTCCCCAAACCCCCAAAACTTTAACCTTAGATCTACTGTTGACCTTTACCCCATTCCTAAGAGGTCTTTAAGGGGTGTGCATAAGTGCACCAGCTTGCCTACCATCCCTGTTCTAATATTCTCTTGTATTTGTATTCATTTCATGTATTCATAATCAAGTCTATACTTATATCTGTTATCTAATCCATGCTTGACGAACTAAAATAAAATAAAATGAATACATGCCTTTTAAAAAAGATATGTAAAGAAGCAGTATTTGTGAATGGCACAAAAGGAGAACTGTTTAAACTCTTCAACTATTCTAGGTTTTGAAAATACCATGACGACTTTGAAAGAAAGAGAGAGAGAGAGAGAGAGAACATCCATCTGATCAGGATGTACATCTACTAAATGGGCTGGAATTTAATCTTAGATTAAAGCTTTGATTAACCATTTGATACCATTTGATCATGCAGCACTTCCTCTTGCCAAAACATGACGAAAATGGCTTTTTAGCAGTTTTAAGACCATCTGCAAGAGCACAGATGTTTTGGCTGTTGATCAACTCCCATTGCCCTAATAAGCATGGTTTATGGCAGGAGATTCTGAGAGCGGTAGAGGAAAAAAATATCTGAATTTTAGGCTGTCTATGGCCACTTTATCTATTAAATATATTTACTGAGGTTAGGGAAATAAGCAGGCAATCTCCTAATCTCCTAATCTGAGATCCTAATTCTTGGATGAGGTGACAGATATAATCTATATAATCATGGGTGAACCAGAGTCATTTCCATCTTATTCAATACAACATAGTTAAAAAGCAACAAAAAATCTACTGAATCCAATGGTGAACCCCATCCAGATGGCAGCCCTTCTGTAATTTGGAGATCGGTTTTAATGTCTAGAAACTTACATTTGCATAGGAGTTTGAGCATTTTGAAGTGATATGAATAATCTTTGGGTATTGAGCTTACCTAAAAGGAAGTGATGATCTTTTTAAACTAAGATCAAGAGGTTGAAGTTAACACAATGAACACAATGAACATGCAGTCTTTGCATACATAAATGATTAGTAGTAATAAGGGCTGTTTTGCTGACTGGAGAAATGGTAAATCCCCACCTTAGGAATTATTGGGAAAGGTAGCATTGTCTAGAACAGACCTGTCAAATTCATGGCCCACGGGCCAGATGCATCACAGTTTAGCGAAGGGGGAAAAAACTCCCAATACATCATGTGACACCACCTTGATGACATGAGTTTGTCAACCCTGGACTAAAAACTGGAGCCCTAAATTTGTTCCATCATCATCATCATCATCATCATCATCATCATCATCATCATCATCATCATCATCATCATCATCATCATCTCTTCCTTTTCTTCCTCCAGTGTTTTTCTAACTTGGTCTCTTTAAGATGTATGGACTTTATCTCCAGAGGTCCTCAACCAGCATTCCCACAACATCTTTAAGTTGATATCTGGACTTGTGTTTGTGTGTTTGTGACTATTTAAATGGAATCCTAATATCTTTTAAATGACCCTAGTGCAAAAACGAAATCAAGTAAACTTAGAATTAAACAAGTCTACAAATTTATTTTGAGTATCAATTCAAGAGAGCTGGTAGTCCTCAATATTTATTTCAGGAACATAGTTTAAATATGAGAGAGAGAGAGAGAGAGAGAGAGAGAGAGAGAGAGAGGGAGGGAGGGAGGGAGGGAGAGAGAGAGAGAGAGAGAGAGAGAGAGAGAGAGAGAGAGAGAGAGAGAGAGAGAGAGAGAGAGAGAGATATCATTTGGGGCTATTTTGTTGAACACTTTATAAGAAATAGTTATCCATCAGTTGCAATTCACCAGGAACCTAAATATAACCTCTACTCAACTTTATGTAGCTATTTAATTCAATCATCCATTGACCCATTACTGGGAATGATCATATCAGATTCTTCTTCCGCCTGTTATCTACAGATTTTTAATCTAAATATATGGATTTTCATTTATGAAACTATATTTTGTTACATGAACCAGGCAATGAAATTTAGAGGACTGTGAAATTTGGAGGATAATTACAGTCTAGTCCACATATTGATGAAGGAGATGCAAGTGAGGTAAAAAAAAAAAGAGTGAATTCTTAAAGAAATCTTTGTAATTACTTATCTTGATTAAGTTTTCATATCTGTACTAGTTTTACTGAATGTATCGAAACAGTTAGTGGTTAAACAAGGAGACCAAACTCATTGGTAGCCTCACATTGCAATGCATAAGGACATGTATTCAATTTTTGCAGCTACTACAATTGTTGGCCAAACAGGGACAAAAATAGCCAGATAAATTATTGAAGCCTGGAAAACAGGCCCCTTGTCAGTCAACAGGAGTGCGGATTTACCACCAGTTTATCAGGTACTTAGGAGCCAAGAGTGCAGTAGCAGACGGAAACAACAATCAACAACTTAATAGGCAGCCAACAACACCCTAATTAATGACTAACAGCTGCACACAATCTGGCACCATATAAATACAATGTGTAGAATAGTTCAGGGCACATATTCCAGAGAGAGAGAGAGAGAGAGAGAGAGAGAGAGGGAGGGAGGGAGGGAGGGAGGGAGGGAGGGAGGGGGAGAGGGAGAGGGAGAGGGAGAGGGAGAGAGAGAGAGAGAGAAATTCCCTTATGATGGGCTCTAGCATGAACCCAAAAGCTTTGAACAATAAATCTTTGGTCAGTGACTGATTCAGATTGGATCCTGCACAGAAATATTCACTGAGCCAAGAGAGATTTCTTTGGAATGACACCTGTTGTGACATATGACAGTATCTTTTATAAACATATAGGCATTTGCATATTTTGTACTGTTTCAAGAGTTGTGTTTTAAGATGGATAGTCATGCAAATCAAATAAATACTATTTTTAAAGCTGGTACTTCTATTGAAAAACAAGTTTAAAAATATGGCTATCAAAAATTGGCTGCAAAAATCCAGTCACCACTAGGTGGCACTTGGGGTTTCCCATATACCTTTGCTACCCTCTGGTGGTCATCTGGGCTTTGGAGAGGTGACATTTCAAGCTCATGCTTTCTGCAATAGAAATAGTAGCTTTAAAGTAATATTTAAAATCTGGCAGGAACAGTTAAATAATCCCAGTATGGAAGGTGTCCCACTGTAATAAATTCAGCTGAATGTCTCTGGTGTTGGGATATTTTCCAGGAGGAAACAAAGGGCAGGGATTTCTTCTTTTTTTGAACTTCACATTTTTTAGAGATGGTAGGATGTCAGTAGTCCCCAAGAGGGAGTGAAAGTAAATGAATCATTGCAAGAAATTGAGGGATATCATCCGTTCTGAATGGCGAAAAGAAGTCCAGAATAGCATCTTCATTGATTTTTCTATAATTGACACAGAAGCTGAGTTTGCCTTAGGGCCTCCAAATGAAAGAGGTGGTAAGGCCTATGTACAGGAAGCCGCTTTCTGTTACAACTGGGGCAAAATTGCTCCTCAATTAGTTGTGTTTTTCAAAAGGGCAATAATGCTTCAGACAAGCGTCTAGGTTGATTAGTCTGCATTTTCCATGGTTCATTCAGGGAAATTAAGCCGTTCTCGTGACATGGCATGGCTGGAGAGGAAAAAAAAAGCATAGCCACTGAAGGACCTGACATACTTATTATAGGTCTATGCCTTCATAGGGAAAGATATTAATACAAAACACAAGGGCTGACAGCTCCTGCTTTCTGACCCTGTTGTGCAAGATTCCTTCCTAATTGGGTGCCAATCAGAGGTGGTATCCAGCCAGTCCTCTCTGGTTTGGGCAAACTGGTAGTAGCAGCTGCAGGAGGCTCTGCCCATCTGCCCCAACGTAATGCACAACCTTCTCCGCACACGTGCTCACATTTGCGAACCGGTAGGGAAGGAAAGTACCGTATTTTTCAGAGTATAAGATGCACCTTTTTTCCCCTCAAAAAAGAGGGTGAAAATCTGGGTGCGTCATACACCGGATACAGCATTTTTGGCCTCCCACCGCCACCCCTCTTTGCAAAAATGGCCATGCATAGCCTTTAGGAGGCTTCCAGAGTGCTCCTGGGGGCTGGGGAGGGCAAAAATGATTGAAAAATGGGCCGTTTTTTGCTTGTTCTTGGCACCCCAACCCCCAGGAGCACCCTATAAGCCTCCTAAATAATAGCCTAAAGGCTATTAATGCCTTTTTTGATAACAAATGGGCCCATTTTCATGAAAAACAGGCTGTTTTTGGGAGGTCTGCAGAGTGCAAAAACTTTTATTTTAATTTTGCCTCGTCAAAATCTTGGTGTGTCTAATAGTCCTAAAAATATGGTAAATCCCACCACTGGTGCCAATGAAATATAATACCCTGTAGATTTCCTCTGTCAGGTGAGATGTATGCCTGATAGAAGTTTCTGGAATGCACTTCCAAAATAGGGTGTTACCCGAATCTATATTCATGGTGTGATGTGCCATTTAAAATATTGAGTCAGTATCCATTTTATTATTATTATTATTTATTTATTATTTATTTGTCTTGTATGCCGCCCACTCCCGAAGGACTCCGGGCGGCTTTATTAACTGTAGTTAGGTTTTCTATTTCCAGGATGATTTTCTTATGGCTTCTGGCTTTCCCCCCCTTGTCTTATTTTGTCTGGCAAAATTATCTGCTTTATGAAAATATATTCAAATGATAATTGACTTTAAAACCAGATGGATATTGTCAGAGCAACTAATTAATTGCCACTGTAGTTTGTTTTTTTTAATGGGGTTGGCAAACTAAAGCTGCTTTCAGTTTTTCTGGTAGTAACTCCATACGTTGTTCATATCATTTATTGATTTTATAATAAAGTTCATGTCCGTTCTATGATTCTGTGAAGAGTGTGGAGAGCAGCCTAGGGCAACCTGTGACCTTACCACAATGGGCAGCTTTTGGCCTAATTACGTGCCTAAATTCAAAGTCGTTCTGCATCTCAATTCTGTCCTTTGGCGAAAGTAAACACTGTTCCTTACCTTGACAATCTGGTAGGTGGAGAAGGGAGGGAGGGAAGGAGGGAGGGAGAAAGAGAGAGAGAGAGAGGGAGAGAGAGAGAGAGAGAGAGAGAGAGAGAGAAAGAGAGAGAGAGAGAGAGAGAAGGGACAATGAGATCCATCTACCCCAGGGGTATCAAACTCGATTTCATTGAGGGCCGCATCAGGGTTGTGTTTGACCTTGGCCAGGATGGGCATGGCCAGCTCAATGTCACTCGTATTGAGGGCGCTTGTGGTAGCCTTAGTGCTCTGCCAGTGAAAACGGGCTCCCGATCTCTGTCTTCAGCTGCAACAGTCTCCTGTAATCTTCTGCCAGTGAAAACAGAGCTTGTATGTGACACTCCCAAACTCCATTTTTGCTGGCAGAGAAGTGGTGGGTTTCGGATCCCGTTCCAACTGGTATGCTTGGAAAGGGCCCAGCGTCGCCCAATGGATGCGTGCAGAGCACACTTGCGTTCTGGCTGCCAGCAACGCTTCTGCAAGCTTCTGCGATGCTCCAGCTATTCGGCATAGCATAGCACAGGCGCTGTAAGTGCCATACACATGTGCAGAAGCGCCGAAGGCTTTAAAGGACAGATAAGGAGCTCTGGTGGGTGGCTGGACCTTCCGGAGCACTGTACCAGAAGAGTACCTGGTGCTCTGGGCAGGCTCTGGTACGCACATACCGGGGCATACTGCCTGCAACCCACCACTGTGGCAGAGGCACCATGGGCTGGTCCTTTGCTGTTTCCAGGGTAGCCCCCACAGGAGTTTGACCCCTCTGATCTACCCAGGGCATATTTCTCCCCACCCACTAAGTGGGTTCACTGACAAAACCGCGCTCGACTAAACCGCGCCCGACTAAACCGCGTCGCTGACGTCAGCAACAGTGCGACAACAGCGCGGAGACAGAAGCACGCTGTAAACCCTAAACCTAAAATTAATCCCTAAACCTAAACCTAACCCCCCTAAATCTAATCCTAAACCTAACCCTAACCCTAACCCTTAACCTAACCCTAAACCTAACCCTAAACCTAACCCTAAAGTTAACCCTAAACCTAACCCTTACCTTAAGTTGAATCGGCTTGCTTTCAAAGCGCTATTTAAAGCGCCCTTCTTTCTCCGTGCTGGCTGTTGTCGCCCTGTTGATGACGTCAGTGACGCGGTTTAGTCGGGCGCAGTTTAGTTGAGCACGGTTTTGACGGGTCACGACTAAGTGTCATATATCCTTCAATAAGGTAAAGGTTCCCCTTCTCCTTGTGCGAGTCATTCCTGGCTCTAGGTGGTGGTGCTTATCTCCGTTTCAAAGCCAAAGTGCCAGGGCTGTCCGAAGAGGTCTCCGTGATCATGTGGCCAGCATGACTAAACCCCAAAGGCACACGGAACGCTGTTGCATTCCCACCAAAGGCAGTCCCGATTTTCCTACTTGCATTTTTACGTACTTTAGAACTGCTAGGTTGGCAGAAGCTGGGACAAGTAACAGGAGCTCACTCCGTTACATGGCGCTAGGGATTCAAACTGACCATTCTGATCGACAAGCTCAGTGTCTTAGCGAGCCACCACATCCCTATATATCCTTCAATTGATTCTCTCAATATGCCCAGTGTAGAAAAGAAATGTCCTCTTGTAGAACGCATTTTTGTAAGCTATTGCAGGGGTCCCCAATTCCCTCAGTATGTGGCCCAGTACTGGCCCATGGCCCATTGAGAACCGGGCTACACAAGCAGTGGGCGAGCTTGCAAGCGTGTGAAGCTTTATTTGTGCAAACATCGCATGCACATGCGAAGCCTTCTTCTCCCCCCTCCTCCTTCCTGCCATTACCTTCTGGTCCACTGAGCCGGAAAGATTAGGAACTGCCAAACTATTGAATCAAAGTCTTGAGGATGTCAGAGATGCTGTAATGGATCCTGCCTGGATCAGGGAGTGGAGCCAGATGCCTTTCAAATTACCTTCTACTTTAAGATGTTTTGACCATTTGGATGTGCATTTGTTGCGCATTTGTAAAAGTATGTTCTCAAGCTTCATACTGAGCCCAGTATATTACCAAAGTAGTTATGTATTTCCAACTGGAAGAAAAAAAATTAGCGTATGCGTATTGATGTGCTTGTGGGACACACCATCCTTCGATAAAAACTGCTTGGATTGATGTAGTATTGATTTTCAACCTGTTGGTCTCCAGAAGTACAGGTAGTCCTCAGCTGATGATCACAACTGAGCCCAAAGTTCATGTTGCTAAGTGAGAAATTTGTGAATTTTGTGTCTCTCCCCCCCCCCAATTTAAGGATTTTCTTGCGACGGTTGTTAAGTGAATCCCTGAAGTTATTAAATTAATAACCCAGTTCTTAAGTGAAACTAGCTTCCCCATTGACTTTACTTGATGGGAGGTAGCAAATGGAGATCACATGACCCCAGGACATTGCAACTGTCATAGATGTGAATCTGTTGTCAAGCACCCGAACACAAATCACCTGGCCATGGGGGTGGAGGGATGCTGCAACGGTCGTAAATGTGAAAAAAATGTTTGATTGGGAGTAACATTGATTGGAAGTAACACCTAAGCATAGTACACAAAATTATCAGCTACAACGTCCTACCTGTCAACGACTACTTCAGCTTCAACCGCAATAATACATGGGCAAACAATCGATACAAACTCAAGGTAAACCACTCCAATCTCAATTGCAGAAAATACAACTTCAACAACAGAGTGGTCAACTGGAATGCTCTACCTGACTCCATTGTTACAGTCTCAAACCCTCACAGCTTTAACCTCAAACGGTCTACGGTGGACCTCACCTCATTCCTAAGAGGTCCTTAAAGTGCATAAGCGCATCAGTGTGCCTACTGTCCCTTACTTACTGTCCCCATTTATCTGCATCTACTTCCTTTGTACATGTTTATGTTTATACTTATACCTGTTACCATGTACATGTTTGACAAACAAACAAATAAATAAACATTGCAATGATATCAAGAATCCCAGCAAGTATCATTGTCTTCAGATGTGGAAACCCTTTGCAGACAATTTGGTCCTGTTGGATTCTGGATTTCTTCCCTTCTCACTTCTGGTGTAACCGAGAGGGTAAACGCAGGTGAGCGCAGCCTTGTCTCATAGCTCAGGAAGCTATTAGCTCTTCCACCGAAGACAAGTGCTTTGGGGAAGGTAATGATCCTCTGTGGTCTACCGATTCTTCGGATGGACAAAGGTCATGCTAAAGTGGAAATGGAGCCATCCCCCAAAGACACCAGCTAGCATATGTTAATGAACAAGTTGTAATACCAGCTGTAACTCTAACTGAAATGGAGTAATAATTCACTCTGTAGTGTGGAAGACCCATAACCTAATGACCTTCAAGGCCACTCGTTCTTCTTTCCAAGTGCTGGACACAAACTCCACTCCCTTCTCTTATGATTTTTTATTTTTGATCTGACCTTGGAGCAAGATGAATGAAATGCCATTTCCACAGCGGGATCTTATGGTCTTCTCCCCTGCTGTCCTTCCAAGATTCTCAGCATTTCCCCTGGAGGAGCCTACAGGTCATTTGAAAAGACTTGGATGCTCATCAAAGATTGCCTTGTTCTGTTGTGGTCTGCCGGCGGCCTGCAGAGCTGGCAGCAGAGTCTGACAGTGAGGAGGTTGGGGAGGTGCATGGGCCAGTCCTGGAGTCTGGGGAAGGCTCGGACAGGGCTCTGCGTCAGAGGCAGAGAGGAGGCCAGGGACATCTGGGAGTTATGTGCTGCCTCTAGAGCTTCCAGAGTTGGACACCAGTGAGGCAGAGGAACAGGGGGAGCCTGTTGCAAGTGTGCACATGCACAGAGCTGCCCGAAGGCAGGAACAGTTAAGACAAAAGGGATGACTCGGGAGTAAGGCTTGGAGATGATTGGCCCCTTTAATAAAGGACATACAGGAGGAGCACAGGGACATGAGTCTTTGCAGGAAGCAACTTTGTTCGTGCTGGTCGTTTAAATTCTGAAGCTCCGTTTTGATTCTTTGTTCTGTGTGGCCTTGCAAGCTAATTGCCAATTAGGTCTTTGGCAGCTTTTCAAGGAAGATAAAGGTGGGTGCTTATCAGCCTTATCCCAAAAGACTTTGGCAGACTACTGTTGGACCCTTTGCAACTATTTGTGACTCATTACAGGTTGTGAATGAATATAATTCACAGCCTTTGAAATAAAAAGAGGGTTTTGGGAACAAAGTGTGTGCTTTTTACTGTATCAGGAAGCTTAGGTCAGAACATGTTCCTCCAGGAATGGAGGAATTAATTCTATTTCTATTCTATAGGTAATCCTCCACTTATGACCACAATTGACCCCAATGTTTCTGATGCTAAGTGGCACTGTTGTTTAATGATTTTTGCCCCATTTTACAATTGTTCTTGCTACAGTTGTTGGGCGAATCATTGCTGTCGTTTCAGTTAGTGAAATGGTTGTTAAGTGAATCTGGCTTCCCTACGAACTTCGTTGAGACCGAAGTGATCACATTAGCCTGGGACATTGCAATGGTCATAAATATGAATCAGTTGCCAAGTATCTGAGTTTTGGTCACATGACAGTGGATATGCTGCAAAGGTTGTGTGGAAAGCAGTCTAGACTGGAGTAGTATTCAACACAAACTCTGTTCTGTGATGTGGGTCACTCAATGCTAAGTCTGATGGAGTTATTGCCAGTTAAAAATTATCTCAAGGATACCCAGTCAGGTATTATAAAAGGGGACCTACCTGCCTGCCTGCCTTCCTTCCTTCCTTCCTTCCTTCCTTCCTTCCTTCCTTCCTTCCTTCCTTCCTTCCTTCCTTCCTTCTTTCTTTCTTTCTTTCTTTCTTTCTTTCTTTCTTTCTTTCTGTCCGTCTATCATCTGAAAAGAAGGACTAGGGGAGACATGATAGCAGTGTTCCAATATCTCAGGGGTTGCCACAAAGAAGAGGGAGTCAAACTATTCTCCAAGACACCTGAGGTAGAACAAGAAGCAATGGGTGGAAACTAATCAAGGAGAGAAGCAACCCAGAACTGAGGAGAAATTTCCTGACAGAACAATTAATCAGTGGAACAGCTTGCCTCCAGAAGTTGTGAATGCCCCAACACTGGAAGTCTTTAAGAAGATGTTGGGTAGCCATTTGTCTGAAACAGTACAGAGTTTCCTGCCTAGGCAGGGGGTTGGACTAGAAGACCTCCAAGGTGCCTTCCAACTCTGCTATTGTATTATTGTATCTATCCTTCCTTCCCTCCCCCCTCCCTCCTTCCCTCCCTCCCTTCTCTCCTTCCTTCCTTCCACTCTTCTTCTTTTCTGCAGTTTATTCATTTATCAAATTTCTATGCCATACAGGTCATGTAAGTGACTCTGGGCAGTTTACGAACAAGATAAATAAAATATAAAACATGACAAAGAGTACAGTCAACAAAATTAGAAAACAAGATTTAAGTAAAAAGTGAAAACCAAAATTAAAAAGTTCACAAAGATAAAAGGTTAATCAAGGGCAGAGAGTGCCCACAAGCTACCAGCCACCCCCAGGGTTGCTTAAGCTCTTAGGCTCCCTTGCTAATTGGCAGAGCTCAGTTACTTGAGCCATGGTGGCGCAGTGGTTAGAGTGCAGTACTGCAGGCTACTTCTGCTGACTGCTGGCTGCCTACAATTTAGCAGTTCAAATCTCACCAGGTTCAAGGCTGACTCAGCCTTCCATCCTTCCAAGGTAGGTAAAATGAGGAACCAAATTGTTGGGGGCAATAGGCTGACTCTATAAACCGCTTAGAGAGGGCTGTAAAGCACTGTGAAGCGGTATATAAGTCTAAGTGCTATTGCTACTTCCTATTTTTATTTCTGGGGATGCGGTGGCTTAGTGGCCAAGACGCTGAGCTTGTCAATCAGAAAGGTCGGCAGTTTGGCGGTTCGAATCCCTAGTGCTGCATAACGGAGTGAGCTCCCGTTACTTGTCCCAGCTTCCGCCAATCTAGCAGTTTGAAAGCATGTACTGTTTATCCTTACATTAGAACCCCTTCTTAGAATAGTGAGGAGTGATATACAAATTAAAGGGTTATGAGGTAAAGCTCAGGAATTCAAGGTCCAGGCTTTTGCCGACCTTGTTTTTATTCTGGAGGATCCTATGGCTTCTGGGATACAACTTCTATGTAAAATAGAGGAGTATGGTATGATAGCGGGGCTACGTATAAATAAAGAGAAGACAAAACTGTTAATTAAGAATATGACTTTGAACCAGAAAAGGGAAGTACAAAGCCTGCTAAGGATTAACATGGCCCATAAAATACAATACTTGGGAATTTGGCTCACGGAGAGATGTTCCTCTATCAAAGTAGATAACTATATGAAATTACTACAACAGGTATCTAAGGACATGACTAATTGGAGTGGTAAACAACTATCTTTTATGGGCAGGATTGCGGCAGTTAAGACACATGTACTACCACAATTTTTGTTTTTGTTTCAAACGGCACCAACTAAATTCGACAATTTTTTAAAAAAATCCTTGGAGACAATAATGGCTCGATTTATATGGCAAGGCAAGAAAGCATGAATCAAAGCCCAAATGTTGCAAAAACGTAAAGAACTGGGAGGCTTCAGAGTACCCAACTGGGAAGCATATTATAATGCAGCAATTATGATATGGGTGAAGGATTGGGTGACGTTGAGTAGAAGGCGCCTATTGGCTATAGAGGGACACGACCTCCCCCAGGGATGGCATGCCTCCCTCTGGCAAGAAAGAGATACCCCCCATAGGTACTTCATGGGACATTATATTCGGAAGATTTTGATGGGGGTGTGGGAAAAGCTGAGGAAAAAATACTATCTTAGGGTTCCGTGCTGGTTGGCACCGTTAGAGGCCTTAACACATCCTAGTGTATTTAATTGGACAAGAAACATAACATATAAAGACATCATGACAGAAGATGGCAACATGAAAACAAAGATGGAATTAGAGCAGCAGGGCAGGAATCTGGAATGGTAGGAATATTTACAGATTAGAAATAGGTTTAAAAGCGATAAGGTACGGTTTGGGATCTACCCAAACCCCCAGGTGCTAAGATAAGATTTTGTTTGGTGGAGATAAGAAAATGTTATCGAAGATTTATCAGTTTTTGACCTGTCAAGATGCTAAAGAAGAGATGGATAAAAGCCTTCTAATAACATGGGAGAGAAACTTTGGTTATGAGATTGAAATGGGCAAATGGTGGGATCTATGGAGTAAGACTATTAAACTTACAATATCTACAGCATTTAAAGAAAACATATACAAGATGGCTTATAGATGGCACCTCCCCCCAACGAGGTTAGCCAAAATGTTTCCTGGGTTATCTCCACTGTATTGGAAATGTGGAAGAAGGGATGGCACATTCTACCATATTTGGTGGTCTTGTACTGAGGCCACAAAATACTGGAGAAGGATTCAAAAATGGCTAAAAGAGGTTACTGGGGCAAGCATGGAATGGAAACCCGAGAATTTTTTTTACTAAGCATACAACCAGAAAACATGAGTAAATCTATATGGTACTTGAGCCTACATATAATTGTGGCTGCAAGAATAACCTATGCACAATTTTGGAAATCTACTACCGTACCGCCTGAAGATGCCATAATTAAAAAGATCTATGAATGTGCAGAAATGGACAGAATGACGGGTTGGCTGAGGGACAAAGGAGAAACAGAACATTATCTTAGCTGGAACCGATGGTATATGTGGGCAACAAGGAGAACAGCAGGGACTTAAAACGGGGAAAGTTAAATAGCAGTTGTTAACAATGGGAACTAAAAGTGAACATGGGTATTGTAATAGATCCCTGAACTTTGTAACGAGAAGATGTTGCTTAGAGACTAAACAATGAGGAAGGGGAAAAAAAAGTTGGGCTGTGAATGACTGTCACCGTGGGGGGAGAAGGGGGGTGTTGTATGTTTAAAACTGTATTTGTATTTGTATGTTTTATCCGTAAAAAAATGTATACCTAATAAAGACTATTTTAAAAAAAAATGCAAGTAGGAAAATAGGGACCACCTTTGGTGGGAAGGTAACAGCGTTCCGTGTGCCATCAGTGTTTAATTATGCTGGCCACATGACCACAGAGACGTCTCCGGACAGCGCTGGCTCTTCAACTTAGAAACGGAGATGAGCACTGCCCCCTAGAGTCGAGAACATCTAACACATATGTGTGAGGAGGACCTTTATCTTTACCTTATTTTTATTTCTATATCTCTTTCACTTTATTTCTTTTTCTATGTTTTACTTTTATTCTTTTATTTTTAAAGTATGCATTAGTGCTTTTCTGTTTTTCATTATAAATGTTCAATAACATTATTATTAAAAAAAGAAAAAGATATCCAGATAGGTTATGACAGGTCCTCTGCTCTGAAGTCCAGAAAGGTAAGTTAAAGGGAGGTCTCCCTCTCTGTACCTGACAAGATTTATTTTACAAGGATCAAGGCTTCAATCTCGTAGGGGAATTAATGATATTTCTTTTCATGAAGAAGAGAAACCAGGCACACAGTGCAAAAGGAGTTGTTACCACTTTTGCAACTGACCAGAATTTCAAAATAAAATAAATCCATTGATGGAGGGATCATTTAAGAAAAGTCCTCATATTGTTATGTATTCATTAAGGAAAGGGAGAAAGGAAGAAGGCAATCATTTTAAGTCCACAGTAAAATTCTGCTTTGAACATTTGCACCTTTCAAAGCGAAATCCTTTGATGTTGATGAAATATAGACTCAAAAGCCGGACTGCTGGAAAACCGGGTTCTGCGTGCACGTTTTAATCTTTTAAAAAGAGATGCTTGTTAGCCTTTGCTGGGGCATGTGAAGTTCTATGAATTCATTATAAGAAGCAGTTTTATTAATCCTCTGACATGCAGGCTTGGGACCTGCCAGCTCGCTTGCTTTTGTACATTCAGCAAACAGAGCTCCCCTTGAGGAATGGAGCAAGGCAGAAGCAGCCTGTGTACTAATAATTGTCTTCCCTTAAGAATCTTCCCACCACTTGGTCTTACAAAGTCAGCTGCTTTGTAACTGCAAAGGTAGACACTCTCCGAAGGAGGTGCCCTTATTTTCAAGGACACTTTACTTCCTGGTAAAAGTACTTATGGGTTCCACTAATCTCATGCTGCTCCTTATTTAACTCTTCGCCTTTTCCAATCTGATCCACTTAACAGACCTACAAGGTAGGCTGGGCTGAAAGACGATGGGCTCAATGTCAGATGACCAGTTTGTTTACTGTGTGAGGCTTTGCAACAAGAATACACACCAACCCACCCACCCACCCACACATACACAGAAAGAGGGAGGGGTAAAGTTTAGCTAACAATACGAATTTGTTGCAATATAAGCTATTCATTTGGATTAAATTAAAAAAATATAATTGATATGTAATTATTTCCCTATTCTTTTACATTTTTTAAAAAATACAGTTTGGTGGCAGAAATCTATGAAGGTTCTCAGTCATCCAGGCCATGGTTGTCCCAAAGGTGCTTTTTTCAGGAGGCAACTGGACTTTCTGTTTTTTTTTCTTTGAAGACATTTCGCTACCATTTAAGTGTTGTATCTTATGATTCTTGATGAATATATTTTATTTTTTCTTTATGTACACTGAGATCATATGCACCAAAGACAAATTCCTTGTGTGTCCAATCACACTTGGCCAATATTCTATTCTGTTCTATTCTATTCTATTCTATTCTATTCTATTCTATTCTATTCTATTCTATTCTATTCTATTCTATTCTATTCTATTCTATTCTATTCTATTCCTATTCCTATTCCTATTCCTATTCCTATTCCTATTCCTATTCCTATTCCTATTCCTATTCCTATTCCTATTCCTATTCCTATTCCTATTCCTATTCTCACTTGGCCAATAAAGAATTCTATTCTATTCTATTCTATTCTATTCTATTCTATTCTATTCTATTCTATTCTATTCTATTCTATTCTATTCTATTCTATTCTATTCTATTCTATTCTATTCTATTCTTTCCTATTCCTATTCCTATTCCTATTCCTATTCCTATTCCTATTCCTATTCTCACTTGGCCAATAAAGAATTCTATTCTATTCTATTCTATTCTATTCTATTCTATTCTATTCTATTCTATTCTATTCTATTCTATTCTATTCTATTCTATTCTATTCTATTCTATTCTATATTCCTCTTCCTATTTTATTCTATTCATCCAAGAAGCTTCTTCAGCTCTGACTGTATGGTGGGGAATGGAGGGATTTATATTCCTTGCAGACAGCTGGTCATCCTTTTGCATTCTTTTTTAGGAAGAAAACCCTTCCAATGGTGTGGGAGTATGAATGTATTTACAGAGGAAAAATTGCAGACTACAGGAATCAGGAGTTCTACTCGAGTGACCCTGAGGACACAAATAAACTTCCAAGGGCTTCAATAACCCTCTAAAAGGATGCAAATGACCAGATGTCTGGTCATATAAATCTTTCCATTCCCCACCATCCAGTCAGAGCTGAAGAAGCTTCTTGGATGAGAAGCGAAGTCCAGTTGCCTCCCTGAAAAGCCTTTGGGAGAGTTTTGTGGCAGGTTTGGGGTGAATTTTAAGGACCACAGCTCCATCACTAGAAGTTTCCAAGAAGAGATTGGGCAGCCATTAGTCTGAAATGGTATAGGGGGCTGGACTAGAAGATCTCCGAGGCCCCTTCCAACTCTCCTATCCTGTTAATCAAGCTATAGGTTCGATTTTTGACATGATTTGCAAGAGGGAGAGACAAACATTGGGAGTTTTGAAAAGTTGGCTTGCATGCAGTAAATGTATACTGTTCGATAGACATAATGACCCATTGGTGGTTGTAGATTTTTCATTAGGTTTGTAAGGGGGCAGGAACACAGCCGTTCTCTACCAATGGCAGCAAAACACAAGTGGAACAGTGGTAGGATTCAATTTTTTTTACTACCAGTTCTGTGGGTGTGGTTTGGTGGGTATGGCAGGGGAAGGATACTGTAAAATCTCAATTCCCTCCCCAATCCAGGGGAAGGTTACTGCAAAATCCCCATTTCCTCCCGATCAGATGGGACTTGGGAGGTAGAGAATAGATGAGGGTGAGGCCAGTCAGAGGTCAGAACCTGCTGAATATCACCTCTGGAGTGGAAGGCTTTGATGGACAGAGTAAAGGAACTTCTGTCTCTTTGTTCCCACAAAATATCAGAGTTTGACATGGATATTAGTCGAATGGTCTCATCAAGAGACTTGTTTAGAGCCGATTCAGCTGGGCACTTTTGAGACCTTATGAGGCCATTTCCATCAGAAAAATAATTCCCCTGTGAAGAACCGTAACCCCTCAAAGATTAGAGAAGGTACAGAAAATGGGAAAAGATTACATAGCAATATATTTATGAAGAAAAAAAATGAAGTATTGGTCCCCTTCGCTAAAGGGACGAGAAGGTGAATATTTCTGCTGCTTTCATCTGTGCTGATTTTTTTTTTTTTGACTGGAAGATAAAACTGGTTGCCACTGTTTTCCTCAGGGACATTGATCAACTTTTGATTCTAGTCTACAGTTCTGGTATTTTCTAGTGCAGTGTTTCTCAACCTTGGCAGCTTAAAGTTATATGGACTTCATCTCCCAGAATTCCCCAGCCAGCTGACGGAAGAACTCTGGGGGTTGAAGTTCACGCTTCTTAAAGTCTTGAGGAATCCAAGTCTTGAGTGGTTTCCAATTCAACTACTGAGGAAGTGCTTGAATTCTGAATCCAGATAGCGTCAGCCAATTGGACATCTATGCCAAACTCCAATCCAGAGACGAGTAACTTTAACAATTCCCCATGTTTAGATACAGGTATTCAGATGCTATGGTTTGCTCAAGCATTCTTTTGCTCACATCGTGGCTGTCCCAAAGATGTTTTTTTTTTTTTTTCAGGAGGAAAAAACTGGACTTTCTTGTTTTTTCTTTTGAAGATGTTTTGCTTCTCATCCAAGAAGCTATTTCCGCTCTGACAGTGGGGAATGGAAGGATTTATATTCCTTGCAGACAGCTGGTCATTTGCATCCTTTTAGAGGGTCCTTGAAGCCCTTGGAGGTTTATCTGTGTCCTCAGGGTCCCCTGAGTAGTAAGCCTGGTTCCTGTAATCTGCATTTTTTCCTCTGGAAATCCATATATCCATATCCAAATATACACACACACACATACATACATACATACATACACACACACATACATACATACATACATTAAATATATATATTTAAAGTCACAACCCCTGGTATGCCCAAATATGGGAGGAAGATCACACTTCCATTCTCTGTCCTTCGGCTCATCACAAGAGACCATCCAGACAGAAACCCAATATTTTTTACTGTTGCCTTTTTGTTACATTTGTTATATTTGTGCTGATAAATAAATAAAGGAAGACTAGTATAGATCTATTTCAAGCTATTTAGCTCTCATCAGCTAGCCACACCCTTGCTGGGAATCGAACCTGTGCTCTATTGCCTCTTAGGCAGATGTGTTAACCATTGAGCTACAGAGCTCAACTCCTTATCAGCCAGGCCAGGGTGAAAGGTATATATTTAAAGTCACAACCCCTGGTATACCCAAATATGGGAGGAAGATCACACTTCCATTCTCTGTCCTTCGGCTCGTCACAAGAGACCATCCAGACAGAAACCCAATATTTTTTACTGTTGCCTTTTTGTTACATTTGTTATATTTGTGCTGATAAATAAATAAAGGAAGACTAGTATAGATCTATTTCAAGCTATTTAGCTCTCATCAGCTAGCCACACCCTTGCTGGGAATCGAACCTGTGCTCTATTGCCTCTTAGGCAGATGTGTTAACCATTGAGCTACAGAGCTCAACTCCTTATCAGCCAGGCCAGGGTGAAAGGTATATATTTAAAGTCACAACCCTTGGTATGCCCAAATATGGGAGGAAGATCACACTTCCATTCTCTGTCCTTCGGCTCCTCACAAGAGACCATCCAGACAGAAACCCAATATTTTTATATATTTATATATATATACACACACACACACAACAACAACACAAGGTTGTTGTTGCTTTAAATAAGTGGATGTACTTATCAGGTGTAATTAACTTCACTATAAGAAGGAGTTAAGAGAGCTCACTCTCTCTCTGCTTGTCCTATGCTTGATGACTTGATGACTGGAATGTGAACTGCGACTGTAAGCTATTGTTTGTTCTTTGAATTGTGTTTGGACTAATATCTACTATCTACTATCACTGCTTGTGAAGCAATTATCAGTAGTAAAGCTACTTGTTTTTATTAGCAGTGTCTGAAACTCTATTCGTGTGTTTCTACTAGCAACATTCTTTCTCTCTAGCTGTACATTCCGCTGCATTACTTTCTGTCTCCCAACGGAGATACCCCTAACAGTATAGCTAAAAGTTTGTAGCGATTCTCAGTCATCCAGGTCAAGCTTGTTCCAAGGGCGCTTTTTCAAGAGCTGAAGAAGCTTCTTGGATGAGAAGCGAAACGTCTTCAAAAGAAAAACCAGGAAGTCCAGTTGTCCCCTGAAAAAAGCACCTTTGGGACAACCCTGACCTGGATGACTGAGAATCTCTACAGACTTTTTGCATGGTGGCTGTTGACCATCAGGTGGCAATTCAATCCTGCCCATTCAGGTGAGAGCAGAAGAGAAAGAGTTTAGAAAATTGAAATGCCAACAACAAAAGATCAACAAGCAATGTTTTTGCAGCCTGTAAGCAGGTTTACTGGTGGGTTTATTTGTTGCAGCTTACTGGTTATTGCTGTAAGCAAGCAAATCAGGTAAAAGTAAAGGCTGCCCTTGCACATATGTGCTAGTTGTTCCCAACTTTAAGGGGCAGTGCTCATCTGTGTTTCAAAGCCAAAGAGCCAGTGCTGTCTGAAGAAATCTCGTGGTATATGTGGCTAGCATGACTAAACAGTGAAGGCTCATGGAACGCTGTTACCCTCCCATCATAGGTGGTCCCTATTTTTCTACTTGCATTTTTACATGCTTTCAAACTGCTGGTTTGGTCAAAGCTGGGACAAGTAACGGGAGCTCACTTCGCTATGTGATGCTAGGGATTCGAACCACTGAACTGCCAACCTTCGGATCGACAAGCTCAGCGTGTTAGCCACTGAGCCACTACGTCCCACAAACAAGCAAATTAGAAATATGCAAAAAAAATATTACAACAATGTGTTTTGCATTTGTGCACCGATTTTATGACATTTTAAAAAATCAATACACAAATGCGAAGCACATATAGTTGTAACACTTTTTTTTTGCCTATTTGTAAATTTTTTTGCCCCTTTGCAATGACATTTTATAAAACCAGGACTCCAATTTGTCTGTGGCAAGAGGATGCCTTAAATCTTCCAATGTTTGGAAGATGGCTGTTTGTGGACCTGGCTACGTGGCTGCATTTCTTTGAAAATGTTCATCTGCATTTAGGTTTGAATTGCTGTCTCCTGCTAACCATATGCATATTCGGTTATGGATTTATATACAAAAGACTGGGGCTGAAAATGGTGCTGGGGAGATTTAGAGATTTAGTTTATCCAACCTCCCACTGATTATTTGTCTTAAACCCTAATCCTTTCCATTCAACTCCCCAAATCTCTTCATTTTTTTTTTATAGAGCAATTATCACAGACGGTAGGATAATTGTGCAAAAATTAATCTCTGGGGAATGAGATCAATTTGGGCAGGAGAGAAGCTATAAGACAAAGGATTTGGCCCTCTCCGAGCCATGCTGTTATTCAAGCCTTCGCCTCTTTGCCCTTGTGGCCTTCTCCTGCTGCTGGAACGAACTACTTCTGCTTAAGCACAACGTCCAAAATCTTGCTTTTTTTTTTGGCTGGATAAGGGGTAGAGGTGGTGGGGGAGCAGAGAGGAACAGAAAAACCATCCTTTCCACATGGTCCCAAAGCAAGAGTCCTCGGTTAAATTGGGAGATGCTGGAATGACAGAATAACAGAGTTGGAAGGGACCTTGGAGTCTTCTAGTCCACCTCCCTGCTCAGGCAGGAAACCCTACACCACTTCAGACAAATGGCTATCCAACCTCTTATTAAAAACATCCAGTGTTGGAGCATTCACAGCTTCTGGTGGTAAGTTGTTCCACTGATTAATTGTTCTCACTGCCAGAAAATTTATTCTTAGTGCTAGCTTGCTTCCCTCCGTGATTGGTTTCTATCCATTGCTTCTTGTGTTGCCTTCAGATCAGTGGTGGGTTTCAATTTTTTTTAGAACCTCTTCCGCTTTGTGGGAGTGGCTTGCCAGCCCTGTGACTGGGTGGGCGTGGCCAACTTGTAAAATATGGTGAAAATCACTTAACAATGCTCTTGCTTAGCAACCAAAATGTTGGCTCAGAAACTCTGGCATTTGAAGCACGGAAGTCTTAAAGCTGTCAAGTTACAAGATCCTTGCACCCCTAAACCTTTAGGAAAAAGTCCCAGGGGTGTTCAAAGTTGACAGCTTTAAGACTTGTGGACTTCAACTCCCAGAATTCCTCCTCTCGCTCTTCATTTTGATGATGTGTGGATGGGTAGGGGGAGGGAGCTGGAACCAGTTCTAAATGGCACTGTAGATTTGTGGAACCTCTTCTATAGAACTGGCAGGAATTCACCCCTGCTCCGGAGCCTGAGGAAGGTGAAAAGCAGGCGCAACAGGTCAACTGAAAGTTCTGAACCTCCCTCCACGCAAGCGGTGTGTGTGTGTATCGCACACACATGTGCAGGTAGGTGGGGCGCACACACAAACATTTTGGCACGCCTTTAGAAAAAGGTTAGCCATCCCTGTCCTAGAGGAAAGGTGGGATTAAATTGAACATATACCATATTTTTCAGAGTATAACACACACCTTTTTCCCTCAAAAAAGAGGCTGAGAATCTGGGTGCATCTTATACACTGAATATAGCATTTTTTTGCCTCCTGAAACACCGCCCCTTCACCAAAATGGCCGTGCATAGCTTGCATGAGACTTTCAGAGAGCTCCTGGGGGCTGGGGAGGGCAGAAATGAGCAAAAAATGAGCCATTTTTTGCTAGGTTTTGACCTCCCCCCAGCTCCCAGGAGCACTCTACAAGCTTCCTAATGCCCTTTTTTGACAAAACACGGGCCTGTTTTTGCGAAAAATGGGCCGTTTTGGGGAGGTTTGTAGAGTGCAAAAACTTTTTTTAAAAAATTTGCCTCTTCAAAACCTTGGTGCGTCTTATATTCTGAAAAATACGGTAAGTCTTTGAAAATATGGCTAAAGGCAAAGAAAGTGGGTGCCAAGAACAATTCCCAAAGGACAACACACCAGATATTGGATGGAAGAGAAGAATAATTGCTTTTCTACATTCCAGAGAAATGGATCTCTAATAGCAAAGGGGATATTTTTAGAACAGCATCTCTTGCGTGATTTAATATGCAAACAAATTCTTCTACAAATCTCAGAATCCAAGCATGTTCTCCTAAAGCTCTAAACTTCTAAAGAGGTTCTCCTGCAGGGTTTAGTATCTGCACAGATTTTTGGCAGATATTTATGCCTGGATTGATGAATTATGATTTCCGTACTCATGGTTCCTATATCAGGTGGGGTACTTAAGTACGAGTTCAGAACCAGCATCAGACTTGGACAATAATACAATGTTGGCTAGTCTTAAGACCTATATTTTAAAAGTTCTGCTGGTGATTATTTAAAATCAAAGGAAAGGTGGCTTTTTTTTTTTTTTGCTACTGTATAGCTCTTCTGTGCTTGTGGGCAGCTCATTTTCATAGGAATTCCTGTTTCACACTGGGTCCTGGCTTCAGTGATCTTAAAAGGTCTTTCAAGGGGAAAGGTGACTTGACAGCTTAGCAGCCTCCTGTCAGAGGAATTTGTGTGTGGTGGGAGAAAGAGAATGTAGATGCAAAAAAATCAGACAAATACGTATTCTGTGAAATAAGGACATGGGTTGGGAGGGAGATGCAATGTCTTTTTAACCTCGTGATAATATGGAGCAGGAATATGGAAATGTGTGTTCAACAAATTAGGAACACATGATAGACTCAACAGCCAGAATCCTCCAACCCCTAGGTTAGTGATGGCTAACCTTTTTGGTGCCCAAAGTGTGTGTGTTTGTTTGTTTGTGCGTTCGCAACCCCAAAATGCAATGTGAATGCCCCCATGCATGCATGCATGTCCCCCTCGCATCTGCCCTGCCCCCATCACCCATTTTTGACTTCCAGGTTGGTGCAGGAGGCCTTCTGGGCCCAAAGCGTGGTGCAGAAGGGGCTTCATGTGGCACCCCATGCCCCATTATGGCTTCCAGGTTGGTGCAGGAGGTATTCCAGGCCCAAAAGGGGTGTGTGGGTGTGCATGAACCCCCAAAATGTGATGCAAGTGTCCCCCGCACATGCACCCCACTCTCCCATGCATGCATGGGTGGACTCATGTAGAGGACACACGGCAGAGACCCAAAAACCAGCTGACGGGCGGGAGGCGTGCATGCATGCGTAATGGAGCTGGGCTAGGGTGACAGCTGGCATGCCCGCAGTGAGGGTTGTGCGTGCCACCTGTGGCACATATGCCATAGGTTTGCCATCACAGGCCTAGGAATAACAATAGCCCACAAACCCACAGCCACACTCTGCCAGAAATTATCCAGAACCAAAGTCAAAATTAACAGACGAAAGAAACAATGTCATCTAAAAAAATCGACTGTAACCAGTGCAACAAATTCTACGTGCGGCAAACATAAAGTCAGTTAAAAACCAGGATCCATGAACACCAGCTGGCAGTCAAATGCCATGATCCCAAATCCTTAACCTCTACCCACACCAACACCAAACAGCACCCGTTCGATTGGAGCAACACAAAAATCATTGGTCACGCTATCACCCGCCATGCTGGTAAGTTTATCGAAGCCTAGCATTCCACAAGCAATTCCATCCACAGACCCATTGACTGACAACCAGCCTGTGAACCCCTCAGAATCGGAGACAGACAGACCCTCAAACAACTCAATTCCCCCCCATACCAGCACTTCACCTCCCAATGACCCTAACCTGAGGTAATCTCATTATCACTCACAAAACACTAATCACAAGACCTGTCACAAGGCCCTCACTTGACACACCCACACTTGAAGCCCTTATAAATGGAACACTGACATCCCGTAAACTCTGCTGAAGATGTTACCAAGCCTGGTAATGAAACGTTTGGAAACCAACCCGCAAACCTGGTGAATGAACCATCCCCCTCATCCTATACCTGAGCTATAGATTGGTGTTGTTATTGTTAGTTGTGAAGTTGTGTCTGGCCCATCACAACATTCCTCCAGGTTTTCGTGTCTTCTACCATCCTCTGGAGTCCATTTAAGCTCACACCTACTGCTTCAGTGACTCCATCCAGCCATCTCATTTTCTGTCGTCCCTTCTTCTTTTGCCCTCAATCTTTCCCAGCATTAGGCTCTTCTCCAGTGAGTCTTTCCTTCTCATTAGGTGGCCAAAGTATTTGAGTTTCCTCTTCAGGATCTGGCCTTCTAAAGAGCAGTCAGGGTTGATCTCCTCTAGAACTGACCAGTTTGATCACCTTGCAGTCCAAGGGACTTGGAGGAG
This sequence comes from Thamnophis sirtalis, assembly GCF_051295495.1. Taxonomy (NCBI): domain Eukaryota; kingdom Metazoa; phylum Chordata; class Lepidosauria; order Squamata; family Natricidae; genus Thamnophis; species Thamnophis sirtalis. The sequence continues at coordinate 17,194,924 of NW_028261385.1, read as the reverse complement.
TCTTCTCCAACACCACAGTTCAAAGGCCTCCATTCTTTGGCATTCAGCCTTTTTTATGGTCCAACTTTCATAGCCATACATTGCAACTGGGAAAACCATAGCCTTGACTATACCCACTTTTTTTTCTTTTTCTCTTTTTTATTTTTTACCTCCTCTCCCCCACCCTCCACCCCAAACCCAACCCTCCCCCCCACCCACCCACAACTTCCCAGAACAAATACATGGTATAAATCTTTAATAAACATATTCTAAAATAAACTTAAAGAAAGTTAGTATCATCTTTCATTTGAGCTTTAACTCCTCTTTTGTTAGGCTAACTCTAAACAGATTACATCGTTCCTCGCTTTTTCAGTCATAAACTATCTGGAATTTCTTAGTCCCATATTTATTTTGAATATAGTCAATCCATCTTCTCCACTCCACTTTATATTTCTCATTTGAGTGGTCCTTAAGATATGCTGATATTTTAGCCATCTCTGCTAAGTTTGTTACTTTTAATGTCCATTCTTGAATAGTAGGCAAATCTTCCTCCTTCCAGTATTGCGCCACCAACAGTCTTGCTGCCGTTATTAAGTACAAATTCAAGTTAGCCTCTATAACAGTACAATCAATAGTTATACCTAACAGGAATAAGGTAGACTATACACACTTTTGTTGGCAGGGTGATGTCTCTGCTTTTTAGTAAGCAAGCTACAGATATTAGCCACTATTGCAAAGACAAAATAGTGTTTGGACTCTGGCTACAGGTAGTCATGACTTACACCCATTCACTTAGCAGCCATTTGAAATTGCAACAAAACTGAAAAAGTGATTTATGACAGGTCCTCACCCTTATGACCATCACAGCATCCCTACAGCCACATGATCAAAATTGGGGCACTTGGCAACTGCCGTGTATCTATAACAATGGTTGCAGCGTCCTTGATTGCTCTTTCCAACCTTCCTAGCTGGCTTCCAACAAGCAAAATCAATGAGGGAAGCTGGATTTAATTAACGACCATGTGATTTATTTAACAACCATAGTGATTTGTTTAACAACCCTGCCCAAAAAAAAGGTCACAGGAATTGGGTGCATCTCATTTAACAACCACCTTGCTTAGCAGTGGAAATCCTGGTCTCAATTGTGGTTGTATATCAAGGACTACTTGTATATATATTGCAAGGGTGTCAAGCTTGATTTCATTGAGGGCCCCATCAGGTCAATTGTGTTTGACCTTGGGGGCTGGGGGAGGACAAGGCCTGGGTGGGTGTGGCCAGCTTGCTGTCCATTTTCGTCTGCAAGAGCCTCCTGCAGCCCTCTGCCAGCGAAAATGGAGCCACATGCCCCCCTCTCAAGCCCTGTTTTTGACTGCGGCAGCCTCCTGCAACCCACTGCCAGTGAAACTGGAGCTCGGGAGGGCTGCAAACAACCCTCTGCACGGAGGCCAGCCCTTCACTGTTTCCAACGTGGCCTTGTGAGCCAGATCTAAGCGCCCTGCAGGCTGGACTCAGCCCACGGGCCTTGAGTTTGACACCCCTGTTATATTGTAATAAACTACACTCAAGGAAGAGATTGCAATTCTACGTTGTTAGTTCTCATTGTTGTGGAGTGAATGGCAGTGGAGACAAATGCAGATTGTTTTCAGATTGCTTTTTGGGGTTTGGGGAGTGGCCACAGACACAAAGTGGAAGCACGCTCACAATTGTTGGGAACGGTGCTTCCTTGGCATGTGGTTTGCTTTTCGAGAGGACCCCAAAGCGCCCACGTTCCCTCGTTATGAAGCATTTAATGGCCCAGCGCGTGGCATCAGGAAGGAAATTCAATGTCTTCCACCAACTACAGCTCAGTCAATTTCAACCACCAGGCCTCTAATTGGGCGAGGAGTGATTTCCCCACCATTCCCCTTGCCAATAAAATCATGCTCTTTATGGCAGGGAGTAGATAAACTAGGAAGATACCAGATTACCTCTGTGGCTGCACATGATCAGCAGGGCCTCTTTTGCAAGGAGAAATTACTCCCCTTCTCCCTACTCGGATAATTATCATGGGGCACAACACAAAACTTTGCCAGGGCATCGCGAATTTGGAAGCCAAACTTGAACAGATTGTTGGGGAAGGAAGGGAGGAGTGGGGGGGGGGGAGATATGAAGCGAGGGGCTTAGAACAAAGCCAAGTCCCCGTTCTTGCATTGTGCTAAACACCGGGTATAATAATGTCTTATTAAAAGTGCTCCTTCTGAGACTTCGTTCTTTTTTTTCCCCACACAAAAGAACTCCATCGTGGGAGGAAGGCAAGAGAAGGAAGGAGAGAGAAAGAGGCTCAAAAGAGAAGCCCAAAGTATTTAAAATGTCAGTCACTCCACCAAGGAGCATTCTCACATTCATGCTGTGGCTATTTACCGGATGATAAATATTCTGGTAGATATTTAAGGAAGGAGGGAGGGAGGGAGGGAGAGAGGGAGAAATCAGCAGCTAGAAAGATAGCAGAGCCCTATGGCAGGAGAGGATAACTCAGGCAGTTGCTTAGCAACAAGTAAGCTGGAGAGTTATCTTTATTCCCTTTTTTTTATTCCTTCTTGTTTTCACCCAGCTCTAATGGATGATCAATCCTCTTCTGCTCCTCCTCCTGTCTTCACCCCAAATGTTTGCTTCCCTCCGATAACAAAATGAAATGCGGGGTTGGTTGGTTGGCTTGGCAACTTTCAGCTGCCTCTGCATCCCACTTGCTACCGGAACTTCTAACATGGTGTCCCCATCCTCCCTGCGTGGGAATCCCAAAGACCGAGCAAAAATATTCCTATTATCACAAAGATATTAATGACGATGCTGTTTGCAAGGACCTTTTTTTTTTCCCAAGAAGGAAAAGCAACAACAGTCCTGGCAAGGAAATAAAATGGTTTCAGATTTGCAGGGAAAAGGGGCAGTGGAAGACCAAAGAGAGCATGGGGCAGGGGTCAAATCCAGTAGGTTTTGACAGGTTCTGGAGAACCGCTAGCAGAAATTTTGAGTAGTTCGGAGAACTGGCAAATACCACCTCTGGCTGACCCCAGTGGGAATGGAGATTTTGCAGTATCCTTCCCCTGCCATGCCCACCAAGCCACACCCACCAATCCACACCCACAGACCCGGTAGTAAAAAAAAAATTGAATTTCACCACTGGCATGGATGTCTGTGGATGTGGGGAAGTGATGTCACTTGCATCAAAATGACATCATGTATGTCCTTAGCATGATGATGTCATGGCAACAGATGCCTCTGAAAGAATCTTTAAAAGCTAAGTCCATTCCTATTGTCTTTTGTTCCATTCCGTGTACAATATCACATTCATTGATAGGAGAGTGTCACTGGATGTCAAAAGCAAATATTAATGTCAGGGTTCCAAGTAACACCCTCAACAAAAGAAGACTCCGAGGCTTGACGTTCCTCAAAGTTCCATTTTATTGGTGATGTCATATTGGCACATCTGGGGAAACCCGAATCTGAAAGTTTCCAGGTTTTCCCCACCCAAATGAAAGTTCAAGACCCTCCCCAGCACCCACAAGTCCATCACATGGCCCAATCCGGCACTATCCAAAACTGGAGATGCCTCCCAGTCACCTCATTGTAGCTGCAGGACCAGATGTCCTTGGCTTTCTGAGAAAGAATGCTGGTATGGCTATATATCATCCACACTCTCTTTAATCCCTTCTCCCAGTTTCTTACAGTAATAAATACGGCCGGCCTGAAGGCCCAACACAAAAGATGGCTTCCAGGCCTCACAATTCCATCTGGATGAAAAGAAAACAGGCAGCTTTGCTGTTTAAAGGTAAATGCATTTTTTCTTTACATTTTTCTTCTTCTTTCCTGCTTGGCATCTTCCAAACATGCCGGAAGATTCCATTCCACAAGGAACAGGTAGTCCTCAACTTATACCAATTTGTTTAGTGACTGTTCAAGTGACTGTTACAAAGGCCCTGAAAAAGATGAGTTATGACCATTTTTCACCTGACCACCGCAGCATCCCTATGGTCACGTGATCAAAATTCAGATGCTTAACAACCGATTCATATTTAGGAAGGTTGCAATCAGAGGTGGTATTCAGCCAGTTCTGACCGGTTCTGGTGGTAGCGGAAATTTTGAGTAGTTTGGAGAACTGTCAAATACCACCTCTGGCTGGCTCCACCCCCATCTATTCTCTGCCCCCCAAGTCCCAGCTGATCAGCTGGGTCTTCTTCAGTTGCCCTGCACAAGAGGATGGAGCTGGAAAGCAGGTTAGTGGGCTGGGGAGGGAATAGGCATTTTATATTATCCTTCCCCTGAAGTGGGGTGGGAATGGAAATTTTTGCAGTATCCCCCCCTGGAGTGGGGTGGAATGGAGATTTTGCAGTATCCTTGCCCTGGAGTGGGGTGGAAATGGAGACTTTATAGTATCCTTCCCCTGGAGCGGGGTGGGAATGGAAATTTTATAGTATCCTTCCCCTGGAGTGGGGTGGAAATGGAGTATCCTTATGGATACTCCATTGGAGTATACTTTGCAGTATCCTTACCCTGGAGTGGGGTGGGAATGGAAATTTTGCAGTCCCCCCCTGGAGTGGGGTGAGAATGGAGATTTTACAGTATCCTTCCCCTGGAGTGGGGTGGGAATGGTGTATCCTTATGGATACTCCATTGGAGTATACTTCGCAGTATCCTTTCCCTGGAGTGGGGTGGAATGGAAATTTTGCAGTATCCCGCCCCTGGAGTGGGGTGGAAATGGAGATTTTACACTATCCTTGCCCTGGAGTGGGGTTGAAATGAGGATTTTCCAGTATCCTTCCCCTGCCACACCCACCAAGCCACGCCCACCAAGCTACACCATGCCCACAGAACTGGTAGTAAAAAATCCTACCACTGGTTGCAATCCCCTTTTGTGACCTTCTGACAAGCAGGGTCAATGGAAAAGCCATATTCAGGTAGCAATCATGTTACTAACTTAACAACTGCAGTGATTCACTTAACATCTGTGAAAGAAAGGTCATAAAATGGAGCAAAATTCACTCGACTCTTTCACTTGGCAATGTAACTTTAGGGCTCAATTGTGGTTGTAAGTCAAGGGCCACCTTTACTCCAACATCTCTGGAAGATGCTCGCTTAGGAAGATCTGTTTATGGGCAATTTAGCTGATAAGCAGGGGAGAGAACTATAAAAATCAGGCGGCTGGAGGAGGCATAAATAAGGCAGGTTGTGAATGAGATTGAATGATTAAGGCAGGAGCCCTCAAACTGTGGGGGTCAAAATCCCCTGGGGGACTTGCAAGAAAATTAGAGGAATCTCATTTTTTTTAAAAAAATATCTGGCCAGGCTTGTGAAAACTCACCCTGGGTTTTTCTTCTTGCTTTGCCTGCTCATATCTACAGTGGACTGTTGTGGTACTGCAAAGTTTGAGAACGTCTTGACAGACAATTTTTTAAATTTAATGATTAAAAGCAAGCAATATACTTTATTTCTTGTTCAGCGTTAGCCCAGTGAAACTGTTGCAGAAAATGACAGGCTTTAGACTTCTCAGGATACAGGAAAAGTTTATTTGGGCAGCCAGGTTCAGAAAGTTAGCGAAATGGCTAGCTTTGCAAGTTCTGAACAACCTTCATTATCGAAACACACGTTCTGATACATTCTCAAAAGCATTGCAACACGGAAATACTTAACTCATTTCTTATTATTTATTTTGGAGGAAAAGCCTTATAAGTAGATGAGGATCTTACTTCTCCTTTTATTACAGGTATGGATTACGTGTGATTAACGAACTTTATCTGAACCTTGCGGTTTGGACTTTCGATGTAGGTTTTGATAGAGGGACGTTGGCTAGAACATCTTGTGGTTAGAGAATGGTGACACTTCCTTTAAGCAAATTTCTAACTGTTCCTGTTATGCTATGTCTTCATTCTTATATTTTTAATCCATATTTTATTCTACTTTAAAACCATTTGATTCAGGGGGACAGATGCATTTATCAGATGCCTCACACTTTATAAACCTCAACAGAGGAATAAGAAACCCAGGTTTAAGGCCATGTTCAACCACTGGTTGATTTGGAGCTGGTCGTCGGTCAACCAACTTCATAGAATGGTTTTTAGGATGGAATGATGGGGAAAGCCTATGGCAGTGAGGGTGAACCTTTGTGAGCACCGAGTGCCAAATACCAGAACGTATGTGCATGTGCGTGCGCCGAAGCACCAGAAACCCAAAGACCAGCTGGCCTGCCGCAAACATGCCTGGTTTTGGGGCATTTTTGGCCATTTTCAGGTTGTTTTCTGGGTCATCTTAAGGCCGTTTTGGAGGGCATTTTCACGCTGTTTTTCAGGGCATTTTGTGGAATTTTGGGGGGACCATATCTGGGCTGTTTTCAGGCTGTTTTTGGACCATTTTTAGGCCATTTTGGGGCTCTTTTGGGGCTGTTTTTGGGCCGTTTTTAGGTCATTTGTAGGCTGTTTGGGGGGCATTTTTGGGTTGTTTTCAGGCCATTTTGGGGGGCTGTTTTGGGGCATTTTTGGACCATTTTCAGGCCATTTTTGGGCTGTTTTGGAGGCATTTGGGGCCGTTTTCAGGCCATTTTTGGGGTTTGGGGGTGGTTTGGGGCTGTTTTCAGGCCATTTTGGGACTGTTTGGGGGGCATTTGGGGGGGGACATTTTCAGGCCCCAGTGCCCATGAAGACCAGCTGGTTGATTCACATGTTTGCACAAGAAACCAGAAGAGCAGCTAGCAATGGCGCACATGTCCACAAAGAGGGCTCTGCGTGCCACCTCTGGCATGTGTGTCATAGGTTTGCCATCACGGGCCTTTGGCCTTTGCCTTGAACTGTTTAATGGCAAAGTAAAACCAGCATGTAAATAAATTACACTTAAAAAAAACACACAAAAACCCCCTAGTACCAATTGCTAAAAGAACACAATAAAACGTTAGCTGGCAACTATAAACCATTTGAGGATACGTAGTCCTCTCAGAGTGGATTTGTTAATTGCATCTGACAACCCAAAGTTTATTTTCAGATATAAATGCAGTTCCTCCCAAATTACATTTTGAAACTTAAATCTGAGAAATCATGTCCTAAAAACAGATTATGTAAAGTAATCTATCTGGAGAACGTGTTGTTTCTAAAAGAGAACAAAGTGTTGTTTTGGCATGATAATAGGGAAATCAAGGAATTTATCCTTGATTTCCTTGATGAGCCGAGGTGGCGCAGTGGTTAAATGCAGGACTGCAGGCTACTTCAGTTGACTGCAGTTCTGCAGTTCGGCTGTTCAAATCTCACCGGCTCAGGGTTGACTCAGCCTTCCATCCTTCTGAGGTGGGTAAAATGAGGACCCGGATTGTTGTTGGGGGCAATATGCTGACTCTGTAAACTGCTTAGAGAGGGCTGAAAGCCCTATGAAGCGGTATATAAGTCTAACTGCTATTGCTATTGCTATTGCTATTATCAAAAATACAAAAAACAACAACACCTCATTGCCTTAATAGCCAGGACATGTATGTCTACAATCAAAATAGAGTTAATGCTACTATCATAAAAAATGACGGCACCGTATTTCAGTATTACATGTAATTAGTATTACAACTAGGTTTTTATTTTTATTTTATTGTACCAGTTAGCGCTATGATGGGATTAAAGCATTAATGGCAACAAGTCAAAGCAAACATTACTGGAACTTTGGAACTAAATCTCCTTATTGTTTCAACTGTCATTTGTTTTGGAGTAATTATTATAAATGTCTTTTATATGTAATCTATTATGGGCCCAGCCTAGATATTTGCAAAGCCCACACGAAAAGAAAGCTACCTTTCTCCTCCAAGTCTTGATAATATTCAAGATTCCTATCCAAGATTAGAGATAAAGTAGCTATCACTTTACAAGTCTGATAAAAATTTACAACCTTATTAATGTGTCTTCGGGTTGGGTAGGAACAGGAATATTTTCACCCGATGTAATTTAACCGAATTGGGGAAATACACCCAACTTTCTAGCTTTCACATAAAAAAGGGGGGGGGAAGTAAGTAAGTCCTGGTTCTGTTGTAAAATGTAAGATGCCTATTCTACTAAGAGGCCTACTCTCACAACATCATGTGTTGGAAGGGGCCACTTTTGTCCCTGAAGCCAATTCTCTACTTAGTGAAGGAATCCAAATATTCAAATATCAGATGGTGAACTTTGCTTCAGTAGGTTCAGTCAAGGAGATCCCATCATTTTCCTAGATAATTTATTTATCGAACTATTCTTAGCATTACAAAAGGTTTGCCTTTCAATAATTCGAGGCCATTATTTCATATCCTTCATTGGGGAGCACCAACAACGTTTGGGGGCATGCTGTTCCACTGATTAATTTTTCCTTTATCTCCTTTATCTCATCTTCAATTCATGCCTGGGGCAGCTTAAGCTGTTCTTTAAGACATTCCACTCGCATCTCAATACCTTTTTGCCACTAAATGTATCTCCAACCCAGTGGTGGGTTGCAGGCAGTACCCCCTGGTATGGGTACCGTTCCAGTATGGTGCTCTGGAGGGCCCACCCGCCCATCCGAGCTCCTTCTCTGTCCTTTAAGCCTTTGGGGCTTCCGCGCACGTGCATGGCGCATATGGCACCTGCACGACGCTCCGCCGAGCAGATGGAATGTCGCGGAGGCCTGCAGAGGCGTCAAATACAGGTACGATGCATGCATGTGCTGCATGTGTGTGTGCGGGTACCGCCCGCGTCCATGTGGGTGACGCCGGGCCGTTCCAACCGTACCAGTTGGAACGGGATCCGGAACCAACCACTGCTCCAACTTTCTGGTTATGACATGATCAGGATGAGCTCAGCTGCCATTGGCCAACTTAGACTGCTGTGTGCCATATACCCATGATGGCGAACCTATGGCACATGTGCAACAGGTGGCACACAGAGCCCTCTCTGCGGCCACCCGAGCTGTTCTTCCAACTCAGTTCCACCACGTATGACTGTCCGCCAACCACCAGCCAGCTGATTTTCGGGTCTCTGTCACACATGCACACAGGATGGGGTGCATGTGGGAGATGCGTGCACATCAGGGGTGGGTTCCTGCCAGTTCGAACCCCTTCTATAGAAGAAGTTCCACAAATCTACAGTACTGTTTAGAACCGGTTCCAGCTCCCTCCCGCCGCCCGTCCACACATCATCAAGATGAAGAGCGAGAGGATGAATTCTGGGAGTTGAAGTCCACAAGTCTTAAAGCTTTCAAGTTTGAACACCCCTGGGTTTTTTTTCTAAAGGGTTAGGAGTGCAATGGTCTTGTAACTTGACAGCTTTAAGACTTGCATACTTCAAATGCCAGAGTTTCTGAGCCAACATTTTGGTTGCTAAGCAAGAGCATTGTTCAGAGAGTTTCACCACATTTTACAAGTTGGCCACACCCACCCAGTCACATGGCTGGCAAGCCACTCCCACTCAATCACATGGCTGGCAAGCCACTCCCACAAAACAGGCCACACCTACCGAAAAGGTTCTAAAACTTTTTGAAACACACCACTGGTGCACATATACATGGGGTAGGGGCCCTTAGACCCAAAAGAGGGTGCGGGGGAGTGATGCCCCCTGGTGGCCTGTTTTTGGTCCGAGGAGGCTGCAGGGAGGGTTGCATGCGCATGTGCAGGGCGTCGGCTGTGTGTGTCTGTGTTGAACGCGTATTGCATTATGGGTGCAGGCGTGACTGCACGCTATCACATGTGTCCACGCACACTTTCAACACACAACAAGAAAAAGGTTAGCCATCACTGCCCTATTCCTTTCCGATCGGATCTCATAAAAAGGGTACGTTACGGATTCTGTTATCTAGGGAGCTACCACAGTGGTGTCTAATGGAGCAAAAACATGCCGAAAATTTATCCCATCCCACTTCTGATTCAGTCTGGTAAAAGGATCTGTTTTCAAAATTTCTTGCAAAGGAGAAGAGAATTTCGGTGACGTTTTCTGAGGTGGCAGGAAAATATTTGAGCATATCCTGCCTTTCAGGGTACAGTCAACTTCTCAGTGATCTGCAGCTTCCTGGACTCCCAGGAAGTCCATTAAATTGTCCCCAAAGACATCCTCTGAAACTTCTACTATGTCACTTTTGTAGAGGGCAAAAAGAGACAGAAGAAGAAAACAGCCTTGACACTTTCCACTGTCTGCAAAAACGAAGTAAGTTCAAAACACCAGTATGAGAAATTGAAAAGAAATTCTCGAGCCTACCGAGAATAAAGCCAAAAAAGAGAACTTTATTGCATGGGTGAAATTGATATATATATACTTCACAAAAAGCACAAATAATTGTGAATGGGGAATTGACCAAACCCTGTGAAATACAGAAAGGAACAAGGTAGGATGTCCATTTTCTCTGTTGTTATTCATCCTGGTTCTTGACATTTTGAATAGAGATGTAAGCGAAGATAAGAGAATTGCTGGAGTGAAATTTTAAAAAAGTTTATAACTAAAGACATTCAGTGCTGCCTTGGTTTTAATTCTGGAGAACCCCTTAAGAGGGATTGAGGTATTAATGTAAAAAATGAAGAGAATTTGGTGCATTGGCTGGATTTAAAATGAAGGAAAACTAAGATATTGACAAAGGACATGAAGATGGAAGACCAAAAAGAATTGTGAAAACTGGTTTTCATATTGAGAAAAAAGTGAACTATTTGGATAACATTTAAAATAACATGAATTGTATATCATGTTAAAAAATAGCTGAAGCATGGAATGAAATGATAAGGTTTTCTCAAGATGGGGAAAACTACCATTGTCATTGTTGGCAAAAATTGCTGTTCTGCGAAAATGAACATGTTTCTTAGAATGTTGATATTTCAGATAATACTTGTTTTGAGAACTCATGCATCATTTAAACAATGGCCAAAAGACACATCTAGATTTATATGGCCTTGTGGGCAATGTATAGGGATATCCAGCACTATCATTACAGATCACCATGTATGTTAATTGAGCTCAACATTTTAAAGAAGCCTTTAATTGATGGTGAAGAAGGGTCGTATTGCTGAAACTATTGCTCAACCATTGAGAGAGAGAAAATGCTTTATTAAAACTACTGCTAACTGTCTACCAGTACATCCTTATCTATACTCTCGCTAACTCTATTTTTGGTATCCCAAATGGATGCACTTTTAGATATTTGGCTGTCTTTATTTCTGTCCTCATTATCTGGATGGCAACTGAAGAACAATAAGGAAGCTGGCAAAAATAACATGCTTTAATGACTGAGCATCTTTCTATCCTGCTGTGAAATAGGAGCCTGGGCAATTGGAGGAACACAGAAGCAGTCTTCCTGTAATTGCAAATTGAATTGGGAGCTTCCCAAATACTGGTCTGGAAAGGACCAAGAAAATAAAAAGGAAAGAGATCTACTGTCTCAAAAGTGCTTTGAAATTAATCAGATTGTCAGAATTAAATCTTTACAGTAATTAATTCATTACAACTAAAAGTTACAGAAAAGATGTTGGGACTTTGGAAGAAGTGCAGAGAAGAGTAACTAAGATGATTAAAGGCCTGGAGACTAAAACATTCAAAGAACCGGTTGCAGGAACTGGATATGACTAGTCTAGAAGAAAGAAGGATTACGGGTGACATAGTAGCAGGAATTAGTTCAGACAACTTCCAGGAGTCAAAATTGGCAGAGTCACACAGATTCCCCCCATATTTAGGCTGTTGATTTGAGCTCCGAGGTTGGCAATTTGGTTTCATCACCATTTGAGGAGACATAGTCAGTGCATTCTGTCAGGTGTCCTGATGGATGAGCACAACTCAAAATACACTGACGATGTCTCCTCGAATGGTGATGAAACGTTTGCAACCAAATTGCCAAACTCGAGGGGCAAAACCAACAGCCTAACTACCAACTTGAGCACATTTCAACACCCCCCCCCACACACACACAATTTGTAAATTTTCTCTTTAAATACATAAGTGCTTTGTGAACAGCATATTGTCTGGATCAATTTGCTTACATAATGGTACTTTTGCAGTTCCTAATTTATACCCCTATTATCCAACCATTGATAAAACAAGCCCTAGGTTTGAAAATACATCTTCTTCTGTAGGTGTTTCTTCATTTTCCCAGTGCTGTGCCAATATAATTCTTGCTACTGTCAAAACATGTAATATTAAATATATATTCCCTTTATCATACTTTTCTGGTACCGTACCTAACAAAAATATTTTTAGTTCATAATCTATATGCTGCTTTAACATTTTTTCTAACTAATTGTATGTGTGTGCGTATGTATGTATGTGCGTACACATATACACACACACAAACACACACACACACACACACACACACACACACACACACACACACACACACACACACACACACACACACACATATATATATATATATATATATATATATATATATATATATATATATATATATAAATAAATAAATTCTAGTCTACAGTCCTTACTGTTTCTCAACAAAGAAATAGGGAGGATCCTGTATCCAATTTTTCCAATAATTAAATGCTGCAGCATCACATTTAAAATCATACCGGTGTCAGTGTGCATATACCTCTCTCTCAGCGATGCTGATGTATTGTCTAGGGTGCATGCAAGAGGCACCTGGCTATCTTAGCTCAGAAATTTTCACAGGTAGTCCTCAACTTACAACTGTTCTTTTAGTGGCCGTTGGAAGTTATGACAGCACTGAAAAATGATATGACCACTTTTCATACTAGCCGTTGCAGCATCCCCATGCTCATGTTATCAAAATTCAGACATTCACTCATATTTATAAGGTTGTAATGTCTTGGGGTCATGTGATGCCCCTTTGTGGCTTTGTGACAAAGTAAAGGTAAAAGTTCCCCTCGCACATATGTGATAGCCGTTCCTGACTCTAGGGGGCGGTGCTCATCTTGGTTTCAAAGCCGAACTGCCAGCGCTGTCCGAAGACATCTCTATGGTCATGTGGCCGGCATGGCTAAACACTGAAGGGGCATGGAACATTGTTATCTTCCCACCAAAAGTGGTTCCTATTTTTCTACTTGCATTTTTACATGCTTTCGAACTGCTAGGTTGGCAGAAGCTGTGACAAGTAATGTGAGCTCACTCTGTTACGTGGCGCTAGGGATTCGAACCGCCAAACTGCTGACTCTTCCGATCGATAAGCTCAGCATCTTAGCCACTGAGCCACCGCGTCCCTTCACTTGTGACAAAGGGGTACCTATTTATCTATTCACGTGCTTGCTTTCGAACTGCTAGGTGGGCAGGAGCTGAAGCAAATCATGGCAGCTCACCCTGTTGCGTGATGCTTGGGTCTCGAACCCAGGCTGTCATCATGCCAAGATAATAAATGCCTGGATTATTCGCAGTGGAGTCCTAACAAGGAGTTAAAATCAAATACAATTAACTGAAGACAGTGCCTGCCTCCATACTTCTCTTAAAAGATTGAGTACATTTATTAAACCTTTGCCTTACTTCCATCATGTTGCAGAATGCAAGACTCCAAGGTTGTAATCACGTTAATGTACCGCTGCTCCGAGAGTTTGCGGAGGAGCTTCAGTGACTTAAAGAGTGTCATTTGCCATTCTGTTCCAGTCTTGTCTTGTGGGACAATTGAATTCTCCTATGCAGTCGGTGTCACATCCTTTTTCTTCTCTCTGCTCTGCTTTCTCCATTTCTCTTTCTGATGGCGTGCTCATTTTTAAAAGCTCCATACTTGGCCAAGATTTAGTTCCTGTCAAAAAGACAGTACCCACTGGAGAGCCAGGGTTTGCCATGCAGTCTGTCTTTGATTTCCAAATGTATGAGCCATGTATTAAGGGAAGCAAGCAGGTTTCCAGAGGCTAGGAGAAAAAAAATCTATTAGCCTGCCGTTAAGTATGCAATGATGCTTTCTGGGTCCCCGTCCCGTCCCCCCCGTCCCCCGCAACCCGTAGGACCGGCAAGGTGGCTTTGCCAGACTCTGCAGCATAGACATTTACTTAAAAGTAAGCACCTGAGCATGCCAGCTGAAACTGTGTAGGTTGTGCAGTGTGCAGGGAGGGGAAAGTACAGAGAGCCACGTATGTCGTTTTGAATCCCGAGATGATTTCCGATAGATACTTCCAAATGCACTTGCGTAAGATTAATGGCATGGCTTCCAAGGACTTTTGCTCTCCTTGAAAGAAGGCAAAAATAAGCAAACAATAGCATCCATTGAACTCCATGGGGAATTCGCCACTTCTAGGCATCCCTGCATTGTCACTTTTTCACGAGAGGCTTGGCCGTATCTATTTGATGAATAAGTAAATATATATATATATATATATATACACAAATTAAAGGTCATGTATGATTATGGGTGTAGAGAACACCCACGCATCATTTAGGAACATCACCAAACTAATCCTATTATTTAGCTTTTTTTTTTTAGAAACAATTTTTTTTTAACAGAACTTCTAAGGATTTATATAAATGTGGGCATGTTGAAATATTTTTACTCCTAATTCCCATCTTTTTTTTTAAAAAAAGTGTGATGGATATATACATGCATTTATGCAATTAAACCAGATTTTATATCCTTATATAATCATGCTTATAATATACACACTGGATTCTCTCATTCTCCCAATCCCTCCCTTTCTTTCTTTCTTTCTCTCTCTCCCTCCTTCCCTTCTCTCCCTCCCTTCTTCTCTCTCCCTCTTTCTCTTCTTCTCTCCCTCCCTCCTGCCCTCCCTACTCCTTCTCTCCCTTCCTTTCACTCTCTCTCCCTCCCCCTCTCCTCCCTCCCTTCTCTCCCTTCTTCTTTCTCCCTGTCCCTTCCTTTCTCTCTCCCTCCCTCCCCCTTCCTCCCTTCTCTCTCTCCCTTCTTCTCTTTCTCCCTGTCCCTTCCTTTCTCTCTCCCTCCCTCCCCATCCCTTCCCTCTCCTCCCTTCTCTCTCTCCCTTCTCTCTCCTCCCTTCTCTCTGCCTCCTTCTCTCCCTCTCCTCCCTTCTCTCTCTCTCCCTTCTTCTCTCTCTCTTCTTTTCTCCCTCCCTCCTGCCCTCCCTACTCCCTCTCTCCCTTCCTTTCACTCTCTCTCCCTCCCCCTCTCCTCCCTCCCTTCTCTCTCTCCCTTCTTCTTTCTCCCTGTCCCTTCCTTTCTCTCTCCGTCCCTCCCCCTCCCTCCCTTCTCTCTCTCCCTTCTTCTCTTTCTCCCTGTCCCTTCCTTTCTCTCTCCCTTCCTCCCCATCCCTCCCCTCTCCTCCCTTCTCTCTCTCCCTTCTCTCTCCCTCCCTTCTCTCTCCCTCCCTTCTCTCTCCCTCCCTTCTCTCCCCCCCTCCCTTCTCTCTCTCTCCCTCTCTTCTCTCTCCCTCCCTTCTTCTCTCTCTTCTTCTCTCCCTTCCATTCTCTCTCTCCCTCCCTCCCCCTCCCCTTCCTCACTTCTCTCTCTCTCCCTTCCTCTCCCTCCCTCCCTTCTTCTCTCTCTCCCTCTCTCCTCCTCCTCTTCTCCTCCTCCCCCCTCTCTCTTGTCATTTACACACAGAGAGACATATACAAATTAACCAACCTCACCTTAAAGCAGACAGTACCAATAATAACATTCAAAATTCACTTGATGACCTTAATTACATAGTCACAGTCTACTTCACAGGAGAAAGGACCATTATACCTACTAACTTGAACCCCTTGAAGAAAAGCAGGATATGCTTTTGCATCTAACTAATTAACAAGTGATCAAATAAATATGTTCCAATCTCATAGCAATTCTGCAAAGCAGGCTAGGGCAATCTGGTTTCATTTCCCTTTCTCGTAATGTAGGTATGCTCTAGGAAGGCATTCAGACTTAATCCAACAAACTTTGCATAGTTTATCAGTGTTTCCCAACCTTGGCAACTTGAAGATGTCTGGACTTCAACTCCCAGAATCCCCCAGCCAGCATTCGCTGGCTGGGGATTTCTGGGAGTTGAAGTCCGGACATCTTCAAGTTGCCAAGGTTGGGAAACACTGGTTTATGTGACGTCTTTAGCAAAAATCAAAACCCATTTGGTTGCTCAACCACACATAAAAAGGATGCCTTTTTAATGAAACTTGTTAGCTGGAAAAGGTGTTCCTTCTGACGAGCACAGCTCTTCGACAATGTCTTTTTTGTTTAGGGAAATCTTAGGTGAAGCGTTCACAAAGGAAACCAAAGGGTGATTTGAAAACAACATGGAATTACACCTCCCCGTCGCCTCCCTTCTTTCCTCCAGCTCATCCAAAAAAGGCTGCAATTCCTTGGCTTGGTTTTTTATTTTCCTGTTCTCATCAGGGGAAAAACAAAATTAAAGTCTCTGAGTGTTGTCTATATTCGTCGGAAGGGTAAGCTGAAGGTCAAAGTGTAAACTCTACTGGCTGCACCATGATTTTGTGAGAGGAATCGATACTTCCATGACAAGCAATATTCACGCTCCCTTCACAGGAGAAGAACTCGCTTGAGTGACAGAAGGCACCAGAGAGAAAGAGAAAGAGAGATGAAAAGGAATGTGCTTGTAGCAATAGAAATGCATTTCCTGCAAATCCAGAGTAACCTTTCTTTCCCGGTGCTCAAGATGGGAAAAAAAAAAGTAATTGATCACAATCTTTACCTGGTTGAAGCATTTTGCTTCCTGGTCCTGGATTGAGCAGGCTGAACCCCAAACCTGGCAAATAGAATGCATTGGATGAGGAAAAAAAGGTGCTTTACAAAAAAAAAAAGGCAAGCTAAATTGAGCAATGATATCTGTGCTATCAGGACTGTTTCTATTAGATAGCGGGCGCTTTCTTGAAAGGTTCCCTGTACCAGGCAAGATAAAGGGAAGGACGGCATGAAAAAAAGGGTAAAATGGTGTGAGTTATTATTATACTTGAGATACTTACCTCAAGAAGGTAAGTATTTTCTAATTGGGTGGATTTTGTTGTTATTGGTTCATTGCCACTGGTGGTGCAGTGGTGAGAGTGCAGTACTGCAGGCTACTTCTGCTGACTGCCGGCTGCCTGCAATTTGGCAGATCGAATTCCATCCGGCTCAAGGTTGACTCAGCCATCCATCCTTCTGAAGTGGGTAAACCGAGGACCTAGATTGTTGGGGGCAATATGCACTGTAATCTGCTTAGAGAGGGCTGCAAAGCACTTTGAAGTGATATATTCCGTATTTTTCGGAGTATAAGACACACCTTTTTCCCTCAAAAAAGAGGGTGAATATCTGGGTGCATCTTATATACTGAATGTAGTATTTTGTGCCTACCAAAACCCGCCCCCTTTGCAAAAATGGCCATGCATAGCCTTTAGGAGGCTTCCAGAGGGGGCTGGGGAGGGCATAAATGAGCAAAAAACGGGCACACTATAAGCCTCCTAAAGGCAATGCATGCCCTTTTTTTGCCAAAAAATGGGTCCATTTTCACGAAACATGGGCTGTTTTGGGGAGGTCTGAAGAGTGCAAAAACTTTTTTAAAAAATCTGCCTCTTCAAAATCTTGGTGCATCTTATACTCCACTGCATTTTATACTCCAAAAAATATGGTAAGTGCTATTGGTATTGCTATTGCTATTGCTAACTCATGTCTGACTCTTCACGACCTCATGGACCATTGCATGCCAAGCCATCCATCATCTCTCGGAGTTTATCCAAATTCACATTCATTGCATCAATGACATCATATAGCTATCTTATCCTCCGTCATCTCCTTCTCCTTTTGCCTTCAGTTCTCCCCAACATCAGGGTCTTTTCTTTCACAGTGGCCCCTTAGGACTGACAGGCACACAGAATGATTTGCTGGCTGGAAATACTTCTGCCATTAATGTGGCCTAGCATTGGGCAAGAACCAAAGGAAAATTTGAATACGAAGAGTGTCATATTTTTATGTAAAACTAGATGATAACCTGGTGTTACCCGGGTATTTATTTATAGGGGGAAAATGTCTGGACCCAACATAATTTCTAATGTTGGATTTTCCCCCCTTACCAGAGGGAGCCTCTTTGTGGAGTACTGTGAAGCCATTACCATGACAACTCCACTGCGCTGTACAATATAAACCATTTTATGGTAGTACAGTAGAAGCCATTTAAAGGCACAACAGGCTGCATCTTAACAGAACACACACCCTGAGGGATGTTAGTGATGTCTTACCCCCACAGTATTTTTCTCCAGAGAGTAAATCATCTGTGTACCAAGTTTGATTGAAATTGCTTGAGGCGTTCCAGAGTTATGCTGGAATATATATATACACACAAAGCCATTTAGCCATATATAGATACAATATGTAATATAAAATATATTTTTATTAAAGTTCTTAAGTTTTAAAAATTTAAATTAATAAATTCCCCCTTTCTAGTTCCTGCATTTCTGACATGAGACAAGACAAGGGTCTTTTCCAATGAGCCTTCTTAGGTATATTTGCCTCATGGCATATAAAGAAGTTTACATGTCTATGGAGATTCTCAGTCACCCAAGTCATGGTTGCCCCAAAGGTGCATTTTCAAGAGGCAACTTGGACTTTCTGTTTTTTCTTTGAAGACGTTTCGCTTCTCATCCAAAAAGCTTCTTCAACTCAGAGCCCAGAAAATCTAGTTGCCTCTTGAAAAAGTACCTAAGGAAGTTTATATAGTACTTCTGGCTACCTATGCAGAAGATAGGACATCAAAGGCCCACAATGACCATCACTTCAATAGTGATTTCCAAGTTCCCCAAATAGGTTGGCAACCCCAGTTTCACTCCTGTCAATGCCCTGTTGTCTGAAGGTCTATCTTGCTCTGTAAATTCCTCGATCTTTCTTAACCCACCGAGATCCTCCCTATAGTCATGTTTCCTAGGGATGCTGGTAGTTATTTAAAAACTGACATATCCCTGGTTTATAAGCTCCTGTTCATTAGGGAGTGGTGAATCAAAATTAGTGAAACAGAAATTGGGAAGGTCCAATGATTATGACTTATTGCCCCTGAAATGCCCTTGTGTACTCAGCCAATATGATTTTCTTGACTCTTGATATCGGGGATGGAAGCTACAAATGAGCTATGCCAGGGGTGGCCTCCAGGGCTGACACTCGATTTCATTGAGGGCTGCATCATGGTTGTGTTTGACCTTGGGGGCGCTGGTGGAGCATGGCCATGGTGGGTGTGACCAGCTTGATGCCTGTGGCCCAAGCACTCTGCCAGCGAAAATGGACTGCCGAGCTCCATTTTCGGCTAAGACAGCCTCCTGCCACCCTCTGTCAGCAAAAACAGGGCTCGAGGGGGGCGGGAACACACGGTCCTTACAAGCTCCATTTTTGCTGGCAGAGGGACCACAGGCCAGACCTTCACTGTTTCCAGGGCAGTCCCATGGGCCAGAGCTAAGCATCCCACAGACCGAATGTCAAAGAACAGCTTTATTGTAAACATTGTGTTAGCACAGATCTGCTGAAAACCGGCTCTGAAGTCTCCCACGGTTTTCACCTAGTTAAAAGTAAAAGTTTTTCTGCTTTTTCAAAACAATCCGTCACATGGTCCAATCACAGTGCGGGCTGGCAGCCGGGTAGCATCACTCCACCTTTCTTTGACCAGGTGTGAGAATGTCCTTGGTTCCCAAGAGAAGATATTTTGTTTTGGCTACAGAATCCCCTCTATCTCAAATTCTCCCTGTACCTCAGCTGCATTGTGGCAACACTGAAGTGGTTCAAAATGGCTTCAGTCAGATCAGCTTCAGGGTTGACATATAGTATTCTTGGAAGTCTTCTCCAACACCAAAGTTCAAAGATGTCAATACCCTTCCTATCTAGCTTTTTCAACGTGCAAAGTTAAGTTCCAAAAAATATTATAGGGATTATGCACAATTCTGATCTTTTGTAGGTATAGACACATCCCAGCTTTGGGGCAATTTTTCCATGGTCTTTATGGCTGCTCTATTAACAGCAGCTCCTCAGAACATGTCTTGATCAGGATGATTTGTAGATTTTGTTACATAGACCTTGGGGATGTGGTGGCTCAGTGGTTAGGACGATGGGTCTTAGACCATTAAAGGTCTACAGCTCGGCAGTTCAAGATCTGAGTGTTATGAGACAGAGTGAGCTCCTGTCTCCTGTCCCAGCTCCTGCCAATTTAACAGTTTGAAAGCATGCAAATACAAGTAGATGAATAGGTACCATATAGAAGCATGTGGGAAGGTAACCGCATTCCATGTTTCACCATACTTGCTGTGCTGTAGTCTAATGTCATGGTGGCCACATGGCTGTAGAAACATCTTTCAACAGTGCTGGCTCTTTGGCTTAAAAAATGGAGATGAACACCACCTGCTAAAGTCAGTCACAACTAGCGTTGTAAAACCTGTGGTGACATGTTTACCTTTTAACCTTTTTTACATAGACCTCCACTTTTAAGATTCTGGGTAGTACGGCACACACAATTGTCACAATTTCTCCACATTGATAATTTTAAAATAATGAATGACTCTTCTGTTTGGAAGGATCAATGTGCTCTACAATGTTCAAGGTTACTTAGATGCCGTGGAAAGTTATCATCCAACCCTCTCCCAGAAAAATGAAATATCCTAGGAAATATTGAAAAGGCAGAATATTATATTTCCCTAGATGTGAAAAGGAGAAACGTTTTAAAGAGAAACTTCCTGCAGCTTCCTGCCTCCCCCACCCACTTTGTCAATGGGCCATTAAGAAGGCCAAGCCAGTCCCTTTACATAATAAAAAGTTCTCCCCTTCAGCTCCAGGAAGATGGGATTAAGGCATGATAATATTGGCCCTTTACCCAACTCACCACATGGCATCTGAGAACTCAACCAAACCTGGATTCAAAATGCAGCCTAGAGAGTTGCCCCTGCATGGGCCCATGGGAGTCTGACAACCAATCAGAATACAAACTCAAGATCAAACGCCAGAGGGGGATAAAACCAGGGACTCAGCATCTCAGTCCTTCCTTCTCTTTTCTCCACCAACCTTGAAGCATGTGATCACCTTTTCTGTTCAGGACTCAAGCCATGTGGTCCTGTCCAGCAATAAACCATCTTTCCAAGCAGCCTCCATGTCTCCAGTGTCTTTTTCCCCAATTGGAGCCAAACCCAGAAGGACATTTCTTTCATCAATTGGCGACCTACAGATGGGACTCCAAGCTAGCCTAACCAACGGATATGGCCCAGGTAAGCCTCCGATGCCGGCACAGACCCCATTGAGTCTGTGGGTGGACTCTATCTTGGCCTTAACCATTGGATCTAGGTTTTAAAGGGGTTTTGAGTTTGAGCTCAAAGGCTGCCTGGAAAGAAGGTGAGTACCTCTAAATTTCAATTCTCTAAAATTTAATGTTAAAGCATAGCAAAGCCTGGGAAATGTGTGCATGCCTGCATGTGTGTGACTGATGGGATCCTTCTCCTGATCACAGCTGGATCTTGGTTCCTCTGTGTGTTTTACCAAGAGAGCCTGGAAAATATTAGGGACAGGCCCTAATGCTCAGGCATTCTCTTCTCTCCCCTGACATCCCACTGTCTAAAGCGCTTTCTTTCGCCCGCCTGTCAGAGCTCAGGCGGGTGAAAGAAAGAAAGCGCTTTAGACAGTGGGATGTCGGGGGAGAGGACTGCCTCACCAGCCATAAACCTCACCGCACGTCACTGAACCACATGGTTTGTTTGTTTGTTTGTGCCTTCCCTAATTTAACAGATTTGTGCTGGGAATGACTAGGGTGTGTAAACCAGAGAGATCTCTCCCCCCCACAATCTTATTTTCTCCTTGTCCTTGTGTAAATATTGCTTTCATTTTTTTGGTTGATGTAGAAATTTTGCAAGGGACTTGTTAACTGGACCTTAAACTACACATTTGCTAAGTATTTTCATTGGTGTTGCCTCTTTTAACGTAGGAAGGAGAATTGTTCCAAATATGAGAATGGTTCCCTTACGTTGACCTCTAACCTTTACCCAGGAGGCTGCCCTCTGAAGGCCACCCGTGTAATTCATTTCTTCTTCCCCTTGCGTTGATGTGAGTCTTTCCAGCTCATGCTGACAAGACCTGAAACAAGAGACAACCTTTTTCCTCTGCAGCACTGTTATAAATTCACAGCTTAGCAGATTTCAAGCTGATTGCCTTTGCTCCCGTTGTCATTCTGTAAATGAGGGTTTTCACAGATGACAGATAGGGCCGCTCTCTCAAAACATAAATCTTCAACTAACTTCCCCGGTACCTGCCGCAAACTATTTAACAATTTTGCTTCCCAGCCAAGCAAAAGTTCAACTCCTTTGGATGACATTGTCCCCTCATGGATCATTTTTAATGAATTAGGATTGCTGCTAGGCCTGAAATCTTCCAGGATTTCAGACCTAGAGATCTTCCATATTTTGCAATTCAAGCGATGAGCGAGAGCGTTGGGCCGATTTGTATAACCTTTCTTCTCTCACTTCTCCATTTGTTTTTAACACACTAGCTTATGACTTTTCTGATTTTCCTTGGAGCAATTTTAGCATCATTTTTGGGACATTTTTGTTGAGTTCCACAAAGATAATCAAAAACTTTCTTAATTACATCTTCTTCTGTAGGTATTTCTTCATTTTCCCAGTGCTGTGCCAATACAATTCTTGCTGCTGTCAAAACATGTAATATTAAATATATATTCCCTTTATCATACTTTTCTGGCACTATACCTAAAAAAAATATTTTTGGTTTATAATCTATATGCTGCTTTAACGTTTTTTCTAACCATGTATGTATTTTTGTCCATTTTTTTGCTTTTGCACATGTCCACCATATGTGGTGTGTGTGTATGTGTGTGTGTATGTAATGTGTGTGTGTGTATATACATGCACACACACACACACACACACACACATGCAGATCTTGGCGTATTTGGGTCTTTTCCCGTGCTTGTGCGAGCAAAGCATGATCGGAGCTGCCGTTTTTCTATAAGTATAGGGGTGTGTGTGTGTAATGTTGGCTTTGTTGCTTTAAACAGATTGGTTGGCTGTGTTGTCATATCTTGATTGGTTGATGGAATTGATGTTTGGTGAGGGTGATTGGTGATGGTGTCCTGTGTTGTTCTGGGTCCTGTGTCAGTTTTTATGGCTGGGACTTGTTTATTGATGAGGGCTAGTTTCCAGATGTCTGGTAGGCGGGAGGTGTCATCATATACATATTCTTTCTTTCTTTCTTTCTTTCTTTCTTTCTTTCTTTCTTTCTTTCTTTCTTTCTTTCTTTCTTTCTACCTACCTACCTACCTACCTACCTACCTACCTACACACACACACACACACACACACACACACGTGTATGTGTGTGTGTGTGTGTGTGTGTGTTGCATTTGTGCTGATAAATAAATAAAGGGAGACTAGTATATATTTATTTCAAGCTATTTAGCTCTCATCAGCTAGCCATACCCTTACTGGGAATCGAACCTGGGCTTACATATTAGGCAGTTATATTAGCCACTAAGCCAAAGGCTCTCTTCCTTTATCAGCTAGGCCAGGGAAATAGGTATGTATTTTTGTCACAACCCCTGGTATGCCCAAATATGGGAGGAATTATATATATATATATATATATATATATATATATATATATATATATATATGTATGTATGTATGTATGTATGTATGTATGTATGTATGTATGTATGTATGTATGTATGCCTATGTATCCCTCTTAATATACATATACATATACATATACATATACATATACATATACATATACATATACATATACATATACATATACATATACATATACATATACATATACATATACATATACATATACATATACATATACATATACATATACATATACATATACATATACATATACATATACATATACATATACATATACATATACATATACATATACTTTAATGCTCCCTCTTAAAAGTTGAGAAAATTCTGGCCTACAGTCCTTACTGTTTCTCAACGAAGAAATAGGGAGGATCCTGTATCCATGTTTCCAATAATTAAATGCTGCAGCATCACATTTAAAATCATACCGGTGTCAGTGTGCATATACCTCTCTCTCAGTGATGCTGATGTATTATATTGTCTAGGGTGCATGCAAGAGGCACCTGGCTATCTTAGCCCCGAAATTTTCACAGGCAGTCCTCAACTTACAACTGTTCTTTTAGTGGCCATTCGAAGTTATTGATTATTTTTATCAATAGCAATAGCAGTTAGACTTCATGCTTTCACAGAGCTTTTTAACAATAACCCTGTGAGGGGATTTGGGCTGAGAGAAAGTGACTGGTTCAAAGTTACCCAGCCAGGTTGCTTGTCTGAGGCAGGATTAGAACTCCTGGGTTTTAGTCTGGAGCCTTAACCATTAGACCAAACTGTCTCTCATATGTTTCCAACTGTGTCACAGTTTTGATTGTTCTGGATGAAATAAAACCGGAAGACCAATTTCCCTCACCCATCTATTTGGAGTCTTCCCATTCCAATGCTTCTTAACCCATCCCACATTTTTGTTCTCCCTAATTTAAACTATTTCCCCCTCGTGAAGACCTGTCAAATTTTTCATGAGAGCAAGGAGATTTTTCATCTTCCTTTATTTGGCTCCAAGGTTATCGTAAGTGTAATTTATTCATATTTCTGACCTTTGGGGACACACTATCCTCGGGGTCACATAGCTTTATTGGATGTCAGAAGGACTTGAAGCCTTCTCCTCAGAATTCCTTTTGTGACATGACATTTTATCAGGTCTATATGCAGTGGTAGTTGAGACTGCTATAATTAATCCTGGAGGGTCACATCGCCCCATTAGTAATTACTCAATGCTTGTCCCTCTCTTAAACCCTTGTAAATGGGAAAGGAGCTTTAGCCTTAACTCCACCTTTTGCTCCATTGGAGGACAGGCTGTTCTTCCTGCCTCTCCTCCCCCTGCCGAAGGACCAGTTCCCCTGTGGTCTCTTAACATGGTTTCCCTGCCGGTTGAAAGCTCCATGTGAGAAGAGGACTGTGAAAACTGTCAGTCAAAGCTGAGAAATGTGACACTAGCTTCTGGTTCGCATTGTAAGTATCCCAGGGGAGCAGCTAAAATTTTTCCAAAGAAAAAGGACAATAGCTCTCTTCTTTTCTACTAGACGATGTTCAGAGGTTGGCTTCACATTTTGTTACCACCAGTTCGATGTGTTTTGCAGGTGCATGTGTCCATTCCACACATGCGCCCCTTCCATACACACGCCCGGCCTTCTGCGCATGTGCTTTGCTTGAGCACTTGCCTTCCATACATGCGCCCTGCCTCACAAACATGCCTAAATAGGACAGCATAAAGCCGAGGCGGTTGGACGGGATCACCAACAATTTCTGCTACCAGTTCCGGCGAACCGGTCCAAACCGGCTGACTACCACCTCTGAAGAGCCGAGGTGGTGCAGTGGTTAAATGCAGCACTGCAGGCTACTTCAGCTGACTGCAGTTCAGCAGTTCGGCTGTTCAAATCTCACCGGCTCAGGGTTGACTCAGCCTTCCATCCTTCCAAGGTGGGTAAAATGAGGACCCAGATTGTTGGAGGCCATATGCTGACTCTGTAAACTGCTTAGAGAGGGCTGAAAGCTCTATGAAGCGGTATATAAGTCTGCTATTGCTATTGCTAAGATGCTCCTGGATCTTGAATTCAAAGAGCTTGGGGAAAAATGTTCTTAAAAGATGGAGAATAAACAAACCATAAAAATGGTGGGGTAAACATAATGTCCCTCCCAAAGTTTTGTCCTACATTTCCTGCCAATTCCAGCTGACTGGTGTGAAAGGATTGTGCTGCATGTAAAAAGGGTAGGGCTCCAACCCCGTTCTTGTGGCTAATGTTCTGGTTTCACTTAAAAAGGACTAGATTGCTTAGCTTGACATAAAGAATGTGACTTCCAAATACATTAATTGCTGAGTCCTGATCCCTTGATTAGATTTGAACTGGTGGAAGTGGGCTTTGTATACGTTCTCTACTTGTCCTTGCTTATTTTTCTAGAGCCGGGATGGCAAATAGTGGTGAAATCTATTTTTTTCCCTGTGGGCAGGGCTTGGTGAGGGTCATGTGACTGGGAGGGCATGACTATGTAGTCATGTGACTGGGCAGGTTTCAAAAGGCAGAAACTCACTTTAACAATGTCCTGCTGGAGCAGGAAATTGGACTAGATGACCTCCAGGTCCCTTTCAGCCCTGGATTGCTGTGCTCTTTTAAGGTATCCTCTGAAGCTGTGCCTAGTGCCAGGTTTGTGGTCCTTCCACCCTCTCCTTTTTTCCTTCCTTCCTTCCTTCCTTCCTTCCTTCCTTCCTTCCTTCCTTCCTTCCTTTCTTTCTTTCTTTCTTTCTTTCCACCCCCTACCTTCTCATTTTTGGCCTAGCAGGCCTCAGGGAAGCTTCCTGGGAACAAAAACAACCCCAAACGCTTAAAAAACAAAACAAAAAACAGTTAAAAAAAGTTCCTAACATCGCACAGCACAGCTGATCATCGGATTTTTTTTTTACTTTGTTAAGCATTTTTTTACTGCTAGTTTGGGCGAACAGTAGCATTTTTTGTTACCGGTTCAGGCGAACCGGCCCAAACCAGTAGCATTTCACCACTGACGGCGAACCTATCGCATGTGTGCCATCCATCCATCCATCCATCCATCCATCCATCCATCCATCCATCCATCCACATCTCTCTTTCTCTCTCTCATCTATCTATATCATCTCTATCTTTCTCTATCTTTCTCTTCTATCTATCTATCTATCTATCTATCTATCTATCTATCTATCTATCTATCATCTATCTATCTATCTATCTATCTATCTATCTATCTATCTATCTATCTATCATCTATCATCTATCTATCTATCTATCTATCTCCCCCCCTCTCTCTATTATCTTTCTATTTATCTTTCTTTCTTTCTTTCTTCCTTCCTTTTTCTTCCATATCTATCTATCTTTCTATATCTATCTATCTTTTTATCTTTCTATATCTATCTTTCTATCTATCTCTATCTATCTATCTATCTATCTATCTATCTATCTATCTCTATCTATCTATCTCTATCTATCTATCTCTATCTATCTATCTATATCTATATCTATCTATCTATCTATCTATCTATCTATCTATCTATCTATCCATCCATATCTATCTATCTATCTATCTATCTATCTATCTATCCATCCATATCTATCTATCTATCTATCTATCTATCTATCTATCTATCTATCTATCTATCTATCTATCTATCTCAATCCCTCTCTCCCATCTATCTATATCATCTCTATTTTTCTCATCTATCTATCTATCTATCTATCTATCTATCTATCTATCTATCTATCTATCTATCTATCTATCTATCTCTGAATGAATGTTGCTTACTATTTTACTTCTATGTATTGTTTGTGTCTATTGTCTGTATACCCCCCCCCCCCCTCATTTTATGTAAGCCGCCCTGAGTCCCCTCAGGGAAAAGGGCAGCCTATAAGTATTAATAAATACTCAAAATATCTATCTATCTATCTATCTATCTATCTATCTATCTATCTATCTATCTATCTATCTATTCTCTCTCTCTCTCCCTCTCTCCCATCTATCTATCATCATCTAATAACCCAAATTAAATAGTGTAAGTAGTATGGTGGAATGTAATGCTTGGTTTTTCTTCAAATTTCAATAGACCCTCAATGGTGGAATGCAGACAGAAATAACTGAAGGAAAAATAACAGGTATATATGGTAGCCCTTGGATTTTTTTTTTTAACAGTAGCAATGTTGTTTCAAGGCCAAAGGAATAGAGTCAGGAGAGGAGGCGCAGGCAAGGCTGTTCTTAAAAGGCCTTCCATTAATTCAGTATATAGAAACTACTTCCTTTTGATGCCATTTAAAAAACTGAAATTGCTGCGTAGGAGAATTAAAACAAACAAAAAACATTAACGACTATTATTCTTCTGCAAGCAATGGATTGATTGCCTAGGAATGTGCCGAAAAAGTTAAGCCTGTTCCATATCAATGTCATAATATTTTATACATTATTCTCAGTCCATCCAAAGCATTTTTATCTTTAAAATACTTTAAAAATGCATTTGCTATTGTATATAACTTGGCCTAATATTCAGAATTTGGATCATGTCTTTCTCATTTTTTTGCAGAGCTTTCTTTAGGGCACAGTTCAAAAAGGATGGATTTCCCATACTTTCTTGAAAAAAAAATTGCCAGTAACATGCACACAGCACCAGCTACCCATAATGCCTGCATGTTGTTTTCTATACTACTTTCCCAAACATGGGTTATTTTATGAGAATTAGACCTTATCAATCTACCTTAGACCTGCCTCTTGGTACGTGTTTCTGGTGGAACTTTCCCAGTGCTAGGGAATTGTTCTTCTAATCCAGGGGTGTCAAATTCACAGAGTCACATTGTCATCAAGTGACGTATCACGACTTTTTCCCCTTCACTAAACCGGGAGTGGGGGTGGCCAGCCCATGATGCATCCAGCCCACAAACCGCGAGTTTGACACCCCGGTTCTAATCTGTCCTACTCCCACCTGTTCCATATGTTCTGACATCTCAGGAGCTGCCACAAAAAAGAAGGAGTCAAGCTATTCTCCAAAGCACCTGAGGGCAGGACAAGAAGCAATGGGTAGAAACTAATCAAGGAGAGAAGCAACCTAGAAATAAGGAGAAATTTTCTGGCAGTTAGAACAATTAATCAGTGGAACGATTAATTGTCTCCGGAAGTTTTAGGTGCTCCAACACTGGAAGTTTTTAGGAAGAGGATGGACGACCATTTGTCTGAAATAATATAGGGTTTCCTGCCTAAGCAGGGGGTTGGACTGGAAGACCTCCAAGATCCCTTCCAATTCTTCTATTCCTATTCTATTTCTATCCTATTTCTATCTCTACCTAAAGGAGCCGAGGTGGCGCAGTGGTTAAATGCAGCACTGCAGGCTACTGCTAGATCAGCAGTTCAGCAGTTCAAATCTCACCGGCTCAGGGTTGACTCAGCCTTCCATCCTTCCGAGGTGGGTAAAATGAGGACCCAGATTGTTGGGGGCAATATGCTGACTCTCTGTAAACCGCTTAGAGAGGGCTGAAAGCCCTATGAAGCGGTATATAAGTCTACTGCTATTGCTATTGCTATTCCTATCATATTCCTGTTCCTATTCCTATTTCTATTCCTGTTTCTATTCCTATTTCCATTCCCCATTCCATTCCATTCTGTTCTGTTCTGTTCTATTCCAATGTAAAACTCTGGAGGTTATGCCTGGTCTCCCGAGTCCAAGTTAGGTAAAGGCCAATGAGAACCTTGTTAGGATTTGCACTGGCAGAATTTCTATATGACTCGAGGATATCTGCAGGGCAGACAACTGCATTTTCAGTTTCATGTTTGCATCTCCATCAGGATGTCCTTCGTTATATGGCTCACCTGATTGCTTTTCTTCCATTTTAGAAAATAGCAACAGTGATTTTAAAAAGCATAATGGGTTTTCTTCCCAAAATAGACACCATTTCTCTGTTCAGATGCAGACTTCAGCATGTTGGACTGTGACCTTCCTTTCAGACTGACTGTTACTTTAACAGAGGATCAAAAAACCAACTTCTTTTTGTAGCCACTAGACTCACTTTTATTCCAGGGAGCCAGTGCAGGGATGGGTTTATATCATCAGAAGCAGGTGTGGGTCTGGCCTTTTAAAAATCCCTTCACCCTTATTTTAGGAGATTTAGAAAGTTTCAAAGAGTGGTAGTTACATTCAGCTTAGCACACTGATTTTATTTGCTCTCTTGCTGGATATCTGCAGAAAATCATGGTGATTCAGCTATTTGCTGAATTCAGGCATGGAATTTAAATGAAAAGTCGCTTGTTCCTGGGGAGGAAAGCTATGGCAAATCTAGACAGCATGCTAAAAAGCAAAGACATCACCCTGCCAACAAAAGTGCGTATAGTCAATGGTTTTCCCAGTTGCAATGTATGGCTGTGAAAGTTGGACTATAAGAAAGGCTGAGTGCCGAAGAATTGAGGCCTTTGAACTATGGTGCTGGAGAAGACTCCTGCGAGTCCTTTGAACTGCAACGTGATCAAACCGATCAGTCCTAGAGGAGATCAACCCTGACTGCTTTTTAGAAGGCCAGATCCTGAAGATGAAACTCAAATACTTTGGCCACCTAATGAGAAGGAAGGACTCACTGGAGAAGAGCCTAATGCTGGGAAAAACTGAGGGCTAAAGAAGAAGAAGGGGATGACAGAGAATGAGGTGGCTGGATAGAGTCACCGAAGCAGTAGGTGTAAGCTACTCCAGAGGATGGTAGAGGACATGAAGGCCTGGAGGAACGTTGTCCATGGGGTTGCGATGGATCGGACATGACTTCACAATTAACAACAATGTGTGTCTATCCAGCAATGGCATGCAGCTAACTTTTTTGAGGGGAGGGTTGCCTTTGAGTCAGTTTTGACTCCCAGCAACTGCCTGGGACAAAAATCTCTGCTGTTTTTTTTTTCTTGTCAAGGAATACTGGATGCAGTATTCTAGGTGTGGTCTTACTAGGGCTTTATAGAGTGGTATTAGTACCTCACTTGATCATGTTACCTAGTTGGGTAATGAAATTTCTGCAAGCAAATAACTATGCTCAGAGCACTAAGGAGTACACAATTCAACCCTGAGCTACAACTATTCTGTTAGAAACAAACGGATGTCTTTTTTTAACGGTCCCAGAAGCTCTGATTAGAAAGTTCGGCTGGTAAAAATGAAAATAAAAGAGATGTTATTTATAGAGGTTGGTGTAAGTTAAAAATAAACGAAACAAAAACAGGTGGTTACTGATTTCAAAAGAATAGCTTACTTCCTTGTCGGAACTGAGAAACCAACATTACTGCATCCCAATTGCACATTCCATCTCTGGAGCAATACTTACAACCTGTAATAATAATACCACTCAGCTTGCTACATGATTCCTCCGTCATTTTTTCAATTAAATAGGACCAACAGTCTATTAACCTTTTGCTGGCTACTCTGTTCTTCATACAGCTGCTGGACTGGGATTTCAAGTTGTGTGCTTAAAAAAGGCATATATTACTGTGAACAGTCCTCAAGCTTTCTGTCCTTAGGGAGATGAAATATAGGGATTTTTTTCACTTAAAAATATGAGACGGTTTATTCAATTTGCAGTCTCTTAAACTCCCACTCTGAAATCTCTTTTGTTCAGAAGGAAAAAAAAAGTCTTTTTCTCATAACTTTCTTTCGTGAAGATGCTCTCGAAATGAAGGTATTCTGCTTTTTGTTCCTGGGCAAAATCCTGAAAAGTTTCAGTCTCTACCCACTCCCCTCCCTCTCCATCTCTCCCTCTCCCTCCCCTCTCTCTCCCTCCCTCCCTCTTCCTCTCCATCTTTCCCTCTCTATCTCTCTCCCTCTTCCTCTCCCTCTCCCTCTCTCCACTCCTTTCTTCTCCCTCCCCCTCTCTCCTCTCCCTCCCCGTCTCTGCCTCTCCATCTCTCCCTCTCTCCTCTCCCCCTCTCCCTGCCCCTCTCTCCTCTCTCTCCCCCTCCTTCTCTATCGCTTTCTGTGTGCATGTATGTAAACACGTATGAATCAGAGGGAAAGAAAACATCACGAGGACTCATTCTAATATGACCATTTTAAAATTACATGTTGTAACATAGGGCACTTCTAGTTGCATATGATAGGAACCACCTGGACATTTAAAGAATGGCAGGAAGCTATTTCTTTCAAGAACAAAATATGGATCTTTTAAAGGTTGATCATTAAGAACTTGCTTGTTCATTTTCACTAAAGTGATGGGTGGCAAGGAGTGGCTCTGAGTCTCTTAGTACAGGAGCTCCCAAGCCCCAGGGCCTTGGTCTGGTGCCAGGCCACAGCCCGTTTGAAACTGGGCCAAGGAAATGGTGGGTGAGTGGGCATGTGCGTGCGCATGAAGATGCATTTGTGAAAGAGATGCCTGTGAGCACGAAACCATCCCCTCCCCCACCACTGGTCCACAACCTGAAAAGGTTGGGGAATGTTTTCCTAGAAGGAGAGCCTAACATTACGCGTACATTGCCATTACCAAGGACTACCAGATCTGGTTTGCAGAAATCCAGATGACCATGCTAAAGGTAAAGGTTCCCCGCGCACATATGTGCTAGTCGTTTCCAACTCTAGGGAGCGATGCTCATCTCTGTTTCAAAGCCGAAGAGCCAGCGCTGTCCGCAGACGTCTCCATGTTCATGTGGTTGGCAAGACTAAATGCTGAAGGCACACGGAATGCTATTTCCTTCCCACCAAAGGTGGTCCCTATTTTTCCACTTGCATTTTTTAAAACTTTCGAACTGTTAGGTTGGCAGAAGCTGGGACAAGTAACGGGAGCTCACTCCATTATGCAGCACTAGGGATTCGAACTGCTGAAGTGCCGACCTTTCTGACTGACAAGCTCAGCGTCTTAGCCACTGAGCCACCATGTCCCAAGAGGACCATGAGATGGTACTAAAGAGGAATTCTTGACTGCCACCTAGAAGTCATCCATGGATTTTGCAGATGAGAGCTGGAACTCCTAACTTTACAAGTCAGGATTTCTGAAACTGAATTTTCAAAGGTCTGAGGAGCTCAGAAAGGACATGTTCAGATTATGGTAGTCCCCCTCTATGATTTGTGATTCCATCCTAATATGGTTGCTTGTCTTTTGTTGTCATCCAAGTCCAGCAGTGATCTCTAGTACCACAGAAGAAGACCTGGGGTGAATATTGCTATAAAATCAGATACCCTAGACCAGGGGTCTCCAACATTGGCCACTTTAAGACTTGTGGACTTCAATTCCCAGAGTTCCTCAGCTGAGGAACTCTGGGAGTTGAAGTCCACAAGTCTTAAAATAGCCAAGGTTGGAGACCCCTGCCCTAGCCTCAGAACACCGGCTGCTACGGCGGTAATCTGACTGAGTATTCTAGGTGTCATCAAAAGATTAGTGGTTTTATTATCTCTTTGCTATCATCCAGTGACCATCCTGGGGTTTTTTTTGTGGCAAGGGGGAGCCCTGATCTGATAGCCTTAATTCTATACAAGGATCCTGTGTGTTACTGATAGAGAGAATAGGTCAATTGGAAAAACCATATTGGTAGGTTTCTAGTGTAGGAAATTTTGAGGGGCGGGACGGGCATGGCCAGCCAGGGGTGGCATTTGGGGGTTCACCAAACTGGGCAGAAGCCTACCTAGAGGATTGCCCAAACCCATGCGAACCCCCAGCAGCCCATCCCTGGGCAAAGCCAATAGGAGGAAGCTTAGATGAGCATAATAGGGGAATGGAGAAACAACTAAAATTCTCCATCCTTCCATTTCCTGCCCCCCCCCCAGTGCAAAATGAACAGTTTAGAGACCAGGATGTTAATCTCTTTTTTCAATCGTAACAAAGCGAGGTGTAATTGACTCCAAACAAGGAAGGAAAAATCAACAGAAGAAAACACATTAATGTTATGAAAAAGATTCTCCCGCTCATATCGGGCTTTGAAGAAAGAGGGAACATATTTTACCCCTTGCTTTATAGCGCAGCCTTCCAACTCCAATAGATTTATTTCTAGTTTTTAATAAAATACCTGGACATAAATTCACTGATCCATTTAGGGGCAGAGAGGAATGGTATTTACTTCTGAAAAATGTATGAGATGGATGTCGGGCTTTTTTCTTCCTTTTTATATTAGAAAGATCTGGTGGGATTGCTGCGGTGTCAGGCTCCCTGCAAAGATTTTGACTTTTTTGCAACACTTCCTGGACTGACCATAGAATCACAGAATTGGGAGGGAATTGGCGGCCATGCATCCAGGAATCCTCATACAGGTAGCCTTCGACTTATGTCCACAATCGAGTCCAAAATTTCTGTTGCTAAGCATGACAGCTAACTAAGCGTGGCCCCATTTTATGATCGTCCCTGCCACAGTCGCTAAGTGAATCACTGCAGTTATTAAGTTAGTAATATCAATAGCACTTAGCAATAGCAGTGGC
This sequence comes from Thamnophis sirtalis, assembly GCF_051295495.1. Classification (NCBI taxonomy): domain Eukaryota; kingdom Metazoa; phylum Chordata; class Lepidosauria; order Squamata; family Natricidae; genus Thamnophis; species Thamnophis sirtalis. The sequence continues at coordinate 17,161,135 of NW_028261385.1, read as the reverse complement.
ATTTAGACTTATATACTGCTTCATAGTGCTTTTACAGCCCTCTCTAAAGGGTTTACATAGTCAGCCTATTGCCCCCGACAATCTGGCTCCTTGGAAGGATGGAAGGCTGAGTCAACCTTGAGCCTGGATTCGAACTGCCAAATTGCAGGCAGCTGGCAGGCAGCAGAAGTAGCCTGCAGTACTGCACTCTCACCACTGCACCACTGCTGCTCTTAGATAAAACCTAGTGTTCAAGTCTATCAAGATTTTTGTGAACCTTGAGCCTGTCTTCTGGGTTCTTAGCAATCCTCCCCAAGATTGTGTCAATCTTAATTAGTAAAAATAACTTGGATATAAATTGTAATTTGGGACTTAGGGAAAGACCTATAAATTTTATTAACAAATTCTTGTTTAGAGCTTGCTATAAAGGTACAATATCTTTTGGGCCTGATGAGAGGAGAGGTGATATAAATAGTAAATAATTTTTAGTTAACTACAATAATAACAAGGAAATGTTAATGGATAATGTTTAATGATATATATGTGTGTGTTATACCAGTAAAAGCAAATTGGACATAAGCTTTAATTTGTGAGTTGGGGGGAGGGGAAAGGAGTGTATGCCAGTAGGTGGTTGTGTCTTTAAATACAAATGATTTTAGATAAAAGTACGTTTAAATAATTGTAACCAATTGAGATTTGTGGTACAGTGATAGTAAAATACATAACAGCAGAGATTTTTGTACAATTCAATTTGAATGAAATATATGTAATGATTGTGGAAGAAATGCACGAAATGTATTTGCAACCAATTGACACGCTTTCTACAAGATGTAACGAAAGATAATTCTTTTTTTGTGTGTTTTTGTTTAATTAAAACAATAAAACTTAAAAAAAAAAGATTGTGTCATTTGCAAATCTTATTGATGATGTAGTTAAGGAACAGTGGTGGGTTCCGGGCAGCTGGGAGCAACAACCACCATACCGGAACAGTGTTTCGGTGGGCCGACCCACCCACCCATGTTCCTTACCTCTTTTTGAGGGAAACGGGCCAATTGCAACAGGCACACAACATATAGCGCCTCTGCGTCCTTGCCAAGCAGCTGAGGCATCGCAGGACAGTGGCGCCGGAACTGGTAGCAGAAATTGTTGGTGGGCCTGCCCAACCACCTCGACTTTATGCCGTCCTATTTAGGCCTGTTTGTTTGTGAGGCAGGGCACATGTGTGGAAGGAGCGCACTCGAGCAAAGCACATGGGTGGAAGGCCAGGTATGTGTGCAGAAGGGATGTGTGCGCCTGCAAAGCGCATTGAACTGATGGTAACAAAATGTGAAACCAACTGCTGAGCATCTTCTAGTAGAAAAGAAGAAAGCTATTGTCCTGGAGGTCCATCCCTGTTGCAGCCTACCAGTTGCAATGGGATCTGGAACCCACCACTATTAAGGAGTATTGGGCTCCTGAAGGACTCCATTGTGCTCTTACTTCCATGCAGACATAAGACCTATTTTAAGAACCATGTGGTGGCCATGGTTGTGGAGCCACCTGTGAATTCATCTGATAGTGGGACCATCCATTCCACATTGTTCCTCAGGACTTTATGTGGTGTGGCCAAACTAGATAATGTTGGGAAGTTACTAGGGGAAGCCTACATAGTTGCTTTGAATGTGTGAATATTTTATTTTTTGCTGTATGAAGTGAGGGAGGGGAACCCTGCAAAATTTACCACTTTTTGTTTTCAGATATGAACAGGGGATGCGGTGGCTCAGTGGCTAAGATGCTCAGCTTGTCGATCAGAAAGGTTGGCAGTTCGGCGGTTCAAATCCCTAGTGCCACGTAATGGAGTGAGCTCCCATTACTTGTCCCAGCTTCTGCCAACCTAGCACTTCGAAAGCATGTAAAAATGCAAGTAGAAAAATAGGAATCACCTTTGGTGGGAAGGTAACAGCATTCCATGTGTTTTCTGCATCTAGTCATGCTGGCCACATGACCATGGAGATGTCTTCGGATAGTGCTGGTTCTTTGGCTTTGAAACGGAGATGACCACCATCTCCTAGAGTTGGGAACGACTGGCACATATGTGCGAGGGGAACTTTTACCTTTATTTTTTCAAAACAATTGGTTTTGTCTAAATAAGATGGATGCTACCTGGATTGTTCCTGCTAGTGTCTATCTCACCCTTGAGAACAAAAATTTCAGTTATTTCATAGTAGAAACCAACATTTTTAAAAAAATTCCAGGGGGAAAATTTCTGGATAAATCTTGAATTCGGAGGATAGCTTCTCAGGTGGACCTTCTTTTACTAACATGGTCCCGATAAGATGTTTTGGGGTTCTAGAATTTTGACTCAACATTATTTCCTAGCTGGGAATCCTGAAAACATTCATTCTTGTACACCTCAAAGATACCAAACTGAGAAATATTAGATTAGAATCAGCCCCGCTTCATCTAGCCTCTTTATTCATTTAAAAAAAAAATTATTCATGTTTCTTATTTTCCTGATTTTCTGGCAACCCGCTTTGCTAATATAGAAGGGAAGGAGGGTCATTTTCTATGGGAACCAGATATCCTTTACCATCGGGAAATAAATTGGTACAGAATAGCTCTGGATCATGAAATCTTGGTGGGGGAAAATATTTCAAATTGGCTTGGGCACCAGAACTATTATGACACAAAGAAAGCAGTTGGACATGCTGCAAAGAGCCAAATAATTATTATTAGCAACAAATCAAGTTGTGGGGAGCTACATCTGGTTTGATACCATGGGGAATTTGGGCTGGATTCAGCGTTAATGATCAAGAAGCGAATGTGAACTGTAAGACTGGATGGTCTGACAAGTTTCTTTCTATCACTGATTTCTCTTGTTTAAGAAGTTTTATTGGCCCTAGGAAAGGAAATTACACCTACAAAACAATGTTCAGGGACAATGTGAGATAGAGTTTCTCTTCAAGTACTGTTGAGTGGATAGGAAAAAAAAACAGTTGGAGAACTCTCTTGGAAACATAGCAACCAGCAGCCAACCAAATATCAATGGAAAATTCACAAACAAGTACATGAATGGATCTGCACCAGAGGTGGTATTCAGACAGTTCTGACTGGTTCTGGAGAACTGGTAGTGGAAATTTTGAGAAATTTGGAGAACCGGTAAGTACCACCTCTGGCTGGCCCCGCCCCCATCTATTCTCTGCCTCCCGAGTCCCAGCTGATCGGCTGGGTCTTCTTTTGTTGCCCTGCACAGGAGAATGGAGCTGGAAAGCAGGTTAGTGGGGAGGGGAGGGAATGAAAATTTTGCAGTATCCTTCCCCTGGAGTGTAGTGGGAATGGAGATTTTGCAGTATCCTTCCCTTGGAGTGTAGTAGGAATGGGGATTTTGCAGTATCCTTCCCTTGGAGTGGGGTGGGAATGGAGATTTTGCAATATCCTTCCCTTGGAGTGTAGTGGGAATGGGGATTTTGCAGTATCCTTCCCCTCACCCACCAAGCCACGCTAAGCCCACCAAGTCACACCCACATAACCGGTAGTAAAAGAAATTGAATCCCACCACTGATCTGCACCCTTCTATTAGTATTCATAGACTCATAAAATTGGAATTTGGAAGAAACTGATTGAGCCATTAAATCTAATGCTCTCTTTGTCCTCAATTGTAACTCTAAGTTGTAACCTCCATCTTGGTCTGAAATGAGACAAATGCAATAATTCCTTTTTAAACTTAGGAGACCTTGCTAGTCAAGGACACAATTATGGTTGAGGAAGAGTGTATGCTTTATCGTTTAAGATCGAAGGAGATTTTTTAATATTAGATACATTTATTTTATTAAAGGTAACAGGTAACTTTTAAAGTTATTAGTATAAATTAAGAAAACAGGCTTGGGATATGAATTTGAAGAGCTGTTTTGGAACTCTTTATGGCACAATGTTCTCTCTCTGTGCTGGCAAGTATTGAGATCCACTGGGTGATTTTGAGTTGTTTCTCATTGTCTCACATCAGAGGGGTAAGACAGGTTAACAATTGTGTACATTTTGGAATTCCGTGCAGAAAGTTGGGAATCTCATTAAAACATTGTTCAAAGGTTCAAGCCATTCAGAATTAGACTTAGCATGCTCCAAACTTCAGCCTAGAAATAATCCAGACAATTAACATTACCTTTTGTAAGAGTACAAGTAAGAGTAACTTGCAAGGCAAACATATTTATCTCCCCTTCCCCACCTTTACTATATTCAAATCCCAGTAAGGGTATGGCTAGCTGATGAGAGCTAAATAGCTTGAAATAGATCTATACTAGTCTCCCTTTATTTATTTATCAGCACAAATACAACAAAGGCAACAGTAAAAATATTGGGTTTCTGTTGTGATGGACTCTTGTGACCAGCCGATAGACAGATAATGGAAGCAGTTAGCTTCCTCCCATAATTGGGGCATACCAGGGGTTGTGACACACTATATATATATAGTACACACACACACACATACATACATACATACATACATACACACACACACACACACACACACACACACACACACACACACACACACACACACACACACACACACACACACATATATATATATATATATATATATATATATATATATATATATATATATATATATATATATATACAGCTGATAAGGAGGAGACCTGTGGCTTGATGGCTAAGACGTTTGCCTAAGATGCAATACAGCACAGGTTCGAATCCCAGTAAGGGTATGGCTAGCTGATGAGAGCTAAATAGCTTGAAATAGATCTATACTAGTCTCCCTTTATTTATTTATCAGCACAAATAAACACACACACACACACACACACACACACACACACATATATATATACACATACATACATACATACATATATATACACATACACACACACACACACACATATATATATATATATACTGAATATATATATATACTGTCATGATGGACTCTTGTGACGAGCCGATTGACAGATGATGGAAGCAGTTAGCTTCCTCCCATAATTGGGGCTTACCAGGGGTTGTAAAAATCTAATAGATACCTTTCACCCTGGCTTCGCTGATAACGGATAAGAGCCTGTGGCCTAATGGCTAAGAAGTCTGCCTAGTAGTAATATAGCAAATCCCAGTAAGGGTATGGCTAGCTGATGAGAGCTAAATAGCTTGAATTAGATCTATACTAGTCTCCCTTTATTTATTTATCAGCACAAATAAAAAAACACATATACTGAATATATATATATATATACTGAAGAGCACTATAAAAGTACATAGGCCACTTAACTCTGGATTCCCTAAGAACAGGTTACATTTTATTATTACTAACTCTAGAATAGAGAGTGGTGTGGGGTGGGGTGGGGTGGGGTGGGGTGGGGTGGGGTGGGGTGGGGTGGGGTGGAGTGGAGTGGAGTGGAGTGGAGTGGAGTGGAGTAGAGTAGAGTAGAGTAGAGTAGAGTAGAGTAGAGTAGAGTAGAGTAGAGTAGAGTAGAGTAGAGTACATTCATGTGTATGCCAGGTGTTATCCTGCCCAATGATTCTTGTTCCTTCCCAATCAAACTGGTGCTGTTTATTATCAGTGTGGTTTGAGATCAGGGATTTTTGGTCCTGCCGTTTACTGACAGGTAGATATCTATCCTAGCCTATAAGACAACCCAATTGCAGAGAGGTAGCTACCTCTGCAACAGCCTGCTATCTCATTTGTGGGAGGAAGCTCCCGAGGACTAGCATCAGCTGGCTCTTGAGAGCTGGGGGGATTGATTGATTAATTACTTCAATTTATATGGCCACCTATCTCAAGTTCATGATTCTGGGCTAACAGCCTTAAAAATTTAAAGCCATAAAAACAGAAAAACAAAAACAGCACACATTGAACAGCAGCCGAGTTAAAAAACAAACAAACGGATCCATCACTCACAATTAATATGAATACATGGCCAGAGGCCTATCTCTTCATTCTCTGGCTTAGTGATACACCAAGTCATTAAGGCCTTAGGAAAGGGTTTAAATTGATGCTAGATTGCTCTTTCAGATTGCTCATTGAAGGACTCCCTTTCTTTTTTCTTTGATTGTTGACAGGAAAGGGGCACCTGGAGCAGGCCCTGGGAGAGCTGGCAGCATCGTTTTTTTTAAATTCTTCTGCTGAAAATAGCTGGTTGATCAGAGGGATTAGGGATGGGATGACAGCTCAACTAGGGTTATGGATACATCCTACTGATAAGTGCATACACATCTCAAGCAGGGCATTGAGATGGTTATGGGCAAGGGTTTTAATGTCTGTAATTAGCGAATTAGATCTGAGAACTTTTCGCTTTTACTTATAAAGATTGGTGTGTTGTCTACATTGCCTTTGGGTTTTGTTCCTGATCCCTAATTTGTACTACTCTATTGTAGCTTTGGGGGGATGCACTGGCTCAGTGGCTAAGATGCTGAGCTTGTCGATCAGAAAGGTTGGCAGATTGGTGGTTCGAATCCCTAGCGCCATTTAACTGAGTGATCTCCCGTTACTTCTCCCAGCTTCTGCTAACCTAGCAGTTTGACAGCACATAAAAATGCAAGTAGAAAAATAGGGGCCACCTTTGGTGGGAAGGTAATAGCGTTCTGTGCACCTTTGGCATTTAGTCATGCTGGCCACATGACCACAGAGACATCTTCGGGCAGCACTGGCTCTTCAGCTTTGAAATGGAGATGAGCACCGCCCCCTAGAGCTGGGAACGACTAGCTCATATGTGCTAGGGGAACCTTTAACTTTACATATTGTAGCTTCAGTAGGTTAAAGACACTGAGCTTGTCAGCTGGAGAGCTGACAGCCCAGGTTCCAGAACTGAGCTCCAAACAATGGGGTGAGTTCCTGTTCTTGTCTCAGCTCCTGTCAACTTAGCAGTTTGAATACATGCAAATGTGAGTAGATAAATAGGTACCACTTTGGTAGGAAGATAACAGTGTTCCCTGTGCCTTTGGTGTATGGCCATGTTGGCCACATGACAATGGAAATGTCTTTGGACCATACCAGCTCCCTCGGCCATGAGCACTGTGCCCTAGGGATGGACACAACTAGACAGGGAAATTTTAACCTTTTTGTTGTGGCTTTACAAATACAATGTTTTGAATTCCCCTATTGACTTTGGTGCCTCTGCTTCAGCAATACAAAGCTTTTGATTATCTCTGAGCCGTAAAAGGAGTACTGAATAAAGGAGAACAACCTTTAATTAAATGTGGACAAGAGTTCTACTAGGCTACAAATGAAGATAGTGGGATTGAGTTGTTCTTGAAAGCTGCATTTCTGAATTCCAGAAACACACTTATTTAGGAGAAAGTTGCCCTTACCTTTAAGGTTACTTGCATTTTGGGGGGAGGGAGGTCATACTAGATACAGTTTTGATGATGCATGACTGCAAGGTCCTTTTATAGTTATGTCTCTGGTTTTGCTGACTCAGTTATTGATAATTGCAACATTGATTATTATAATATAGTCCTCATGTATTGGTCACTGAAGACAGTCTGAAAGTTGCAATTAGCTCAGAAGGGCAGGGAAATGCCAGTGAAATTTCAAACTGTTGACCAAGCATGTTAAAATAGCTTCACTAGTTGCCTCCTGAGCTTTATTCTAGGCAAGGAGTGTGTTCTGACCTAGGCTTCACAAAATCATAAAGGGGACTCCTTGTCCCAACAAAACCTCTTTTTATTAAGCTAATGTGAATTCCTCTCATTCACATCCAGCAAAGTCCCCATAAATAGTCTTTCAAGGGTGAATTTACAACCACAGACCTTATCAGGCTTGGAGAGATGCCAGGCTGGTATCTTCTAAACGCAAATACTTGGCAAGGAGTTTCCGAGAGTCAGCAACAAATATTCATGCTAATTAAACGAACTAATTGTCTCCTGCAAACTCCACTCCCCTTTTGCTGCTCTTTATTCCCTATGGGAGGGGCCATTCACAATCCACCTGTGCCTTTACTCCCAAATCGGCCCTTGCTCCTTAACTGTTCCCTTCTCCTGGCAGCTCTGCGTATGCATACATCGGGAACAGGCTCCAGCTGTTCTTCTGCCCCACTGATCTCTGATTCTGAAGGCAGCTGATAAGTGTTGGATAGCCCTGGCCCCATCTCTGCTTCCAATCCACAGCACTTCCCCAGACTCCAGGACTGGCCATGTTCCTCCCCAACCTCCTCACTGTCTGGGTCTGCCATCAGATCCACTGGCCGCTGGAGGGCCATAACAGAGTGGATGGTTTAGGCTAAACTACGAAGCCAAGACTAAATAATGCTATAGCAGGGATCTCAAACAGTCATCCCATGGGCTGGAGGTCACACTCTGCCCATGCCCACACCCAGTTTAGTGAAGGGGAAAAAATCGTGAAGGGCCTTCTCAGCAGTAGCCCCGACCCTTTGGAACGAGCTCCCCGTGGAGATTCGTACCCTCTCCACCGTCCAGGCCTTCCGCACTGCCTTGAAGAACTGGCTCGCCCGTCAGGCCTGGGGATAAGAATCGCTACCCCGCCCGAATGATGAATGGATGTTGCTTACTATTTTATTATATGTTGTTGTCTTAATGTTGTATTCCCCTCCCCCTGGTTTTCTGTGAGCCGCCCTGAGTCCCCTCAGGGAAAAGGGCGGCCTACAAATGCTAATAAAACCTATAAAAAAAAAAAACCTATAAACCTATACATCGTTGACGGTGCCGTGGCAACACGAGTTTGACACCCCTGCTATAAAGAGTTGGACGTGATTAAAATGTTGATAGGAGATGACCAGGAAAGCAGAGCTGAAGGCTAGACTGAGATGCAGAAAAACACCCCGGAAATCAATGCCAAACCATTTTTCTCTTTCTTTGCTCCCAAGAAAACTACAGGTAGTCCTCACCTTACAACAGTTTATTTAGTAACCGTTCGAAGCTACAACACCACTGAAAAAAAGTGACATGACCATTTTTCACCCAACTGTTACAGCCTCTCCATGGTTATGTGATCAAAATTCAGATTTATTTATTTATTTATTTATTTATTTATTTATTTATTTATTTATTTATTCATTCATTCATTCATTCATTCATTCATTCATTCATTCATTCATTCATTCATTCATTCATTCATTCATTCATTTAGTAAATTTATAGGCTGCCCAATCCCGAAGGACTCCGGGCGGCTTACAAAGCGAAAGAGAAATTAATAAAAAAAAAATAAAGGAAAACAATTTAAAACCATCACACATGCACCCAATCTAATTGGGGCTGGACCCCAGCAATGAGGTCAACAGCCCCAGGCCTGCCGGAACAGCCAGGTTTTAACAGCTTTTCGGGAAGGCCATGAGAGTGGGCAAGGTCTGGATCTCTGGGGGTAGCTCATTCCAAAGGGTCGGAGCAACCACAGAGAAGGCCCTCCTCCGGGGGGCCGCCAGCCGACACGGCAACTGACTCATACTGATGACAGTGACATCATCCTCGGGTCATGTCCTCAGCTTTTGCAAACTTCTGACAAGCAAAGTCAGTGGGGAATCCAAAGTTGCTCAATGACCGTGTTACTAACTTAACAACTGCAGTGAGCCACTTAACAACGGTGGTAAGTAAAGTGGCTCATATTTATAACGGTTACAGCATCCCAGGATGTTGTGATCCCCTTTTGTGACTTTCTGACAAGCAAAGTCAATGAGGAAGGCAGATTGTTACTAACTTCACAGCCACAGTGATTCACTCAACAATTGGGGCAAAGAAGGCCATAAAATGGGGCAAGACTCACTTAACAGATGTCTCCCTCAGCAACACAAATGTTGGGCTCAATTATGGTCGTAAGTCAAGGACCTACCTGTACATGGATGCTTCTGTACAACACTATAATTCTAGTGAACTCAAGGGAGTAATTTCTTTTACTTACAGGACCACCAATTTGTTAGAATCCACCAAGCACTATTAAATCATCGGTGGGGCATCTCTTCCAGGACTTGATTCATTTAGCATTACATTTTTTTTTATTCACTCAGATTATTTCATGTTTAGTGTTTAAGGTTTAGTTGCCAGTGTTTTATGCTTCTTGTTTTGATGTTTTTATTGTACTTTCTAAGTCGATCACAGCCATTAGGGAACTGAACAGCATACAAAAACTCACCTGGGAAGTATGAAAATTACAGTGCATGCTTCCTTTGCGCCAAAATACATTCTTAGGTTTACACTTTGGTTAAAGTGCTAGCCTAGAAACCAGGAAATTGTGAGTTTTAGTTCTTGTTTAGGTAGGACCGTTAGCTGGGTGACTTTGGGCTATTAACTCCCTCTTACTCCAACCACCTCCTAACGTTAGGTTGTGGGGAAAATAGGAGGCAGGGACATTAGGCGTAGTATCTTTTTAGTGGTACAAATAAAGATGGGATATAATTGTAATAATACAGACAGTCCTTGACTTACAACCAAAATTGAGCCTGGAATCTTAATAGAATAACAGAGTTGAAAGGGACCTTGGAGGTCTTCTATTCTAACCTCCTGCTTAGGCAGGAAACCCTACACCACTTCAGACAAATGGATATTCAACATCTTCTTAAAGACTTCCAGTGTTGGAGCATTCACAACTTCTGGAGGCGACTTCTGTTCCACTGATTAATTGTCAGAAAATTTCTCCTCAGTTCTAAGTTGCTTCTCTCCTTGATTAGTTTCCACCCATTGCTTCTTGTCCTGCCCTCAGGTGCTTTGCAGAATAGCTTGACTCCCTCTTCTTTGTGGCAGCTCCTGAGATATCAGAACACTGCTATTATGTCTCCCCTAGTCCTTCTTTTCATTAAACTAGACATACCCAGTTCCTGCAACCGTTCTTCATATGTTTTAGCAGGGAGCAGTCCCCTAATCATCTTTGTTGCTTCATGTTTTTTGCTGCTTATTACTTCATGTGATTTTGATCATATGCCTCTGTTTATATAACCAAGGATTGTGTTAGCTTTTTCGGCTACACACACACAAATCTTGAAGTGTCTGAATTTGGTCAAGAAAGCTACTCCTGCGTTTGAGTTTTCCCTGTAATCTCTTTGCCAAAAATTTTAAAAAAAATGATGCTGACTTGGGGGCCCAGCTTCCCCCAAGCACAATATGAGTGAGGGGTGGGATGCTGCCACTTCAAATAATTTATATCCAAACCTTCATTGCAGCAGTGACCTGGCTCATTTCAACGCTGCCTTGAAGCCAGGGCTGACGTCCATCCAATTAGCCAGACAACGGAGAAGCTGGAGGATAGCAAGGCAATTTGCCAATTAGCCTAACCAAGGCAGGTCAAATCCTTCTTCTATTCCTCCCAGCCCTTCTTTTAACCCTGAAGAAATTTGCTAGGTAACCTAAAGGAGAAATCCATAAAAAGCTCATTTTTGTTGAAAACCTTTCAAGTAAATTAGATTTTTTGATGTGTAAGTATTGTACACAGAAACCCAAAGACTTTTAAAATGGCGCACACTGGCAATTCCCCCCCCTATTTTCATTTAAAATTAAGCAGAGGAGGAAAGGTTGCAGAATAAGATAATATTTCTTTGTATGTTCATAAAAATATATCTCTTCTGTAAATATTCACTGTACAAGATGCTGTTCAGATTTTAGTGTGGGATTTGGAGAAAGATTCTTACACGTTACCATATTTTTCGGAGTATGACACATCCCCCCCACAAAAGAGAGTGAAAATTTAGGTGCATCTTATACACCAAATGTAGCCCCACCCACCCTTTGGCCATTTTCGGCCTCCGCGTGTCACATTTAGGCCTGTTCTAGCCTGCAGGGGTCACCACAGACCATTGTCACCTGTGTTTTTGGTCTTTGTGCCTCATGTTTTCAGCCTCCAAATGCGCCGTTTCCTATCCGTTCAAGGGGAGAGAGAGAGAGACAGAGAGAGACACACACAGAGAGAGAGAGAGAGAGAGAGAGAGAGAGAGAGAGAGAGAGAATAATTTAAGATTAAAAATTTAAAAATGACAAATGACATTATAAAATTTCAAGAGATGGAGAGATCCAAGATGGGGATAATACACTGTTATGCAGAATTTTATACTTAAAATATTTCTACAGTATAGAAAAGTGCTCTTTTAAGTAAAAACACCTTGTGCTATTTGATACGCCAGTCTTGCTTCCTGGAATTCTTCAGATTCTTAAGCCACACTTGGAATTCAGTTTTGATCGTCATGATGTAGAAAAGATGTTGAGACTCTAGAAAGAGTGCAGAGAAGAGCAACAAAGATGATTAGGGGACTGGAGGCTAAAACATATGAAGAACGGTTGCAGGAACTGTGTATATCTAGTTTAATGAAAAGGAGTAGAGGAGACATGATAGCAGTGTTCCAATATCTCAGGGATTGCCACAAAGAAGAGAGAGTCAAGCTATTCTCCAAAGGACTTGAGGGCAGAACAAGAAGCAATGGGTGGAAACTAATCAAGGAGAGAAGCAACTTAGAACTAAGGATAAATTTTCTGACAGAACAATTAATCGATGGAAGTTGTGAGTGCTCTAACTCTGGAGGTTTTTAAGATGTTGGATATCCATTTGTCTGAAGTGATGTAGGGTTTCCTGCCTAAGCAGGGGGTTGGACTAGAATACCTCCAAGGTCCCTTCCAACTCTGTTGTTCTATTCTATCCTATCCTATCCTTGTTGCACACATCTGAGGACACAGAAAGGCTCTTTGTACACACGGTGTTTTATAAACCTAAAAGCCCTGTATGAATGTGAAACATTTTCCTTAGTGCAAAGGTTGCTTAGTTTTCCTCAGGTGTCAGAACAAATCCTGGTAAAGCTGTTGATATAGCAAAAGGGCCTGAGCATGTTCAGGTCCATATCATATGCGGTTTTACAACACATCGTTTCAGCGTGGTAGTAATTTTTGATCATTTTTTGGTCCTGCCCTCTTTTTCCACCACCTGTCATTGGTATATAGTCCTCATAAAGCAGAAAGGCAATTGCTGTCCTACTCTCTCCCAGCTTGTAGGGTCATAAATATTAGACAATCCACTCGACACGTTGCATGTTCTGTAATAACCTTGATTATTGCTGGCTGATCAAGGTTCTGCCAGTCTCTCTTTGCTTTCCTTCTGGCCTCCAAGGTTATGGCTCCCAACTAGCCCAGCATATCCTAGACCTCCATGTTTCCTTTCCAAATGTTGCGTGAACATTTTAGGCCAGTTCTGTTTATGGAATCACAAGCAATACATGGTTTTCTGGAGGATGGCATCTGAAATGGAGAACTGCCTGTTCAAATGTTTTCCTTTTCTTATTTCTCTTTCCTCAACCTCCAAGATCACTGCAGATGGGGACTGCAGCCAAGAAATTAAAAGATGCTTGCTCCTGGGGAGGAAAGCTACGATAAATCTAGACAGCATAGTAAAAAGCAGAGACATCACCCTGGCAACAAAAGTGCCTATAGTCAAGGCTATGGGTTTCCCAGTTGCAATGGATGGCTGTGAAAGTTGGACCATAAGGAAGGCTGAGCGCCAAAGAATTGAGATTGCCTTTGAACTATGGTGCTGGAGAAGTCTCCTGCGAGTCCCTTGGACTGCAAGGCGATCCAACGGGTCAGTCCTAGATGAGATCATCCCTGACTGCTCTTTAGAAGGCCAGATCCTGAAGATGAAACTCAAAGACTTTGGCCACCTAATGAGAAGGTAGGACTCACTGGAGAAGAGCCTCATGCTGGGAAAGATTGAGGACAAAAGAAGAAGGGGATGACAGAGAATGAGGTGGCCGGATAGAGTCACCGAAGCAGTAGGCATGAGCTTAAATGGACTCCAGAGGATGGTAGAGGACAGGAAGGCCTGGAGGAATGTTTTCCATGTGGTTGCAATGAGTCGGACATGACTTCGCAACTAACAACAACCTGTGAGATGGAGAAAGACTTCAGCGAACAAATCCACTACCCCTCAAATGGAAAAGCGGGGTTCCTCTTCTACATATTTCCAGTGTTTCAATCTGCAAGAACTTCATTCTGACTGAATATGTTGAGATTTTAATTTCATGCTTTTTATTTCTATTGTTTTAAAAGAAAGCATATGGATATATTTTTTCTAACCAACCATGGTTAGCTGAAAAAAAACTACAGTTCTTAGTAATTGGATAGATTTCAAATCATGGGAAGATAGCCAAGGAAACCTTATGCATCTTCAATAGACAGCCATTGATCTGTGGTCAAATTAATAATTCTCTTGATATAAACCCAGGAAGGTAGGAAGTTGCCATCTACTGAAGTTGTCACCTATGCTAGAAATGTTCATGCTGACCAGCATCAAATCTTCAAGATTTCAAGCTCAATTTCTCCCCTCCCCATCCCAGAAATCTCAGGAACGCTCCTTTTGAGCTTGTTTTGATTCAACAAAAATCATCTTTCTTTATATTCTTAATGTTGACTCTGGCTTGTGTCTAACTTCCCTAAATGCGCAAAATAGCTTATGAAAAAGAATTTCTCCCAATGGTACATGCAAAGCACAGAGTGAGCAATTTTGTTTTCTTCCACTTTAAGTCAGCTCATGATAATGGCTTCAGAATTTGTAGGAGAGCCAGTGCAATCGCATCTCCTTTCCTTGAAGTGCTTCTGACCTATTTTCAAATATGAAAAATAAAATAAAAAGGAAAATAGGTGCATCTTTCAAGTTTCTATTTCAGACTGCAATATTGAAAAGGACGGGGGCGGGGGGGGGAAGCTAGATGCTTACTGCTTTGGGCATTGCTTAAGAGCATCCTTCTCCAGCATGGTGGAAAGATTGTCTCAGGTGACCTGATGAGCTGGGAATTCACTGAGTTGCAATCTCAACACATCTTGTGGCTTCCCTTGGCTCTATGAGATACATTTATTCTATTTATTTTTTTTACTTAAAAGAGCACTTTTCTATACTGTAGAAATATTTTAAGTATAAAATTCTGCATAACAGTGTATTATCCCCATCTTGGATCTCTCCATCTCTTGAAATTTTATAATGTCATTTGGCATTTTTAAATTTTTAATCTTAAATTATTCTATCATCTATCTATCTATCTATCTATCTATCTATCTATCTATCTATCTATCTATCTATCATCTATCTAATCTACACACACACACACACACACACACACAAATATACAGACACACACACACACACACACACATACACACACACATACACACTGTACATAAACAGTGGTGGGATTCAAATAATTTAACAACCGGTTCTTCTGCCCTAATGACCAGCTGGGTAGGCATGGCTCAGTGGTCATGTGACTGGGTGGGTGTGGCCAACTCAACATCTCTCAGGTCGATGGGCGCTTCGCCTTAGCCCTTAGCTGTTGCAATGTAATAAGGGTTAACCGGAAAGGCAATTTCTGTAAGCAGAGCAATAAAGATTAGGCTAGAAACAACACCAGAATGTTTCCTTCCTGCCTTCCTTACAGGATTAGCTCTGTAGAGGGGGGGGGAAACCAAAACGAGATTTCTTCCAACAACCGGTTCTCCTAACTGCTTAGAAAGTTAACAACTGGTTCTCCCGAATAGGTGCAAACTGGCTGAATTCTACCACTGTACATATACATATACAACATTTTGTTGTTACATTTTCATACAAAATGGCAGCCGTTTGGAACAATTAACTAAGGAGACAGGGTCATCAGCTAAAATAATTTTTAAGAAACAGATAAAATGCTTTTAAATAAAAGACAGAAAACGGTGTGTTGATTGCTGCTATGTATAACTTAGTCTATCCATTTTGCTGATAGCTATTTTCTTCTTTTTCCTTCCACTTTTTCTAGCACATTCATATCTTCTCCAGAATGCTGGATCTTTATATAAAGTGTAGGAAGGGGGATAATTTGAGCCTGGTCATGTGTACCTCAAATGAGAAGATCCATCAGTACTCTGAGGTTGTTGTTACTTGCAAAGTCATGTCTGACCCATCACAACCCCATGGACAACGTTCCCCCAGGCCTTCCTGTCCTCTACCATCTCCTGAAGTCCATTTAAGCTCACACCTATTGTTTCGGTGACTGTGGATGGTATCCAGCCACTTCATTCTCTGTCGTCCCCTTCTTCTTTTTCCCTCCATCTTTCCCAGCATTAGGCTCTTCTTCAGTGAGTCCTTCCTTCTCATTAGGTGGCCAAAGTATTTGAGCTTCCTCTTCAGGATCTGGCCTTCTAAAGAGCAGTCAGGGTTGATCTCCCCTAGGACTGACCGGTTGGATTGCCTTGCAGGCCAATGGACTCGCAGGAGTCTTCTCCAGCACCATAGTTCAAAGGCCTCAATTCTTTGGTGCTCAGCCTTCCTTATGGTCCAATTTTCACAGCCATACATTGCAACTGGGAAAACCACAGCCTTCACTATAGGTACTTTTGTTGGCAGGGTGATATCTCTGCTTTTTAGTATGCTGTCTAGATTTGCCTTCGCTTTCCTCCCCAGGAACAAGCGTCTTTTAATTTCTTGGCTGCAGTCCCCATCTGCGGTGTTCTTGGAGCCCAGGAAAATAAAATCTGTTACTACCTCCATTTCTTCCCCATCTATTTGCCAGGAATTGAGAGAGCCAGATGCCATGATGTTAGTTTTAATTTTAGCTTAGAAGACTCTCGGGAATCTTCTCCAAAACCAAAGTTCAAATACCTCAATACTTTTCCTATCTTGCTTTGTTGATCTCCACCTTTTGTTTCCACAGAGGGTGAGAAAAAATACCAGGGCTTGTAAAATTCTGATCTTTGAAGGTATAAACACATCACAGCACCTGAATATCTTTTCTAAGGTTTCTACAGTTACTCTCCCAAATGTAAGCCTGTAAGGCATATTTCTTGACTGCTTGTTCCTTTACTGTTGATGGTTGAACCTCACAAGCTATCCACCAAATCAAAGTACGTATATCACAATAATCAGAATTACGTACAGTATGTGTAGCCATGTAGCTAAACCTTTAATTACATAATTATGTTGGTCACTACTCTTAACATTGTTATAGTAATTTGCTAAGGTACAACAATTGTAGATATTCTGAGACTCAAGTCTTTGGTAGTTCACCCCATATAGATAGTCTTCGCCTTACGTTTATTGACTGTTTGACATTACAATGACACTGAAAAATGTGATTTATGACTGTTTTTCACATTTAGGATTGCAGCATCCCCCTGGTCACATGATCTACTAGCAAGCTCACAACCTATCCGGAGCATCTATTAATAATATTCCCTTCTTTGATATATTCCCCCTCAACAATCCCCAAACTACATGGCATGGTATGATTATGCATCTCTGCATAAACCCTAATTTTCCATTGCTCTTTCGCATAAATTAGTTATATTTTTGAAATGTATCAGTTAAGCTATTGCTCAGAAAGCACATATATCCTTCCTACTCTTTCTTGATTTCCCTGAACCACATTGTTAACGGTAAGAACAATACGGTTTTAACTAATTTTACAAAAAGTCCCTTAACTTTCTAGTTCCTTATATTCTCTATTTACTATGCAGAAGCAAAAGCAGAGGTGGGTTCCTACCAGTTTGCACCAGTTCGTTAGAACTGGTTCATCAAATCTACCGAACCAGTTAGAAGAGGTTCCACCAGTGGACCCGGAAAGCAGGCCACACCTACAGAAGAGGTTCCAAAAAATTTTGAAGCCCACCGCACACACACATACACACACACACACAGACTCCCACAGAGAGAGAAAGAAAGGAAGAAATAAATAAAGAAAAAAGAAAGAAAAAGTGAAAGAGAGATGAAAGAAAAAAAGGAAAAAGGGACAGAGAGACAAAAGGAAGGAAAGAGAGAGAGAGAGAGAGAGAGAGAGAGAGAGAGAGAGAGAGAGAGAGAAAACACATGGCCGGCAAGCCACTCCCACCAGGTCACATGGCCGGCAAGCCACTCCCACAAAGGAGGCCACACCCACAGAGTAGGTTCAAAAACCCACCACTGAGCAAAAGCTATCATGAAACATTATTTTAGGAGCAATGCTTCATATTTCACAGCCATCCATCCTTAGGGCCTGGAGTCACACGACTAATGTTCTACCCTAGCAAAGAGCTAGGCAAGAACAGGGCTGCTACTTCAAAGAGGTCTTCTTACAGGGATACAGCCCATGAGACAAAGGAAACCTCATCTATTTTCCACATGCAGTGAAAAGCAAAAGTCTGTAGGGATTCTCAGTCTTTGGGACATGGTTGTCCCAAAGATGCTTTTTTCAGAGGGCAACTGGACTTTCTTGTTTTTTTCTTTTGAAGACATTTTGCTTCTCATCCAAGAAGTTTCTTCAGCTCTGACAGGATAGTGGGGCATGGAAGGATTTATATTCCTTGCAGGCAGCTGGAAATTTGTGTCCTTTTAGAGGGTTGTTGAAGCACTTGGAGGTTAATCTGTGTCCTCGGCCACTTGAGTAGTGCGCCTGGTTCCTGTAGTCTGCAATATTTTTCCCTCTGGAAATCCACTTCTGCTCCCACACCATTCAAAGGGTGTTACAAAATTGAATAAAAAAAGAACAAGAAAGTCCAGTTGCCTCCTAAAAAATGCACCCTTGGAACAGTGAAAAGCAAATGATATGGATAAGGAGCATGGTGGCGCAATGGTTAGAACGCAGCACTGCAGGCTACTTCTGCTGACTGCCAGCTCAAGGTTGATTCAGCCTTCCATCCTTCCGAGGTGAGTAAAATGAGGACCCAGATTGTTGGGGGCAATAGGCTAACTCTGTAAACCATTTAGAGAGGACTGTAAAAGCACTGTAAAGCAGTATATAAGTCTAGATGCTGTTGCTATAAGAACTGTCTGGTTTCTAAATAAGCCTGGGTGTTTTCATACAGTCTTCATAATTTGCAAATAAAAATGTATAGTGTATTATTACCATATTTTTCGGAGTATAAGATGAACCTTTTTCCTCCAGAAGAGAGGATGAAAATCGGGTGCATCTTATACACAGCATTTTTAGCCTCCTGAAACCCGACCCTTTGCAAAAATGGCTGTGCATAGCCTTTAGGAGGCTTCCAGGGTGCGCCTGGGGGCTGGGGAGTGCAATAATGAGTAAAAAATGGCCCGTTTCTTGCTCATTTTTGCCCCCCCCCCCAGCCTCTATGAGCACTCTACAAGCCTCCTAAAGGCTATGCATGCCTTTTCTTTGATAAAAAATGGGCCCGTTTTTGCAAAAAAATGAGCCATTTTTGCTTGTTTTGCCCGCCCCTCAGCCCCCAGGAGCACTCTACAAGCTTCCTAAAGGCGATACATGCCCTTTTTTTTGACAAAAAATGGACCCATTTTGGTGAAAAATGGGCTGTTTTGGGGAAGTCTGCAGAGTGCAAATTTTTTTTAAAAAAAATGTCTTTTCAAAATCTTGGTGCATCTTATATTCCAGTGCATCTTATTCTCCAAAAAATATGGTAGTTAAAAATCACCATTGCCCAGGTTTTTTCCCAAACCCAAAGGATCATTTTCTTAAAATGATCCTTTGGGGTTTGGGAGCAGACAGCTCCTCTTCTTGGCACAGTCCCAGTTTATGCACTGGGTTATTATTTTACTGGTTTTAGCGTGTTCCCGTTGTGTCAATGCATTCAAACTTCTGCTAAGCCTCATTGTAGTCACTGCAATCACATTGTGCAATCACACCGCCACCCCTTTCCCACTGTAGGGGCCTAAACACGTTTGCTTGCAAGGATACATGGCCCCACGCTACAGAGAGAGGGAGAGATTTGCAATCATGAACCACTTCAGACTGATAGCATATTATTCTTTTCAGCACAACACCCACAGAGGCAAGCTTGTTCACACCCCTTCCTCAGTTACTGAGCATTATTCCTGAACATAAAGACGGAGGCGTATGCACGGGGGAGGATTTGATAGGCTTATATGATTACGGTGGAATTTAGTGGCTGTTAAGCTTGCGGGACAAAACACACAAAAGACAAGAAATGCCAGTAATATCTACCCATTCAATTGGTGAGGGGGGAGGCAGTTCCGAACTCCACAGTCTTGAAATGCTTGGGAAGGTGCCATGTTTTAGGACTAATCCAAATGCAGCTGGCAAAATGAGGTGGAAGGATTTACCCTTAGGGAGAAGATGTTACTTTGGCAGGTGTGCAGACACCAGCAGCAGCATCTCTTAAGTGCGGAAAGAAGAGAAATCACAACATCTTCCTGCTGTGCTGTTTTCTGTTTTGTAGAGGACTTAATGGGAGAGGAACATGCAAAATTAGGATATCTCAATCTGCATTTCCAGCCTGGCAAGTATTGTTCTTCTCCATCACTTTGTTCCGCTCCATTATGCACATAAGTCAGCTGGCTTGCTTACCTACTTAAACAGAGATACACACAGGCTAAGCCAATAAACACATCTGGAATTTTGAAAAGAGTCTTCCAGTGAGTTTCCTTGCTAGGGTTTCCTGCCTCAAGAGATAGCTGATTTGCAAGACAATTGTTCTGATGAGTATGAATATGGGGGATGCAGCGTGCCCCCGTGGCCCATTTTTAGTCCCAGGAGGCACAGGGGATGCAGCGTGCCCCCATGGCCTGTTTTTAGTCCCAGGAGGCACGGGGGGGTGCAGCGTGCCCCCCATGGCCCGTTTTTACTCCCAGCAAGCACGGGGGAGTGCAGCGTGCCCCCCATGGCCCGTTTTTAGTCCCAGGAGGCACAGGGAGATGCAGTGTGCCCCCATGGCCCGTTTTTAGTCCCAGGAGGCACGGGGGATGCAGTGTGCCCCCATGGCCCATTTTTAGTCCCAGGAGGCACGGGGGATGCAGCATGCCCCCATGGCCTGTTTTTAGTCCCAGCAAGCACGGGGGAGTGCAGAGTGCCCCCCATGGCCCGTTTTTAGTCCCAGGAGGCACGGGGAGATGCAGTGTGCCCCCATGGCCCATTTTTAGTCCCAGGAGGCATGGGGGGATGCAGCATGCCCCCCATAGCCCGTTTTTTGTTCCAGAAGGCACTGGGAGGTGCAGTGTGCCCCCATGGCCCGTTTTTAGTCCCAGGAGGCTATAGGGAAGCCTGCTAAGCCCCAAATGGTGCGTGATGAGGGCTTGTGTGCATGCACAAGGGTCATGCACACATGCGCAGGGGGCGTTGGGGGCGTGTTGTACATGCATTGCATCATGGGCATGTGCACACGTGCTGTTGTATTCACACGCTTTTGATATGCAACGACAAAAAGGTTAGCCATCACTGTTCTAGAGTGTTATATCTGATTGTACACTCCAAAATGATAGACTCCAATCCATTATGTCATTTCAGGATTCGGTGGCATCATTCTTATAATGATGGGGACCTATGGGCCAGTAGTTTGATTCACGATAAAAAGAAAAGAAAGCTTGGCTCCTTATAACATTGTTTATACTGAATTAGGTACAAATGGCTTTTCAAAACACTCTACCAAAATTGTAGGAAGGGAAATTGGACAGAAGATCGCTCTAAATTTCCCAGAGATAAGACCACAAATTGCCATGTGTTATATTTTCCCTCTTACAGGTGATGGTAATATTGCTCCTGAAAATGGTCAATGTTTCTCCTAATGGGATTCAGCAGAAACATGGGCACTAGGGATGATTATAGAGTTGACCACTTTGGGGCTCAATTCATTGTAAAATCACCCATAGAATTTCTCCAATATGATTGGGAAAAATAATGGATAAAGCAGCGACTTTCATCAAACTGCATGAGGACTAGAAGGGAAAAAAAAAAACATGAACATGAGCTTGCATACTTAACGTCTCGCTTTGAAAGCAGCTGGCGAAAAATGCACAACTGCAACGTCTTGCTCCAATCGGATCTTCTGAAGGACAGATACAATTCAGAAAGCGTAGCCATGCAAAAGCGGAGGATTGGAGAAAGAATCTGTATTCCCAGCTTAGACTAGCTTAGAATAGAATCACAGAGTTGGAAGGGACCTTGGAAGTCTTCTAGTCCAACCCCCTGCTTAGGCAGGAAACCCTACACCGCTTCAGCCAAATGGTTATCCAATCTCTTCTTAAAAACTTCCAGTGTTGGAGCATTCACAACTTCTGGAGGCAAGCTGTTCCACTGATTAATTGTTCTAACTGTGAGGAAATTTCTCCTCAGTTCTAAGTTGCTTCTCTCCTTGATTAGTTTCCACCCATTGCTTCTTGTCCTGCCTTCAGGCGCTTTGGAGAAGCGTAGTCCAGCCTAATTTGAAAGCATTGGGGATGCAGAGGGAGAGAAGGAAGGCATATTCATCAAAGCCAACTGAAATTGCTTGGGAAAAAAATAACAGGGATGTGTGAATAGCGACACACAAAGTGATTGGTCAGAAACATCAGGTGGCCAAAAGAAGAATAAGGTGGTGATGCTTGGAAAGGGTCTTACAGTACTATGTGAGAGCAAATTGACAACCAGACACAATTTTTACTGTATGGACCATTAAAACTGCATTCTGGCAGATAATCAATGTTAGCTTCTGGAAGAAAAAAACCCAGCTAGCGTCAACAGCTGATTGACAAGGGTTGGGTTTCTGTTATTCCTATTGCTTCTCCTGCCCACATTCCACTGCTGAGATACTTTTGATTTGTTTCCCCAGGACTGATCCCTGACAGCTTTGCCTCTATATACCAGTGTGCTGAGAATTAAAAACTACAACAGTGCTAACTTAAATGGCATTCGGAGCCAGCGAACTAACTCTGAACAGAGCCCCTAGAGCAGTGATGGCAAACTTTTTTGTCACTGAGTACCCAAACTGGAACATGCGTGCCTGTGAGCACATGTCAGAGTACCGGAAATGCAAAGACCAGCTGGATGCCTGTTTTTTGGCCATTTTCCGGCCTTTTTTCGGGCTGTTTTTGCCTCAAATATGGCCTGGAAAATGGCCTGAAAAACAGCCCAGAAAATGGCCTGAAAAAACAGCTTGTTTTTTGCCTATTTTTTGGGCCATTTTCCATCTGTTTTCCAGAAACTATGAAGACCAGAAGAGCAGCCGAAGATGGCGTGCGTGCCCATAGCGAGCGTTGAGCGGGCCACCTCTGGCACATGTGCCACAGGTTCACCATCACGGCCCTAGAGACAATCAAGTGGCCTTCTCCTCAGTTGTCCTTTGGTTTGGGGAGACCTGTTAACTTTTTAACCATCCTGCCAGGAAGACAACTGTTCAGTTTCTGACTCTTTTATGGAGCCTGAATCCAATATCAAAGGTTCTAAGGCAGGGGTGTCAAACTCGATTTCACTGAGAGCCACATCAGGGTTGTGTTTGACCTCAGGGGGTGGGAGTGTGCATGGTCAGGTGGGCATGTCCAGATCGAAGTCACTCATCAAGGCTCTGTTTTCAGCTGTGATGGCCTCCTGCAGCCCTCTGCCACCAAAAATGGAGCCTGAGAGAGCTTCGTGTGGCCTTCCCAGGCTCCGTTTTTAGCCAAGAAAGCCTCCTGTAGCCATCTGCCAGTGAAAACAAAGCTTGAGGGGCTGTGTGTGGCCCATCCAGACTCCATTTTTGCTGGCAAAGGGCTGCAAGAGGCCATTACAATCTAAAATGAGGCTCGGGAGGGCTGCGCAGTGGCAGCGCAGGCTGGTCTTTCGCTGTTTCCAGAGCTGCCCCGCGGGCCAGATCTAAGCACTTTGTGGGCTGGATCTGGCCCACAGGCCTTGAGTTTGACACCCCTGTTCTATGGCAATTACAAATCCCTGTGACAAACGGCCGGTGGGAAGATAGTTGTAAGTTACAAGAAGATAGAAATTCAAACTTTCTGGAATGTACCGGATGGCTTCTAGAGATAGGAAAAAAAAGGCTTCCCCAAAGACTGGCAAACAGAGAAACTAGAAGATTGCTTGGCATTAGCTAGTATTTCCTTCCATTTTCTCCTGGAAGAAGTGGACAGATTTGTTGAAGTGATATCATCATCACAGAAAGATTAAACCCGACGACTTCCTAGAGTGTATAAATGGAAGCCTTAGATCAGTGTTTCTCAACCTTGGCAACTTGCATTCGCTGGCTGGGGAATTCTGGGAGTTGAAGTCCAGACATCTTCAAGTTACCAAGGTTGAGAAACACTGCCTTAGATGGATATATGAAATAATTTCCCCTCTCCTCTCACACTGGAAAAAAAATATATGCCACAGGAATGACCCCACCTACTCTATGAAGCTTTGAGCTGTAGCCTATTTTCTGAATGTCAAAACATTAGGCCAGAGAATAGAACAATCACACTTGTTGGTTAATATTTGGACTGCCAATTAGTGACGAGCAGAAGAAACCTTAGAATCCGGGTCAATAACCCCTGAAGGGACACTATGCTCATCTTCTTCCCTCCTGTCATGAAGGGGGGAGGGGGGGAAGTCTGATTATCTTTGTAACAAAGTCTTGAGTTAACCCCTGGGTAGATAGAACCCCTTGTGAGCCTTGGCATTTGTTGGATGATTGAGGGGTGTGTGTGTGAGAGAGTGTGTGTGTTCTCCATTTGGCATTAACTTGTGTGCAGCCAATTTCAACCGAAGCAAAGGAGGTACCATGTGGTTTTCTTTCCAGGAAAATGTCTACTTCCCCACCCCAAACCTGAACAAAGAGAAGCTTCAACTTGATGTGCTAGCTAGCGAAAGCTGTTGTTGGTCCCAATTAGTGTAGCCAGCTTGCATCGCCTTAATAAGGATTCTCTGGCCAAGTGATAAATGTTTAATACAGTCACTCTTCATGCAATTGTTGGTTGTCTCCCCATCATATCTTTAACCCGTTCCCCCAGTGAACTTGAGACAGATTATCAAAACTTAACAGTAGATGATGTGCGCTTGTGTGCGCATGTCTTATCTTTCTTTCCAGAGATAAAGAATCCTTCCCTAGAATTGAGTTAAATAGTTATGAAGCTCTTTTTTTTTCCCTACAGGATTTGTTTCCCTCTAGATCTCTCTCTAACTATCAGATGGCTTGCAGTGAAAATCAATGTGCCTCAAGGAAATTTTATTTATTCTTCCCGTGGTCTCCCCTCCCTTCCACCCTGAAATACAAAGGGACACTGTAGCCAATATCTTTTGCAATAAATTTGATTCAGCTTTTTCTTCTTCTTCTTCTTCAAGCTGGAAGACAGGAGATGCCTGCGTGAGGCCCAGAAATCTTTTCTTCTCCTTTGGTCTGAGTTACACCAGATTACACAGAGGTGAGTTATTTTACATCACAGCATGTTGGAAATTGGCATGAAAGCATGCCGGTGGGACCAAAGAGAAGACAGGGAGATGTAGAACACACACAACAATAAAAGAAAGCTTTGCTGGAACCACCATCTGTTCCACATTCTTTGGCATTTTGGCTTTCTTAAAAAAAAATTCTGACCGTCCCATCTGTGTAGAAGAACCACATGGCTTTATTTTTTTCTTCAAAAGCAATGACCGCTGAAGAAATCCAGCAAAGTGGGGAGCCAAATTATTTCAATTCAAAGCAGAGGTGGTATTCAGCCAGTTCTGACTGGTTCTGGAGAAACTGGTAGCAGAAATTTTGAGTAGTTCGGAGAACCGGCATATAGGCTGGCCCCGCCCTTGCTGCCTCCCAGCCTCCCAGCCAGGTCTTCTTCTGTTGCCCTGAACAGGGGGACATTTGCCCAGGTTTGCCTAGTGCACCAATTGCGGCCCTACCTGAACCGGGAGGCTCTCAGGACAGTCACTCACACCCTTGTGACCTCAAGACTGGACTACTGTAATGTGCTCTACGTGGGGCAGCCCTTGAAGAGCATTCAGAGACTTCAGCTTGTCCAGAATGCAGCCGCGTGAGCGATTGTGGGTGCACCCCACTACACCCACATTACACCTATCCTCCGCGAGCTGCACTGGCTGCCTATTGGACTCCGGATGCGCTTCAAGGTGCTAGTCGTTACTTTTAAAGCCCTACATGGTATCGGACCTGGGTACTTGAGAGACCGCCTTCTGCCAATTACCTCCCTACAACCAATTAGATCCCACAGATTAGGCATCCTCCGGATTCCATCAGCTAGCCAGTGTCGACTGTTGACCACCCGGAGGAGGGCCTTCTCTGTGGCTGCTCCGGCCCTCTGGAATGATCTCCCCGTGGAGATTCAGACCCTCACCACCCTTCAGGCTTTCCGCAAAGCTGTCAAGACCTGGCTGTTCCGGCAGGCCTGGGACTGATGAGTTCCCAGCCCCACTCGAATTTATTGTGGCTGTTGAGGAGTTTTTAATCTGTTTTTTGTATTTTGTTGTTGTCTTGTTCGTTTTCTTTGTATTGCCCCCTTTCCCTATCGGTTTGTCAGCCGCCCTGAGTCCCTTTGGGAATAGGGCGGCATACAATTTTAATAAATTGAAACTGAAACATGAGAAAGGAGCTGGAAAGCAGGTTAGTGGGGTGGGGAGGGAATGGGGATTTTGCAGTAACCTTCCCCCAGGAGTGGGAAGGGAATGGGGATTTTTCATTACCTTCTCCTGCCACACCCACAAAGCCATGCCATGCCCACCAAGCCACAACCACAGAACCAGTAGTAAAAAAATTTGAATCCCACCACTGATCCAAAGTACCAGGTGGATGTGTTTTTGCTGGGTCATATAATTATTCTTGGAAAGCAGGCAGCAGAATGAATATGCATGTGCAAATAAGATAGTAAGCCACACTCGCGTTTCTATAGTAAGCTACAGACATCGTCTAAAAGTCAGAATCCTGCTTGACCTTCTTTGCCGCTGTTTTTTTAAGTGGTTTGGAAGTGATGGTGTCCTTTCCTCCCTGCTGCAAATTTTTATCAGTATATCATATTAAAGTCAACCCTGTCTTCCAAGTTCACTTGGCAGTTATCTTAAGGACAAAAGAGCATGAAACACAAATGTTATACTTAGATAAATGCATAAGGACTTCAGCTTAGTGGTATTAGTGTGGAAAAAAATCCTTCCCCAAGGATCTTTGCAACTCACTGTTTCTATTAGCCCTTAAACAGTAAGAGAAGTCAGGTTGCCCTGATTAGCTTTAGTGGGATAAATAGACCTTTCTTAAGTCCTTAATTTATGGTTATTTTACAATGTTCTTCTATGGTGTTCAGTTATCATGCTGTGTTATGAGTGAGACGGCTGGCTTAGAAGTTCTTTTTGTGTCTCTGTGATCAGCACAAACTTTCTTAAATGTGTATCTCGTGTTGGTTTAAGCATAAATTTTGAATATAGCACAGATGGTTTAGTCCGCAAAACTAACAAATTAACTAACTGATCCACAAAACAGCAGTAGGCTGACAGAATAGCAGAGTTGAAAGGATCCTTGGAGGTCTTCTGGTCCAACCCCATGCTCAAGCAGAAAACCTTAATATTGTTTCAGACAATGGTTGGCCAATCTCTTCTTGAAAACCTCCAGTGATGGAGAACCCAGCAATGGCCTGATTGGCTACCTGAAAACCCCAATGATGGAGAAGTCAACTACACCAGAACTTCAGTGCAAGTGCCAAATTTTACATAGCAAAAGAATTAGAAATTTTCCTCCACTTCCTAAATAATCTTGCTTCAGTTCATGTATTTATAACTTCTATATAGCCACCAGTGACGTGCGGTGAGGTTTATGGCTGGGGAGGCAGTCCTCTCCCCTGACATCCCACTGTCT
Source organism: Thamnophis sirtalis (assembly GCF_051295495.1). Classification (NCBI taxonomy): domain Eukaryota; kingdom Metazoa; phylum Chordata; class Lepidosauria; order Squamata; family Natricidae; genus Thamnophis; species Thamnophis sirtalis. The sequence continues at coordinate 17,133,745 of NW_028261385.1, read as the reverse complement.
AAAGCGCTTTCTTTTTTTCGCCCGCCTGAACAGCCCACCTCGCTTTCTTTATTTTGCCCAGAGACGGGCAGCTGAGACGGGCTGCCGCCTCTGGGCAAAAGAAAGAAAGTGGAAGCCTGCCAGGTTGCTTTCTTTTGCCCGCCTCTGGCGGACATAGAGGCGGGCAAAAGAAAGCAACCTGGGGGGCTGCCGCTTTCTTTCTTTTGCCAAGAGGCGGCAACCCGCCTGAGCTGCCCACCTCTGGGCAAAAGAAAGAAAGCGGCAGCCGGCCAGCCCGCCTGAGCTGCCCGCCTCTGGGCAAAAGAAAGCAGCAGCCTGCCAGCAGAGGTGGGCAAAAGACCCGCCTCTGCTGGTGGGCTATCGTGGACACAGAGAAAGAAAGCTGGCGGGCTGCCTTCCCTGCCTCTCCTACCCCCCTTCCCTCTCTTCACTCTCAAACAAACTCTCTCTAAAATTGAGAGTTTGTTTGAGTGAAGAAACAAACACAAACACACACACAAATTACAATTACTTACAAATTACATTAATTTTGAATTTCTCCCCCTCCCACCAACTGGACCCACATACCTTTTCCAGCTGTTTCACAGAGGATTTCAACTCTGCTCTTGCCTGCCATGATGAAAATGTAAAAATATAAAAGGAAAAAGGCAAGAGCTGCTGAGGTCAGGCTGGGCTAGCTGCTGCCAGAGTCCCCAATGGATGACTCTGCTTAACTGTTTAAAAAAGCCTCTAAAAATGCCCTCTACAGGAGGAGGCAAGAGAACCACGTGCCTCATCTACATAAAGAATTTTTCGGCTTTTAACCCTTGCTTAACTCTGCTCGAGTGATCATAAAGTCAGACTAAATGAGGCACGTGGTTCTCCTGCCTCCTCCTGTAGAGGGCACTTTTTAGAGGCTTTTTTAAACAATTAAGCACTAAGCAGAGTCATCCACTGTGACTCTGGCAGCAACTAGCTCAGCCTTTTTCTTTTTACATTTTTTTTCTTTGCATGATGACAGTGCCTCCCCTGACTGCACATCATTGATAGCCACCCATCTTATAGCAAACTCTGGGTGGCTCCCAATCAAAAATTAAACTTTGCCCATGCTTCAACAGCACCATGTTGTTTATTACAGCAATGGCTCCCCCAAAATGCACCATCCATCGGACCCTGGAGTTGCTTCTCCCCTGCTAAGCCAGGAGTTTTCCATTTTGCCTTAGCACGATCCTCTAAAATGACAAATAACCCTGAGTAGCTCTACCCTGAATTAATAATTTCATTAGGATTAGGGTTAGCAAGAAACAGATATGCCACAACAACCAACAATCAAAAAAAACTCCAAAGCAATCTAATCATTGCTGTAAATGTTAATTTATGTATCAGACAAAACAAAGAGAGAACCCTGCAGCTTTATAAAATCAAACCTTTTCATGGTAGTGATAATGATCTATCACTATTGTTGTATGTCCACAGAGAGCTTTTGCACCAGAGACAAATTCCTTGTGCATCTAATCACTCTTGGCCAATGAAGAATTCTAAACAATAAAGCAATCATACCTAAAGCCATATGCTTAATGGTAAGGATGACCTTGTTTAGTTTTGCAAAACCCTGAAATTTGGATTTAAGTTCTGAAAGACCCACTCTCATGTCTTGCTCCACATTCATTTTGGTTCAGTATTTGCTCTTTGCATATATACAAATATTTGTTGAGTGGTCCTTAGTGGTCTCTGACTGTGGTTGTTTTCTTGCAGATGTTTCATTAAAGAAACTAGCTGACATCATCAGTGCTGGTTTGGGTTGTGAAACCTCTGCAAGAAAACAGCCAGGCTCAGGGAGCATCAAGGACCACTCATTTCAACCCAAAGCTACATTTGTAACCCAAAGGTACAAATATTCTCTTTAAATATATGTTGTATATATAGTAACAGCTATAAAAAATCTGGATTTTCTTCTCCGTTTTTTCAGGCTAAGCAGGAGTGTGTTCTGATAGCAATGTAGCTTTTGGTGTGTGCATGCATGCACACCCACCCACACCCACAGACAACCTGAGGGTGTAAGGCCAAGTAAGAGTTTCAAAGAGGTGGGTTGCAAAGGGCTAGCCAAATTAAATCCCCCTTCTCCAATTTTCCTTTTCTCTAAGATCAAAAGAGGATGCCCTTCACCAAGTTCATCCTAAAATTCAGATATGACCAGATGGATAAGATTTCTCAATAAATGATCTCTGTAAGCTCCAAATAACTTTTTATGGAAATATTCTACTTCCATAAAATAAATATTTGGTGAAGACACTGGCATCTGGGCAGTGATTTAGGAGATAGTGAACAATTAGGTGAAGGTAAAGGTTCCCCACGCACATATGTGCTAGTCGTTCCCGACTCTAGGGGACGGTGTGCATCTCCATTTCAAAGCCGAAGAGCCAATGCTGTCCGAAGATGTCTCCATGGTCATGTGGCCGGCATGACTAAACACCGAAGGAACACAGAACTCTGTTACCTTCCCACCAAAGGTGATCACTATTTTTCTACTTGCATTTTTTACGTGCATTTGGACTGCTAGGTTGGCAGAAGCTGGGACAAGTAATGGGAGCTCACTCCATTAGGTGGCACTAGGATTCGAACCACCGAACTGCCAACCTTTCTGATTGACAAGCTCAGCGTCTAAGCCACTGGACCATCACATTCCCTACCAGTGAACAATTATTTTATATGTAACTCCTGCTTTTTTTTCTGTTATGTTTGCACTATATATTTTTTTAAAATGCATGGTTTTGTATTGTCTTTTTAAGTTGCTGGGAACTTCTGTTTACTCTACAAGGTGACTAGAATGACAGGATTTAATTTTTTGTCCTATAACTATGTCTTACTTCACCATCCCCTCTTTCTGTTAACTCTCCTGTAAATACTGGGCTCCTTTTTCCTTCTCTGATTTAGAGTTTCCATTCAGATTTTTCTCCTGTTTCCTAGAACATTAGTTAGATTAATGGCAGCTTCCCTATTAACTATGTCCTTTTAATTACACCGCCCATTGAATCATTTCTGTAAATTAAAAGACCTCTTTGCACGGCTTGACTTTATGCCTGTAAGAAACGATAGCATTCAAGGTATTTTATATGGTGTCACTCAAAAGAGTAATTAGAATATCTACTGAGATGCAGAAGGAGCATCGGAAATGAGGCAAATATTTTTGATCTGATTTGGCAACAGTCCTGCAGCATTCCCCCCACCCTCAAATCCAGTGAAAAACCTCAATTGATTCCTGCATTTATAATGTGTATGTGTTCCTCCCTCTCTGGTCCATCCTGGTCATTGTTCTCCAGCTATTCTACATTACTTGATATTTCTCCTTAGGATTCTTTGGGCATAGATTTATTATTCTACCGCACTTCTGTCGAATTACACTTGAAATCAATTAGCACAGGTGCGCAAAGATGAATGCTCAGCCTTGGTAAAAAGGTGATGAAAACATACCATTTAAATAGAAATCAATTTTTGTTTCATGTATTTCTTCCTAGCAGCTGCCCTCAAATCAGTAGTCTTAAGATATTTGTGTGTAAAAAGAAACTTCTTAAAGCATTTTTATGCTTTCCTGCTGCCCTGTCAGACATATTTATTTGTATTTTTCTGTTTCTATTCCATCTTTCAATGTGTAGCATACAGCATGTAAAATAATTTATTGCTCCTATTTCAATCTATAGGACAAGTAAAATCATTTACATTCCACCTTTCAACCCATAGGATACGTGAAATAATTAGAAATGGCTTCCTTCCTTTCATCATCAAGGAAGCCTGAATGAGATTGCCTTCCCTGGCCCACGGAGCTAACTTCCATCCCCCTCCAACCTAATTTGTTATCAGGATCAAAACAACATAAGAATTTTTTTTTTAAAAAAAGAATTCTAATAGTTAACCTGCACTAGAAAAATACAATTTTGGACACAAATAAGATGTATAGATATTTAAAAATTGAAGGGTGTGTGCAATTTGTTAAGATCCAAAACATATGCAGGCCCAACCTCTGAACTCATGCCAGATGTGGAAACATGCCACCTTAATAGCTTCATTTTTAGAATGGGAGGATTTAAGGAAAACACAGATGTGGAGACAGTCAAGAAAGCTTCTGTCAGCATTCCAAATACCATGCAGAATTAAATCAGAATCGAAGGCAAAACTCTGTTTAAAGTTCCAATTTAATAAGGCAGGCATGTTGGCATCGTGCTGTGGGATTCCAACTCTGGAAGTTACATCAGAATCCCACCCAGTTAAAAGTTCATGATCTTCTTCCCACACCCACAATCCATCACATGGTCCAATCTTCTTCTTCCACACTAGCACCTACGCCCAACTGCTTCTGATCAAGTATGAAAATGCAGAGACAAAGGATGACCTTGGCTTCTAGTAAAGAATGAAAATAATACATTCCACAATCCTACTCCTTCTATTCCCCCCTCCCATCGACTATACTAAAGAAACAGCATAATGAAATAATAGAAAGTGTGGCAGGCCAAAATTCTAAAAGGAATATAAATGCAGGCCTGACAGCTACATTTAGAATGTGAAACATTTTCTACCCAAATCCCTTTAGAAATTGATTTTCTTTGAGGGGGGGTGGTTATTTCTAGAGGAAAACCATAGCAAGACTAATGCTGGTGTTAAGGGAAATCTAGCTGCATTTGTCTCTTGGTTACCATGATTTAAAAAAGATGTCAAGACTCAAGTCCAGAGAAGAGCAAAAAAGATGATTAGGGGACTGGAGGCTAAAACATATGAACGGTTTCAGGAACTGGGTATGTCTAGTTCAGCGAAATGAAGGACTAGGGGAGATATGATAACTGCATGCCAATATCTAAGGGGCTGTCTCCAAAGCACCTGAGGGCAGGACAAGAAGCAATGGATAAAAACTAATCAAGAAGAGAAACAATCTAGAACTAAAGAGAAATTTCCTGTCAGTGGGAACAATTATAGTACCCGCCGACTGGACAGTGTAAAGGATGACACTAGGATGACTATGGCAGATATGAAGGAGACGGTGCAAGGCAGAGGGACATAGAGAGTTCTGATCCATAAAGTGACCAGTGAGAACAATTAATCAGCGGAACGGGTTTGCCTTCAAAAGTTGTGGGAGTTTAAGAAGACACGTGACAACCATTTGTCTGAAAAGGTGTAGCAGCAGGGGTGGGTTGGGTCGCGAACCGGTTGGTCGGCGAACTCGGAGGTAAGTAACTTCTGGGAATGGCGAAGGGCCCACCCACCCGCCCGCGCTCCTTACCGGTCTTTGAAGGCTTCTGCGCTTCCACGCAGGGGCATGGCACATACAGCGCCTGCGCGAGTCTCCGCGAGCAGCTGGATGGCACATACAGCGCCTGCGCGTGTTTCCATGAGCAGCTGGAGCATCGCTCAGGCGCTAAGACGCATGCGTGAACTGCACGCGTGCACGAGGATGCCGCTGGCCCCGTTCCAACTGAACCGGTTGGAACGGGATTAGCAACCCACCCCTGTGTAGCAGGGATTTGGACTAGACGATCTCCCAGGTCTCTTCCAACTCTGGGTTCTGTTGGAAGATCATCTATATTTTTTTGCTTTATGTAGCCAAAGGGTCAATCCAAAGTTGATTTTCTTTGGGTGGGGAGTTACTTCTAGAGGAAAACCTCTGATGAGATCTTGCATCTAGAGACATTTTGCAGTTGACATTCAATAGTGGTGCTTTTTTTTTGTGTGTGTGTGTGTGTGAGTTGAAGGGAAAATGGTGGTGTCATGCTTGCTTGTTCACTTGTTTTGCATTTTTCCTTGTCTGGGCTGTGTTATATCATCAACAATGAAACAGTGGTTCCCCTTTATTCCACGGCTCTTGAACAATTTCATGTTTGTAATCATAGTCTTTTTCTGCTTCTTTCTTTCTTGTTGCCAGGGTGATAAAAAAAAAACCCAATAAGCAGCTGGAATACTTGCCATTCTTCTGTTGAGCAAAGATTCCTAACCCAGCTGCTCAGTTGGTCTTTGTCACAAGACTTCCCTTCCCTTTTGGTTTGTATTGTGGGTCTTCATCCTGTTGCTGTTGTCTAATCATCTCCTCCCTTGGTCATCTGATGAAATCCACCGTTAGAACAACTACCTTAATAGACCCCCTAGACCCCCGCAATGCCAGGTATGGGTAAGTGCTAATAGCAGACCAGACTGTAGGTTGACCTCTCTGTAACTGTTCAAACCCAGTAAATGTGAGTGCGGAAGATTGACGTTCTTAAGAACAGCATGCTGCACTATCCAAAGTGAAACACACACAGAGATGTTCAACCACAGACTTTCTTTCTTCTTTCAGCATCACTTTCTGCTGTTTTCATTCCAGGGGACATATTTATGCTCTCAATTTACCTATGTGCATAAGGAGGACTGTTGAAGCTTGCAAGCTCATATGACACCATGGGTTTGTGCCCTGAACTCCTCTTGCAGATGATTATATATGGCACTTACTTATTTCTATACTCCTTTGGTATCCTATGATATGTACCTATGCCTACAGGTAGCAGAATGATGAAATAAAGGTTCCCCTCGCACATATGGGCTAGTGGTTCCCGAATCTACTGGGTGGTGCTCATCGCCGTTTCAAAGCCGAAGAGCCAGAGCTGTCTGAAGACCCGGAGGACCCGGATTGTTGTTGGGGGCAATATGCTGACTCTGTAAACCGCTTAGAGAGGGCTGAAATCCCTATGAAGCGGTATATAAGTCTACTGCTATTGCTATATTGCTATTGCTATCTCCGTGGTCATGTGGCCAGCATGACTAAATGCCAAAGGCGCACGGAGCGCTGTTACCTTCCCATCAAAGATGGTTCCTATTTTTCTACTTGCATTTTTATGTGCTTTCAAATTGCTAGGTTGGCAGAAGCTGGGACAACTTAACGGGAGCTCACTCTGTTACGCGGTGCTAGGGATTCGAACTGCCGAACTCCTGACCTTTCTGATCGACAAGCTCAGCGTCTTAGCCACTGAGCCACCATGTCCCTTTTTGAAATAAGGGATCACCTAAAACAGAGTTCCCCAACCTTTCTGGGTTAGTGTTCTGGGTAGTGACTAACCCTAACCCTAAAAAAACCAAAGGAACAAGGGAAATGATTGAAAGAGATATGAAGAGATTCAGTTGTACCTGCTTAAGGCTTGACTCTCATTTGGGATTAAAAATCCTTAAAGGTAAAGGTAAATTAGAGCTGCGGTGGTGCAGTGGTTAGAGTGCAGTACTGCAGGCTACTTCTGCTGATCCCTGGCTGCCTGCAGTTTGGCAGTTCAGGTTTCACTGGCTCAAGGTCAACTCAGCCTTCCATCCGCTTATTGGGGGCAATATGCTGACTCTGTAAACTGCTTAGAGAGACCTAAAAAGGACTGTGAAGCGGTATACAAATCTAAGTGCTATTACTAAATGTTTACCCTGCCCAGTTATGTCTGATTCTATTGGGCAGTACTCATGTCCGTTTCTCAGCTGAGGAACCCAGTGTTGTCCGAGGACACTTCTGTGGTCATGTGGCCAGCATGACTATATACCAAGGCACATGGGACACTGTGTACCTTCCCACTGAGGAGGTACTTATTTGCATGCTTTTGAACTGTTAGTTTCGCAGGAGCTCGGGAAAGTAATGGGAGCTCACTCTTTATTAGAATTTGTATGCCACCCACTCCCATGGGGACACTGGGCAGCTCACAGCAGACAAGAAACATTTAAAATTAAAAAAATAGAGATAAAAAATAAAAATACAGTATTAAAATTCACATCACCCATTCCATCTAAGCGGGGCTGAATATCAATCAACAGCCCCAGGCCTGCCGGAACAGCCAGGTCTTGACGGCTTTACGGAAGGCCGGGAGAGTGGTAAGGGTCCGGATCTCTGCAGGTAGATCATTCCACAGGGCTGGCGCAGCAACAGAGAAGGCCCTCCCCCGGGGAGTCGCCAGCCGGCATTGTCTGGTTGACGGCACCCGGAGGAGGCCCAACCTGTGCGATCTTGTTGGTCGTTGGGAGGTAAGTGGCAGGAGGCAGTCTCTCAAGTAGCCAGGTCCTAAACCATGAAGGGCTTTAAAAGTAACGACTAGCACCTTGAAGCGCGTCCGGAGACCAATAGGAAGTCAGTGCAGCTCGCGGAGGATAGGTGTAATATGGGTGTATCTAGATACACCCCATTTCGCTCGCGCGGCTGCGTTCTGGACAAGCTGTAGTCTTTGAACACTCTTCAGGGGCAGCCCCATGTAGAGCGCGTTACAATAATCCAGTCTTGAGATGACAAGGGCATGAGTGACTATTTCTTTTGTATAAGTAACTACTCTAGTGACTTAAGACCTATTTCTTTGTTGTTGTTAGTCATGATGTCGTGTCTGACCCAGCGGGCCCCATGTCCATGAAGGAGAGAACTATTTCTACTATTGTTTTATTTGTTTTATTTGAAATACAAAACATTTCATTGATTACATGCAGGGATAGGTTCCAGATTCTTTTACTGCTGGTTCTCTCAGGAATGTGCTACGTGCTCATGCACAGTAGGTAAAAAAATTGCTTTTACGTATGCGCAAGAAGCAAAAAACAAGATGGTGGCACCTATGTCGCAGCCAATAGAACCAGTTCGGATGCGTAGGCGGCCAAGTTACTACCTATTCAGCCGAACCAAAACAGTAGGAATCTACCTCTGATTACATGCCATCAAGTCAACGTACCTCTTAATGGCTTTGTAGATAGCTATTCTCCAGGATGATTTGTCCTTAACTTGGGCCTTCAGGTCTTCCATCAGTTCATTGCTCCTGGAATTGAGTCCATCCACCTTGTTACTAGTCATTTTCTTTTCTTTCTTTTCACTTTCCCTAGCATCAGAGACATCTCCAAAGAGGCCTTCAAAGAACATCTTTAAAGTTGGATAATTTGAATCTGGTTCTTTGTGCTTTGAGGGAGAACTATGGCTTGATTTGTTCAACAATCCATTCATTTATTTTCTTCACTGTCCAGAGTATTCTGGGAAGTTTCCACTCTTTCTTTGTAGGTGTACCGAGGTGCACCCACAATCGTTCGCACGGCTGCGTTCTGGACAAGCTGAAGTCTTCGAACACTCTTCAAGGGCAGCCCCTTATGTTCTTTCAGCAATTTTAATCTCTTCATTTTCCTTTCTTTCTTCAAACACTTGGTTTTAAAATAATTGAAGGAGAGATGTAGAATGGAAATAAGGCAACAGGCATTCACTCCTGTTGAGTGGGTAGAAAAATTCAAGGACAAGGCAGATCAAAAGCACATCAAATCATTCCAAGATTTCTTTCCTTGTTTGTCGTACACTTCTGAAATATGCAAAGCAAGCCTGTTTATGTTTGTAGTCATTGTGTCCTGGAAAGAGTAGCACTTATCCATCCTCAAGCAGAGAATGCATAGATTTGTAAAGCCCAGCACTATTTCCACTCTTCTCTATTGTCTAACATGCCTTTAGAGGACGTCTGCAGAGCAGTGGTTCAGGTTGGGGGGGGGGGGTTCCGCTTTTGCTGAGGATTCCACATATTTGTATCATCAGCAGAAAACCAAGGGAGATTGGGATGAAGATACTAAAGATGTTCAAAAGGCCCCAGCTGAATAAAAAATGAAACAGAGGCTGGCTGTGCGGAGTAATTGTGGGAGCTAAATTAAAAATGGGCTGGGAGGCATTTCTTTTTCTTTTGTTGGTTTTTATTTATTTATTTTATTTAAAATATTTATGGCCAGGCCACTATCCGGAAAGTCTCATGGCAGACTACTGTCCATAAAAAGCGAGATCAAGCTATAAGGGCTAAGTTAACAGAAATAATAACTTACCTTAAACAAAGAATAGCAGAGGCAGAAGACAGAGGCAGGCACTTAAGGTGGAATGAGATTGGTGGGCCTGTGAAAGCTAAAAGCAAGAGTAAAAAAGTGAGGCATTCACCTACAGCACGAAAAAATTAGTTCACATTTATCCATCCTGGCCTACAGAAGACGGCATTCCCAGAGACAGAGTGCCCCAATAGCAATAGCACTTAGACTTATATACTACTTTACTAGTAGTGGGATTCAGCCAGTTCGCACCTATTCGGGAGAACCGGTTGTTAATTTTCTAAGCAGTTCGGAGAACCAGTTGTTGGAAGAAATTTTATTTTGTTTTTTTCCACTTTACAAGGCTAATCCTGCAAGGAAGGCAGGAAGGAAACATTATGGTGTTGTTTCTAGACTAATTTTTATTGCCCTGCTTACAGAAACTGCCTCTCCGGTTAACCCTTATTACATTCTAACAGCTAAGACGAAGCGCCCATCGACGTGAGTGATGTTGAGTTGGCCATGCCCACCCAGTCACATTGTGAGGATTGGAAATTCAGCCCTGTGTTTGATGAGGGGTGAATCGTGGTTTTTCCTTGGAGTATACCTTATGATTAAGTAAATAAACCCAAGGTAGATTCTAAGAAAACACATTTTTATTGTAAAATAAATAACAAACAAACTTACTGGCGAATAACTGCATTCTGGTAAAGTTCCTAGCCTACCTCCTCATGGCAGGCAAACAGAAAGAGAGAAAGAGAAAGAGAAAGGCAAAAGAGACATGTGTAGTAGGATTACAGAGAAGAATCAGCCTACCGTATGTCTTAGAATATAAGCACAACTGGCAAAACAAAAAAAAACACATCGTGACACACATGACCACCGAGCCCCGCCTACCCAGCTGGTCATTAGGGCAGAGAACCGGCTGTTAAATTATTTGAATCCCACCACTGCACTTTACAGTGCTTTTACAGCCCTCTCTAAGCAGTTTACAGAATCAGCATTTTGTCCCCAACAATCTGGGTCAGGGAGGAAAAATAACACCTAGATATCCTCAATAGACCTCTTAGCAAACATATCCAGCTAGCTATAGTTGAATAAAAACAACAAAACAGATCCCTGTTATACTCCACAGCTAGAAGGCATGGATATGAGCAGAAACATCTCTGGATTTGACCCTGCAGTAATGGACCAGCTGAAGAATACAGTTTCCTATTCTGGTCCCAGATGGTCAGCTTAAGCGGATGTATCAAAAACTACAAAGCGATTGAAGAGGATAATAAAACTGCATCCTACAGGCCGTTTCCTCAGAACAGGCCATCTGTCAAGTGAGTATGAGTGCCAAAACCAGCCCTGAAATTTAACTGAAATGGACCCAGTATAAACAAATAAGAAACATCTTCCAGGAGTGTATGAAGCGAACCACACACCCAACTATTGATAGAAGAGAATATCAGGGTTAAAATGAAGGGCCCTTGGTGCTCTCCAGTGGTGGGGTCCTACTGGTTCAGCCCAGTTCAGCCGAACCAGTAGTGGTTTGACGGCTTGGGTCGCTGGAACTGGCAGTGACCGAGGCCTGCGATGGCCCCAAACCGGTTCTCCTGGCGGTGCCTACGGCAGCGCCATCTTGTTTTTGGCTTCTGCACATGCGCAGAACAATTTCTATTGTACTGCGCATGCGTGCACAGCATGCATGACGCACACATCAAGCACAATCATGCTGCTGGAACCCACCCCTGATGCTCTCTGAGCTTGGAAGAGCCGAGGTGGCACAGTGGTTAGGGTGCAGTACTGCAGGCCACTTCAGCTGACTGTTATCTGCAGTTCAGCGGTTCTAATCTCACCGGCTCAAGGTTGACTCAGCCTTCCATCCTTCCGAGATGGGTGAAATGAGGACCCGGATTGTTGGGGGCAATATGCTGACTCTGTAAACTGCTTAGAGAGGGCTGAAAGCCCTATGAAGCGGTATATAAGTCTAACTGCTATTGCTATTGCTATTGTTTTCTTGCAGACATTTCATTACCCAAACTAGGTAACACACATGAGGGCTACTAGGTTTTAGGCAGCTACCTTGCCTAAAAAAACCCAGATATTTGTGATGCAGTAGTAATTTTCAAATACCTTCGGGTCTAGGGATAGTCAAATTGGATTTACAACCACTTTTTTTCCTCTAAAAAATGGAACTACTTCCCGATGTAACCAGGCATTTGCCATGTCCCAGGCTTGTGCTATTATATGCTAGACTCCAGACTTCTTTATTCTACCCAATACATTTTATGACAATCCATCTGAGGAGAGAGAATAAATTGTCCCCTTAGTAGCACAGCATCATGTTTTCACCTTGCTCAGTTCCTTGTCCACCTGCTCACTAGCCATTTAGAAGCAATAGTGATGACATACTTTACCATTTCATCATTCAGAATAACAGAATCGAGTAACAGAATAACACAGTTGGAAGGGACCCTATACCATTCCAGACAAATGGTTGTCCAATCTCTTCTTAAAAACCTCCAGTGTTGGGGTGCCTACAACTGGAGAAAAGCTGTTCCACTGATTAATTGTTCTCACTGCCAGGAAATTTCTCCTTAGTTCTACGTTGCTTCTCTCCTTGATTACTGTATTTTTTGGAGTATAAGACACACCTTATTCTCTCACAAAAGAGGCTGAAAATCTGGGTGCGTCTTATACACTGAATACAGCATTTTTTGCCTCCCAAAACCCCATCCCCTTCACCCGTTTCACCAAAATGGCCACGCAGAGGCTTTCAGACTGTTCCTGGGGGCTGGGAAAGGAGCGAAAAATGGCCCGTGTTTGCTCAATTTTGCCCCCCCCAGCCCCCAGGAGCACTCTATAAGCCTCCTAAAGGCTATTTATGCTCTCTTTTTTTGAAAAAATGGGGCCATTTTCGCAAAAACCAGGCCTGTTTTGGGAGATCTGCAGAGTGCAACAACTTTTTTTTAATTTGCCTCTTCAAAATCTTGGTGCGTCTTATACTCCGGTGCCTCTTATACTCCAAAAAATATGGTAGTGCCCATCAGAGATGGTATTCAGCAGGTTCTGACCAGTTCTGGAGAATTGGTAGCAGAAATTTTGAGTAGTTTGGAGAACCGGTAAATACCCCCTCTGACTGGCCCCACTCCCATCTATTCTCTGCCTCCCAAGTCCCAGATGATCCAGAGGAAATGGGGATTTTGCAGTAACCTTCTCCTGCCACGCCCGCCAAGCCATGCCCACCAAGTCATGTCACACTCACTAAACCATGCCCACAGAACTGGTAGTAAAAAAATGTCAATCCTACCACTGGTTTCCATCCATTGGAATAGCATGATCCACTCCATTATATGATCAGAACTTTAACTGTATGACCTCCTAGCTGAAAAATCCAAAGCAGTCAGAAATACCCTTGGATTTCATCAAGCTCAGCGGTGCTGGGGAACCATCTCAAGGGAACATTTACCCCAACACAGAGTGTCTTGAAGAAGCCTTGCCAACGTTCTGCAGTGCAAAACTCCATCCTTGTTCTCCCACTGAAGGAGACCAGCTTAGTTGCCATTTGCATACTTAGCACTTAGACTTATATACAGCTTCATAATGCTTTACAGCCCTTTCTAAGCAGTTTACAGAGTCAGCCTATTGCCCCTCAAAAGCTGGGTCCTCTTTTTACCCACCTCGGAAGGATGGAAGGATGAGTCAACCTTGAGCCTGGTGAGATTCGATCTGCCAAAGTACTGGCAGCTGGTGATCAGCAGTAGCAGTACTGCACTCTAACCACTGGGCCACTGTGGTTCTAATATGGTTCTGTCCTCCCAAGGACCTGCACGGACTATCGACCCCATCAAAGTAAGAACCATCTGATGGTCCAGCTGTTTTATTTTTTTAAAAAAAATAGATTGACCAGAAGAGTCTGCCATCTTGTTCTTTTCCTCAACCAGAAAAAGGATCCTGCCTTTCCTTTATCGTTTACAAAGGGTGGTTCCCCAGCTCCCACCCCACCCCCAGCCCCCACCCCACTCAAGGGGTAATTTTTTTCCATGTCAGAAATTGACCGTGAGTACATTTCTGCAATTTCTCCTGGCAATGAAACGTGAGCAATGAATTCTATTTGCAGCCCCAAACTTTTAATGAGCAGTAAATTAATTTGACACTAGCCGTAACACAACACGGCCTTTTCTTCCTGCGATGACCTACATTTTCTTTAGGTGAAAACATATTTGTGCTTCGCTCGCCTTGTAGCAGAAACTGCATGGATCAGGAACAAAAATTGCTCTGTTGTCTTTCTTCAAATATTGATCATTCGCATCCAACCCTCCCCATCTATTCTGGTCTCTATTTTCTCCTTCAGTCTGGTTTATTTTTGGCAGACTTTACTTACAAACAGCTTTCCTTAAAACATGTTTTCAGTTGTCTATTAAAACCTCACCACAGTGAATGTAATAACTCTCTTAAAACCGCCTTTGTTTGTAGAAGCCTCCCTGCCTTGTACAGCCTTCCTCTTTCTCGCCATTTTGACCTATTCCCTAAAACTCTGCCAATTACTCTCAAACAATACAATTGCAGGCTGACCAACAATCCTCTTGACAATTGCCCAAGTCAATTCTCCCTATCTCAGCAAAGCAGAAAAACCTTTCTATGCAGTATGTAGGTCTGTATTACAGAGAGAGATACAGGGGGACAAAGAAAGAGAAAGAAAAAGAGAGAAATAGAGTATCATATCCATCCATCCATCCATCCATCCATCCATCCATCCATCTATCTGTATCTATCATCTGTTTAGTAGTATGTAGGGATGAAATCCACTTACTGTCAGGGTTCCAAATAGCATCCAAAATTAAATCAGAGTCCAAGGCAAAGTATTGCTCAAAGTTCCAATTTATTAAGAGAGCCATGTTAGCACATCTGGGAAAATCCGAATCTGGAAGCTTTCCAGTTTTCTCACCCAGCTGAAAGTTCAAAATCTTCCTCCCACACCCACAAGTCCATCCCATGGTCCAATCTTCCACTGCCATGTTGGCAGCTTCCACCCATCCAGTTCCAGTCAGGTGCAGAGGTGCAAAGACAAAGGATGACCTTGGCTTTCTAGAAAGAATTTTGTTATGGCTACATATCATCTAACCCCTTACAATCCCCCTCCCATTTTCCCACAATAGAAAATGCATAGTAGAATAATAGAAAGTGTGGCAGGCCTAAGATCCACAAGAAAAAAATGTCTGCAAGCCTGACACTTACCTTTGCTACAGGACCACCTCCATGCATGCGAAGGACCTTCTGTCCATGTGCAGAGCACACCTGCAAAGGTAAGCGAACAGCGAAGAGGGGAATCCACCGTGCCTAGTGATTTAGATTAGCTAGAAAGCAGGAAATCCTGCTTTCTAGCTAACATAAATTGTGGTCACAGCTGATTGTTGAAAAAAACGGTTCGCCCGAATGAGTAGCATTTTTTTTTACTACTGGTTTGGGTGAATGGGTAGCATTTTTACTACTGGTTCAGGCGAACCAGTCCTAACTGGTAGCATTTCACCCCTGGTAATATGTACATAGCACACTTGTGCTTTGAAATATGTTTTCTCTTCAAAATGTCTTTTTTATAAAGGCATGTGTCATCTATCATTTGTGCAAAGTTAAAACATTGCACTGAAATGTTATTTCTCATTCTTCTAATACTATATGTGAGGAGGAGGAGGAGGAGGAGTTGTTGTTGTTGTTGTTGTTGTTGTTGTTGTTGTTGTTACCCTTAGCGGGGTAAGGGGTGAAATGCTACCAGTTAGGACTGGTTCGCCTGAACCAGTAGTAAAAATGCTACCCATTCACCCAAACCAGTAGTAAAAAAAATGCCAAAATATGTACATTGACTTTTAGTGAGATGGATTTCATATGACAAAGAATCTGCAGAATATCCATAAGAATTGGCCAAGAAGTCAAACTGCAATAGTAACAGTGCAACTGAAGCTTTGCTTGTCTTTTACGTGCATTATGGAACTTCTATTGCACTCTTGCACTCTTTTTAACTATACTTGCAAATCCCTCTGCTGTAAAAAAAAAATGGCAGGTGGCATAAGATCCCTCTGCCTTGACTTTTGGATGGTTCCTGTGCATGCCCTTGAATCTAGGGTAGGAGATTCAATATGCAGTGGAACCACACAGGAACTCTGAGGAGTCTGATTTGAAGTGGGCAGAGTGGCGGGCAAGGAAGCCAGACTTTTCAAAGACAAGGAATGAAGCAATTGCACCTATAAAGAAATGGCCAGTTATTGAATGGAGCTTTCCAGCACGATTTGGTCAGAAAGCTCTCAACAGGTTGGGCTCTTGAAAGAGTCTTCCATGTAGAGAAATCCATGAAAGGGTCTTTCATGTACAGTAACCTACTGTAGAGCCACTAGATGGCAACAAAGAGCTAGAGCTGTGTACATCTCTCCTGCCATCTACCGGTTGTCTGGATTTTTGGAGCCCAGAGATAGTAGCCCTACACTAGTGATGGCGAACATCTTTGGCACCGAGCGTGCACGCTTGTCTGGGCTGCAACCCAAAGGAGGAGCTGTCCAGGGGACATGCGCGTGCCAGAGAATGAACTTCTGGTTCATTTAGTCTTCCAGTTACTGATGTGCATGCACAAGCAATCAGCTGGCTGGTGCACATGCTCACACTGGAAAACAGAATACCGGCACCACCGCAGGTAGGGAGGCCAGTTGATCGTCAGAAGAGGAACGGGCGACACTGTGTTTGCCAGGCAACATGGCTCTGTGTGCCACTTCTGGCACGCATGCCATAGGTACTCCTATCAATGTCCTACACCATTCTGGAAACAGCTGGATCTGGAGAACCTCTCTTACATTCTCTCTAGTTTAAATTCCAGTGGTGGCTTCCCAAAGATTCAATTATTGTCAGGCATGGGAGCCATCATTTTCATTGGGCCTTCAGGCCTGCCACATTTTCTGCTGTGGGAAAATGGGAGGGGGGGGTTGTATGGAGTATGGGTGAGATATAGTCTAAATAACATTCCTTTCTTAGAGAGTCAAGGACACCTTGCCCTGCAGCTGCGATGGTGTGACTGGGAGGCATCTCCTGTTTTGGACGCTGCCTGATTGGATCATGTGATGGACATGTGGGTGGTGGGCAGGGACTTGAACTCTCATTTCGGTAGGGAAAACCTGGAAACTTTCAGATTCGGGTTTTCACAGATGTGTCAATATGACATATCTAATAAAATGGAACCTTGAGGAAACTTAAGCCTCCGAGTCTTCTTTCATTGGGGCTGTTACTTGGAACCCTTACGATTAGATTTTAAACAGAAAAGGACATTATTTGCAGAGGCTTCTCAACTCCTTCAGAAACCTGCAGTTACAAAATCTGGTTGAAGCAGGTAGGGTCGATCATGGAGCCTTTAGCAGTGATAGATCCTAGTGAGCAATACCTTATCATACCTGCTCAGGTAAGAAAGAAGAGCTACAAGATCTGGGTGGCAAATGGCAGGGTGACCACATGGGACTAAAGACTGGAAAGACACGGTGCTTTCTATAAAATTTTTAAAATCCAGTTTTCATATGTGATCAATAGCACTATTTTTTAGCAGCTAGCGATCACCTTGTGGTTTCCAGAATTTTACATCTCAGGACTCTGTAAGACAGGAATCTATTACCTTCTTTGGAAAACATTAGAGCCATGCTGGAACTCTGGAGATCAATGTTTGGTAATCTGTGGTACAAAAGATTTAATAAAAAGTGCTTCTTTTATTGTTCCCTAGGCTGGGTGGCGGTGGTTTACTGCGTGATGGATCAATGCATAAGCCAAAAGGATTCCCGGTCATGTCCCAGTTGCCGCTAACCAGAGAGCCAATAAGTGATTGCTACTTCCAAGTTAAATATTACAATGGATTCACACATGTGTAAAACCCTCCACATTGAGAACGTCAAAAATCACCATTGCTTCATTGCTTCTCAGTGCCCTGAATTTCCACAGTTAAAATATTGTGTTCACGTTGAGGGTGTTTGTGTAGGAGTGCAATTGAAGAAATATCTCTTGCTGAAAACATGGAAAGACACCGTGCCTTCTATAAAAAATTTAAAATCCAGTTTTCATATGTGATCAATAGCACTATTTGTGAGGGTAGAGAGGTGGAAATGAAACAGCCAAGATGATACATGGTTGTTCTGCAACATGTAACTTGAAAGAGTGCATGCACGTTATGTTGTTTCTCTGTGTGTTCCTTTATGCATGACTTTTAATCATATTTCCAGCACACGGATTATGCACATGCTGTTGTGGCCCACCAGTGGCCAGCAGAGCTGGTAGCAAATTTGGACAGTGAGGAGGTTGGGGTGGAACATGGGCCAGTCCTGGAGTCTGAGGAAGGCTCTGATGAGGGCTCTGTGTCAGAGGCAGAGAGGAGGGCAGAGCCATATGCCAGTTATCAGCTGCCTTCAGAGTCAGACATCAGTGAGGCAGACAAACAGCTGGAGCCTGTTCCCAGTGTGTGCATGTGCAGAGTTGGCAGATGAAGGGAACAGACAAAGAACAGGGGGCAATTTGGGAGTAAGGCCACATGTGGACAATGAATGGCCCCTCCCAGAAGAAATAAAAGAGGAGCGAAAGGGTAGTGGAGTTTGCAGGAGACAATCAGTTCGCTTAATTGGTTCATGACTCTCTGAAACTCCTTGCCAAGATTTGCTTGGAGAGCCTGGCAGCTCTCCAAGCCAGATAAGGTCTGTGACTGTAAATCCTCCCTTGAAAGACTTTGCTGGAAATGAATGAGCAGAATTCACAGTAAATTAATAAAATTGAATTGAATTGAATTGAATTTATTATATTTCTATGCCGCCCTATTCCCAGAAGGGACTCAGGGTGGCTCACAACCCAAGTCAGGGGGGGGGGAGGGATACAAATGGAAAAAAAAACATGGACAAAAACAATACCACAATTTAAAAACACTCAACAGCCACACCATTCGAGCGGGGACAGGAACTCATCAGCCCCAGGCCTGTCGGAACAGCCAGGTTTTAAGGGCTTTGCGGAAAGCCTGGAGGGTGGTGAGGGTCCGAATCTCCACAGGGAGCTCGTTCCAGAGGGCCGGAGCAGCCACAGAGAAGGCCCTCCTCTGGGTGGTCACCAGTCGGCATTGGCCAGTGGATGGAATTCGGAGGAGGCCTAATCTGTGGGATCTAATTGGTCTGTTGGAGATAATTGGCAGCAGGCGGTCAAAAGAGTTTTTGTCGGGACAACGAGTTGCTTCATGCTCTTGGGAAGCCTAGGTCAGAATACATGCTTTAAGATATGGCGTCCACAAATGCATGAAAACTAAAGATAGCAGAGCAACCAAAGTTTGAAGCGGACAAGAGACGATAGATAGAAAGGAAAGGATTTCTCTTTTTTGTTGTTGTTCTGATTTGCTTTTCTTTTTTCTTTCCTTCCCCTTTTTTGTGAGAATGGTGACATGATTAGAAGTTAGGTAGAAAGAAAGCATATTTTAATAAAAGGGTGACAAGATTAAAAGTTAGGATCAAGAGAAAGGGGGGAATATTAATGTATACTTGAATAATCAAATAATGATAGACTATAACTAAATGTGCATTATTATTAGAAATATATAAATTTGTTGAATGTAATAACTATGATTAATTTTACTAGTTTTATTTGTATCAGGATGTATGACACCCAACTCCCACATTCTTCCCGCATTGATATGTACCCGTATTTTTCGGACTATAAGACTCACCGATGTATAAGACACACCAAGATTTCAAAGAGGTAAGTAAGAATAAATGTTTTTGCCTTGCCCCAGCCCTGCTGAAGCCTGCAGAGGGCTGCTGGGGGCTGAGGGAAGGCAGAAAAGTGTCAGTTTTTGCCAAAAACAGCCTGGTTTTTTTGCAAAAATGTGATATGGGGCAGGGCTTCAGGAGGCCAAAAATGGCTGTATTCTGTGTATCAGACGCACCAAGGGGAAAAGGTGCGTCTTATACTCTGAAAAATATGGCATATGTAAAACAAAGTAAAAAACAATTGAAAAGAAAAGAAAACCAAGGATATCTCTCGCTGCTATGCAAGAAAGCAAGAGCCTGAAAGTTACAATTATTGCATACAAACAACTATTGCGCACAAACAACGAGATATAGATTTATACTCCTTAAAAGAAATTTGCCTAGAAGGGAAGTACTGATCAGGGCTTGCTACGTCAATTACATTGTGTATGCCGGTAGCCACCCTCACTTTTGCCCTATTAATGACTTCCTTTTATGCATTTCCAACCACCCCTTAAAATGTTGGTGTTGCCTTGTGGCTCTGTTATTTGTTGTTATTTGGGGGTTATCGATGTGCTCATGCTGGAATGGAGTATTCCACTTATATTCCCCTAAGAACACCCTCGTCTGGAACTGCCACTTCCCCAACACGGTGTATGACAACACATAAATCACCCTGACTTCTTTTTGCTCTTTCTTTTTCTGTCAGTGTTCCATATTTCAAGCACATAACCCTGCTCCTGTTCACTCTCATCCCTGGGTTTCTTAGCATGTTGTTGCACTCTCCTTTACAACTCCCTGTGATTTATATCCCCAGGAACTGACACCGACTGTACTTTTCTAATCCTCTCTCCTGTAATTTCTCTTTGGTGCATTTTGTTAATTATCCTTGTTCTGACCTCCTCCTCTGGGCCTTCGTCTCCCGCTACTGCTACATTAAAAAAAATATTTAAGGTGTTGCATTTTAGAACATATAATAAGTGTCACATTCCGGCGGTCAGGTTGAAGGAACCAATAGAAAGACAAGTTTGTTTGTGGCAAGGTTTTTATCTCGCTCTAGCAATCAAGTGTTAACTGGCACTGAATGACAATCATACAAAGGTAAGCAAATCCAAGTCAGTTCTAACCAAGTTAACACCATCACCATATATATATCATTACCCCACCCAGTTCCACACACAAATCCACTTAGATGACTCCCCTAACCACCAGCATCAATCACCATGACCCTCAGCCACCCTCAGCCACACCCCCACTCAGTGTCATCATTTCCTTCTTCCCTATCAGCTGCACCCGAATAGAAGGGTTACTTCAGAGTAGGCAGTTGCACCTGAGTAGAAGGGTTACTTCAAAGTAGGTAGTTGCACCTGAGCAGAAGAGTTACTTCAGAGTAGGTAGTTGCACCTGAGTAGAAGAGTTACTTCAGAGTAGGCAGTTGCACCCGAGTAGAAGAGTTACTTCAGAGTAGGTAGTTGCACCTGAGTAGAAGAGTTACTTCAGAGTAGGCAGTTGCACCCGAGTAGAAGAGTTACTTCAGAATAGGCAGTTGCACCCTAATAGAAGAGTTACTTCAGAGTAGGTAGTTGCACCTGAGTAGAAGAGTTACTTCAGAGTAGGTAGTTGCACCTGAGTAGAAGGGTTACTTCAGAGTAGGCAATTGCACCCAAGTAGAAGAGTTACTTCAGAGTAGGTAGTTGCACCTGAGTAGAAGAGTTAGTTCAGAGTAGGCAGTTGCACCCGAGTAGAAGAGTTACTTCAGAGTAAGCTCTGAAGAGCAGTTGTTGTCCAGGAGGTGCACCTGCAGAGTTGTGAGGGAAGCCATGTAGAGCTCTGCCGATATCAGAGAGAGAAAGGGAGGGGCTTCGGTGGTGGCCCCATAGTGTAAGCATGGCCGAGCCAGTGTGGCATTGGCGACAGATGGGCTCCCTCCTAAATGGCAGCCCAAGACCTGGAAGGTCTTCTGTTCCAACCCTCTACTCAAACAGGCAATCCTATACCCATGTGCTGCAAGTGGCACACAGAGCCATCTCTCCAGGCATGCCAGCCATCACCCATTGCTCTTCCGGGTTCTGGCCAGCTGGTTTTCATGTGGGCATGCGCACCAGAAACCAGAAGACCAAGTGATCAGCGCACATGTGCATGCCAGAAACTAGAAGCTCAGCTTCCCAGCACGTGCATGTATGCTAGGAAACTGCTCTTCTGGTTTCTGGCGCTCCCCCGCATGCACATGCTTTGGCACTTGGTGACGAAAACACAGCCCTATACTATTTTGGACAAATGACTATCCAGTCACTTCTTGAAAGCTCCAATGATGGAGCACCCACAACTTCCATTTCACTGATTAATTGTTCTCCCTCTTAGGAAATTTCTCCTGACTTCTACGTTGGATCTCTCCTTGATTAACTTCCATTTGTTACTTGTGGTCTTGCCTTCCCTCTTCTCTGCGATAGCCCCTCAAGTACTGCTATCATGTTATCCCTCCTTCTCTTAGACTAGATCAGGGGTCTGCAACCTTAAACACTCCAAGAGCCATTTGGACCTGTTTTCCACAGATAAGAAAACACCGGGAGCCACAAAACCTGGATGGGCATGGCCAACTCGGTGTCACTCACTCCCACCAAGTCACATGACACCCCCCCCCCCGCTCCACCTACCCAGATTTGTGGCTCTTAGTGTTTTCTTTTCTTTGGGAAACGTGTGTGTGTATGTATGTATATATATTGTATCTATATCTATATATCTATATATCTATATATCTATATATCTATATATCTATATATCTATATATCTATATATCTATATATCTATATATCTATATATCTATATATCTATATATCTATATATCTATATATCTATATATCTATATATCTATATATCTATATATCTATATATCTATATATCTATATATCTATATATCTATATCTATATCTATATCATCTATATCTATATCTATGTCTATGTCTATGTCTATGTCTATATCTACATCTACATCTACATCTACATCTACATCTACATCTACATCTACATCTATATCTATATCTATATCATCTATATCTATGTATATCTATATCTACCTATCTACCTATCTACCTGTCTACCTATCTACCTACCTACCTACCTATCTACATCTACATCTACATCTACATCTACCTACCTACCTACCTACCTACCTACCTACCTACCTACCTACCTACCTACCTACCTACCTACATCTACCTATCTACCTATCTACCTATCTACCTATCTACCTATCTACCCATCTACCCACCTACCCACCTACCCACCTACTTACCTATATCTATATCTACATCTACATCTACATCTACCGATCTACCGATCTACCGATCTACCGATCTACCGATCTACCGATCTACCGATCTACCGATCTACCGATCTCTCTCTCTCTCTCTCTCTCTCTCTCTCTCTCTCTCTCTCTCTCTCTCTCTCTCTCTCTCTCTCTCTCTCTCTCTCTCTCTCTCTCTCTCTCTCTCTCTCTCTCATGTGTCTCTATGTGCCCTCTTGAACCATTTCAAAAAATAAGCGCAGGTTGGTTGTTGTTGTTGTTGTTTTGCTGATGTTCTTGTTTCTTCTTCTTTGGGTGCTTTTTACCACATGATTTAAATCAAGAGTCATTTCAGGTTCCCAGATAAATAAAGCTCTTTTGTTCCCCCTGCTGTGGCTCCCTGTCAGCTAAACTCACCACTGGCTGGCCCCTTGCCCGCCCCTCCCAGTCACTCCTCCCCTGCCCTGAGAAGAGAAGAATGACAGCAGGGCATGGAGACTCATCTCACAGGCACTTCTTCCAGCCCTTGTTGGTGTTGTGTGCACCTCACTCAGGGAGACATGTGACTTGCTCTCCACCTTGAGACACTGGGCTGGCCCAGCTGTGGCCGATGCCACTGCTGTTGCCGCCTCCATGGCCTGCCCACTGCTCTCACAGTGCAGTTAAATTTAGCGTGCTTCAAAATGAGGGAGATGGTCTCCCCTCGTCCTCCTCCTGGAGCCCTTTATCAGCCGGGCCAGGCCAGTATCTCAGGGCAGAGAGCAAGTCGCACGTCTCCCTGAGCGACCGAGGTACGCACAGGACCAACAACAAGGGCTGGAAGATATGCCCACAAGATAAGGCAAGTACAGGGGTGCTTCGCTCCCTCTCTTGAATATGGAGTGAGTCTCCATCCCCCTCCATCGCCCTTACCTTCTCAGGCCAGGCAAGGAGTGACTGGGAGGGCAAGGGGTGGGGCCAGCCAGTGGTGGGTTCAACTGACAGGGAGCCTCAGCAGGGGGACAAAAGAGCTGCATGCAGTTCCAGAACCACGGGTTGCCGACACCCAGACTAGATATACCTAGTTCCCTCAATCATTCAACGTATTGTTTATCCTCCAGATCCCTTATCATCTTTGTTGCTCTTCTCTGCATATTCTTTCTTCTTCTAGCCACCTCCACCCCTCCCTTTTCAGGCTTCAATTCAACAAGACACTTAAGTGTAAGTGCTAAACCAGATTCAGGTCCAAATGGCTCCATTTGCCATCTCAGAGATGAACAGCTAAGTGGGAATTATCAAATATATATAGATATAGGCAGAGAGATACTCTTTATGAATAGCAAACTCATCCTTCAAGTGTGGATCCTTATGTAACCAAAACAGCAATCATACATGCAGAAGAGAAGTACTCAGAAGGCTTGGTGGAACTCCAAGTCCAAGTCCAAAATGGAGAAAGCAAAATATTAAGGAAGAGACAGTGGGGGGGGGGGGATAACTCAAGTTAGACATTTAAGAACAAGGACAAAGGGATGAAGGATCTTCACAGAAGATCGATCTGTTTGACTGCGCCTATTTTCACACTTTCATACCAAATCCTACCTCATTCACCCAACTTCAGACCTTACTGCTTTCCAGTACATGAAATCTGCCATTCCTACATGTCCTCCAAATACATATATTTATCTAACAGAATAACAATAACAGAGTTGGAAAGGACCTTGGAAGTCTTCTAGTTCAACCCCCTGCACAAGCAGGAGATCCTATACCATTCCAGACCAAGGGGATGTCCAACTTCTTTTTGGAAACCTCCTGTGATGGAGCACCTACAACTTCTGGAGGCAAGCTATTCCACTGGTTAGCGGTTCTCATTGTTAGGAAATTTCTCCTGAGTTCCAGGTTCCTTCTCTCCTTGATTAGTTTCCATCCATTGCTTCTTGTCTGGCCTGCAAAGGCTTTTGAAAACAGGTTGGCTGCTCTTCTTTGTGGCAACACCTCAAATATTGGAACACTACTATGATGTCTCTCCTAGTCCTTCTTTTCACTAGACTAGAAAAACCCAATTCAGCAATTGTTCTTTATGTGCCTCTAATCAACTTTGTTGCTTTTGTCTGTCCTCTTTCCAGAGGGATCCATAATTTATGGATTTATGGGGATCCATAAAACATAAAGCAACAAATAAAAGAATAAGAGCGCAAAAAATTAAAAACCCTAAGAGTCCCATTACAGAGCTACAAAAGAAGAAGCTAGACTCTTCTCCGTTCCTGAGCCAGCACCCAAGGGAAAAGCTAGGTCTCTATGGCCTTTGAAAGGCAAGTGGGTAAGGGTCTTCCACACCTTAGGAGGGGGTTGGTTCCACAAGGCAGGTGTAGCTGCAGATAATCCCAATAGATTTGGAAGACATCAGATAAGGATGAGAAAAGTTGAAGGACTTCAAGAATTAGAATACAAAGCATGGATCCATTCATACCAGAGGTGGTATTCAGCCAGTTCGTATTGGTTCATGCTAACTGGTAGGGAAAATTTGGCCTGGGTTGCCGAACCGGTAGCGACATCTGGCTGGCTACGCCCCCGAACCGGTTGCCTGGTCAGCATTCACTCGCTCTGCCTGCCCAGTGGCCATGAGTGGCGTCGAATTGGCCACACCCACTCAGTCACATGACCCCCCCCACCTAGCCATGCCCACAAAGGCAATAGTAAAAAAAAATTGAATCCCACCACTGATTCTTACAGGCTGAACTCCCCTGCCCCACTTCTCAGTACCCTTGAGAGATGTTTGTACTCTCTCCCACTCCCTTGAAATAAATGTCTGACTTTAGTTTAATCTGAAGGAAGCCTGAAATCCTCCATCCCTGATCCGAGATCATTAGGATTCCATATCGCCGCAGTGCCCTGCAAAAGATGTTCCTTTCTCTTTATGCAGCCCAAGGAGCAGCAAGAGACATTTTGCTAGGCAACCATAAATTATTTTATTTATTTTTATGATGTTTTTTATTTATTTTGCCTTTCTGCCCATAGGGCACTCAGCCTAATCACATTCTTGTGTAACGTGACATGGACAGAGGAATCAATAAGTTATTTTCCACCAAATCTACTGCTCTAGATTTGACTAGTCACTCTGATGGAAGGGACTGCTTGACATTTGCAGTATTCTTTTTTTTTTAACATTTGGAGTAATTCCTCCATTGAAATGGATGGAGACACCTGATTGTATGGGAACATTGGAATGTATTTGCTGGCTTGCGGGATTTGTAAAAAGGATAAAAATAAAGGCAGGATATAAAGAAATAAATAAATTTGGGTAAAGGCATTTGTTGTTTGTGGATATTCTCACATTTCACATTTCTGACTGTGTGGAAGACAGTGTTGCCGTGGATATAGTTTGCTATTTATTTATATATTTGCACAAATCAGATATGTGCTATATGTGCTTCTTCCAGCATTAGACACGTGGAGATTTCCAACTGCGAGACTATGGCCATTCCAACTTGCTCCCTGCTTAATGCAGGTAAATATTTGCTTATAAAATGGTAATATTTTTCTGCTAAGACTGAACTGGGGCTCCATTGGTTGGCATGCAGGTAGGCAGGCAGATTGGAGGGAAGGAGCTGCTCAAACTGTCTGGCTGATTGCTCTGATTTGACCTTATGAAGTCCTCATCAAATGAACATTTGATTATAGTGTATTTCAGGGGTGGGTTTCTTGCCCCGTTCCAACCGGATCGGTTGGAACGAGGCCGGCGGCGTCCTCGCGCACGCACGCGGCATCCTCGCGCACGCACGCGGCGTCCTCGCGCATGCACGCGGCGTCCTCGCGCACGCACGCGGTGCACGCATGCGTACTAGCTTCTGCGCGATGCTCCAGCTGCTCCTGGAGGATCGCGCAGGCGCTGTATGCGTTCTGCGCATGTGTGGAAAGCGCAGAATTCGGAAAAACCGGGTAAGGAGCGGGCGCGGGTGTGCGGGCGCGGGTGTGTGGGCGTGCGCGGGCGCGGGGGGGGGCTTCGCCGTTCCCGGAAGTTACTTACTTCCGGGTTCGGCGACCAACCGGATCGCAGGGACCGGTGCGAACCGGTCGAAACCCACCCCTGGTGTATTTGCTACACTTAGCCCCCTCCTAAATAGGATGGGGTTACAAGAAGGAGGAGGAGGAGGAGGAGGAGGAGGAGGAGGAGGAGGAGGAGGAGGAGGAGGAGGAGGAGAAGAAGAAGAAGAAGAAGAAGAAGAAGAAGAAGAAGAAGAAGAAGAAGAAGAAGAAGAAGAAGAAGAAGAAGAAGAAGAAGAAGAGGTAGTATTTAGAAAATGCAGAGAGGCTACAAAGTGGAAAAATAATAATTGCAAACATAGGAAGGAAGGGGGGATTTTAATGATGTTGTTTTCATACATAATTACCATCATCTACCACCCATCTTCCATGTTTGAAACTTCAGCTTTCGTACCTACAATGAAGGTTTCTACAAAAGAAAGACAGAGCTGGCCACCAAGAGTTGTTCAGATCTTTTGTACCTGGCTTTCCTATTCTACTATGAGACCATTACTACATAGATCAGTTTTTCCAATGTATTTGGTGGTATTTTGAAAGAGAAGTAGACCTGTGTTTAGAAATAGATTGAGTGACAGTTTACCTAGAACAGAACGTTGCTTTCCTTACCGAGATGGCCCTGCAGTAAATGTTTAAGAGTTAGATCATTCTGAAACTTCCTGAGGCATATTAAAATTGTCAGGTTCACTGTCAGGGAGATGCAAATTAGGTCAGCCGACTTTTCTACCAACTCAAGAAGTGGAGAAATGCACATTAATGTCACAGTGAGGAAAAGCTATTTAAGTCTAGAGGAAACATGCTAAACTTCTCTACTTGCCTTTGATTAGCTTTATTTTCTTTCCCAATTTGGAGATGTCTGCAAAATATGGGCAATGCCTAGGTTGCAAAGCCTTCATGGCTTTCATGAACAGCTGGCCAATATACAGAGAAAAAAGTACATTCCTAAGCCCAGTCACTGCCTGATCAGCCGCAAAAAGTGAATATCATTCGACATGGCAGAGAAGAGAAGTCAATTTTCCATTGCCTTAGGAAAATGGAAACAATGCTAAAATCATGGGGAGTGCGTCATACAGATTTGCCTTATTCTGACCTAGACGGAATTTATCTAGTCCAACGTCAGTTCTCGAAGGTCTCATGAGAACTTTCCAAGCCCTCAGACTTGAGTTTCACAACTGGACATTCTAATGATTGAACATGGGGTCTTAGGTATGTTTGCTTGCTTCCTCTTAGGCTTTATGTCCCATTCTCTTCTCAAAATACGCACTCTAAATGACACGTGAAGCATTCTATTGTGGTATCCACCAGTGGTGGGTTTCAAAAATTGTTCGAACCTACTCTGTGGGTGTGGCCTCCTTTGTGGGAGTGGCTTGCTGCCCATGTGACCGGATGGGAGTGGCTTGCCACCCATGTGACCCGATATGAAGATGCCGACGACACATGTCAGAACCACCTTAAATTACCTCACACACAGCACTGGCATGCATAAGAATATGATGTAAACTTGTTTTTTAAAAGGCATCTTTGGTTTGCGTTAAAACAACTTCAACACAGGCAATGTTCTGATTGCACCACAAACGCAGTAATCATTCTTACTTTTGACAGAGGCACTGAGTTTTATAAATATGAGCTTGATAGTGTAGAATAATCATATCCAAGGACCAGTGGTGGGTTTCAAAAAAATTTGGAACCTCTTCTGTAGGTGTGGCCTGCTTTCCGGGTCCACTGGTGGAACTGCTTCTAACCGGTTCGGTAGATTTGATGAACCGGTTCTACCGAATAGGTGCGAGATAGCAATAGCAGTTGTACACTGCTTCAAAGGGACATGGGGGCTCAGTGGCTAAGATGCTGAGCTTGTCAATCAGCAGTTCAGCGGTTCGAATTCCTGGCACTGTGTAATGGAACGAGCTCCTATTACTTGTCCCAGCTTCCGTCAACCTAGCAGTTCGAAGGCACATAAAAATGCAAGTAGAAAAATAGGGACCACCTTTGATAGGAAGATAACAGCTCCATGTGCCTTTGGCTTTCAGTCGTGCCAGACACTTGACCACAGAGATGTCTTTGGACAGCGCTGGCTGTTCAGCTTTGAAACAGAGATGAGGACCGCGGCTAGAGCCGGAAACGACGAGCACACATGTGCAGGGGAATCTTTACTGCTTCACAGTGCTTTACAGCCCTCTCTAAGTGGTTTACAGAGTCAGTCTATTGTCCCCAATAATCTGGGTCTTCATTTTACCGACCTAGGAAGGAAGGAAGTCTGAGTCAAACTTAAGCCAGCCAGGATCCAACTGCCGAACAACAGGCAGCCAACAATCAACAGAAATAGCCTGCAAAACTGCATTCTAACCACTGAGCCATCACAAAGTGAAGATCTGTGTGACTTCACCCTAATAGTGCTCCCAAAGGCCTTAAAGACCTGGGTCTTCTCTGGTAGTGAAATTCATTTTTTTTTACTACCGGTTCTGTGGGCGAGGCTTGGTGGGCATGGCAGGAGAAGGATACTGCAAAATCCCCCTTCTCTCCCCACTCCTGGGGGAAGGATATTGCAAAAACTCCGTTCCCACACCACTCTGGGGCCAGCCAGAGGTGGTATTTGCATGTAAAGCTGAATACACTCCATACAAAGGATTGAATTGCAACCATCCTCCACTTTTATTTCCTAGAAATGAATATATCACAGGCAATGTTCCCTCTAATTTTTTTTCAGTGTGTGCGGAAAAGTATAGTATTTGAGCAGCACATTTTCATGCCTGAGCACCTGCATTTTTTCACAGATGTTTCACAGAGCAATTGATTTATAGGATCTAAATTGGAATGGAGAAAAATGGTTGTGTGTGTGTGTGTGTGTGTGTGTGTGTGTGTTTGAGTGAGCGACGGATCCGGTAAGGGAACTGCGCCTATTTAGGAAAGAAGGTAAATTATTGCAAACATGATCAATCGAAGATAAGTATGGGGACAGGTTGGGCGGTAGAGAGAAAGTGATAAAAGAGTGGGAGAGAGGAAGAAAAGAAGAGGGAAGAGAGACAGAAAGAGACTCAACATTTCCGCAACTGGTTCTCCAGAACCTGTCAGAACCTGCTGGATTTCATCCGTGGTCTTCTCCCAAGTCTTGGAATAAGGTGGATGGAGTCACTTGTAGCAGTGGTGTGCTTCAACCGGTCTAACAACCGGTTTGCTGAGCGCCTGTGGTGGCTTTGCTCATGCAAAGTTGGTTCAAACAAAGCTAAACAACTTACTGCAGCCCAGGTGAGTAAAACAGCTGATCTGCGCCTATCAGCTGGGCTTAAAAAAAGGAAATATATGTCAGTATAGCAATAGCAATAGCAGTTAGATTTATATACCGCTTCATAGGGCTTTCAGCCCTCTCTAAGTGGTTTACAGAGTCAGCATATTGCCCCCAACAACAATCCGGGTCCTCATTTTACCCACCTCGGAAGGATGGAAGGCTGAGTCAACCCTGAGCCGGTGAGATTTGAACAGCCGAACTGCAGAACTGCAGTCAGCTGAAGTAGCAGTGCTGCATTTAACCACTGCGCCACCTCGGCCCATCAGGGGCAGGTGAGTGGGCCCACCTGAAGGTTGGAGTGAACCGATTCTCTCTCAGCTGATCTTCGGAGCTACCGGTTCACCTGAACCGGTCCGAACTGATTGAATCCCACCCCTGACTTGTAGCATGTGTTTTGCAGATTTTTTGTGTGTTGAGTAGCCAGATTTTCATTTTGTTTCTCCATGTTGTATTGAGTTATTTAATGTTTCTTTATTTGTTTTGTTATATTTTGAGCTGCTTAGAGTTGTTTGGGAATTGGGAGGTACCTCAATCAATCAAATAAATCAATACTGCATCCTCAGTAGCCACATTCTCTTCATATCAAACAACCCTAAGATCTCTTTGCAAGCTTAGCAGATGTAGTTGTTTTGGAACAGGGAAAAACTGGGGCCAAAGATTTGGATATTTATGCCTTTGAATGCATCCATAATAATTATATAAACAGTTTGTGTATTCATTCAGTAAATATCTAAGCTGCAAAACACAAGTTAACAAAGCCTTCTACTTTATCTTGACTGTGTGGGAACTCCCGTAGAAGATCAAGACCATGGTAGAACCAGTATGAAGTCTTTCATGGTGTTACAGAGAAAGTATCTTTTTTCAATTTTCATTTCTGAATCAAAAGAATATCTTCATCTCCATTTGAAAGCTAACATTTCAATACCTTGAATAGCTATGATAAACACACCAGATCATCCAAGAATTTCTCTAGAGAGAAAAAGATGGTTACTACAGTGTTTCATATCTGAACTGGAAAAAAAAGAGAAAACAAATCATGCATATTTCCTAACTTTGCCCGATGAAGAAGTTTAGATGTGGTTACACATGGGTGGATGGGACTATGTGGGTTGAGTATATAGAAGCACAGAATCTTGGGTTGAAGTAGTCTGAGCCATGCTCTATGCAAGAATCCAAATTAATGCATTCCAAGTAGATGACACTTATTTGAACACAGTGAAGAAACCCACCAGATCTTTGGGTAATTGGTTCCATTCTTGATCTACCCATACTGTTCGAAAGATGTTCAACCAGAATCTGCTCTTTCAGATCTTAAATCCACAATTCCATTTCCTGTCTGGAATGAGGAAGGATTGGTCTGACCTTTTTCTGGATTACCTTCAATGACAATCCAAGAAACAGGAATTGTATAAAGATAAAGGTTCCCCTCATACATATGTGCTAGTCGTTCCAGACTCTAGGGGGCCATGCTCATTTCTGTTTCAAAGCCGAAGAGCCAGCTCTGTCTGAAGACATCTCCATGGTCATGTGGCCAGCATAACTATAGCAATAGCAATAGCAGTTCGACTTATATACCGCTTCATAGGGCTTTCAGCCCTCTCTAAGCGGTTTACAGAGTCAGTATATCTCCCCCACAGTCTGGGTCCTCATATTACCCACCTCGGAAGGATGGAAGGCTGAGTCAACCCTGAGCCGGTGAGATTTGAACCGCCGAACTGCAGATAACAGTCAGCTGAAGTTGCTGCAGTACTCTAACCACTGTGCCACCTCGGGGAACGCTGTTACCTTCCCACCAAAGGTGGTTCCTATTTTTCTACTTGCATTTTTACATGCTTTCGAACTGCTAGGTTGACAGAACTTGGGACAAGTGATGGGAGCTCCCTCCCGTTCAGGGATTAGAAGAGTGCTATAATATTTCCAGTCTTCTCAAGCCAAAACATTCACAGTTCCTTCAAATACTCTCACGGGATCTAAGTTTTAGTCCTCTGATCTTCCTTATTACCCATCTTTGAACCTGCTCCTCCAAATCTTTCTCTGAGTGTGCTGCCCAGATTAGACACAATATTTGAAGTTAGTGGCCTGACCAGTACAGAATGAGGTAGAATTATAATTTCCTTACAACTTCTCTATACAAAGGCCATTTCTGTAGCCATGTCATGCTCAGGGGGGTATTCACTTACCAGTATTCCCTAGCTATTCACAAATGTGAGCACATGTGTGTCATCGCTCAGCCTTTGGCACATGTGCTTTGGCTAAAAGAAGGACCTAAATGGAATGTTAGATAGCCAGAGATGGTGGGTGGGGCACCCATGATTTCCGCTACTGGTTCAGGCGAACTGGTCCGAACCGGGAATACCACCTCTGGTTATGCTGCTAACTCATTTTCTGTTGGTAAGGAGCAACTTGTTCATGATCCTTTTCACAGATGTTGTTTCCAAGCCAAGAATCCTCCATCCTGTATCTGTACATCTGATTTCAGTTTCCTAAGTGAAGAACTTTGCCTTTGTCTCTATTAAAATTGATTCAGCTATTTTTAATGTTCTGTTAAAGACATTTTATTTCTACTTTAAACAGTATTCCCAAAATCTATTAAGGAAGGGACCTCATTTAAAAATGAGATAAGGTTATCTAGTAGGATGGTTTTGTTTTTTTCATGGTTCTCAAGATGTCAAACTGGTTGCTTCCTCAGATATTTTGTACTTTCCCCTGCTTTGGAAATGGAAACAAGATCAAGGGCAATTTCTTGATCTTACTTTTATCCGGGAAGAATGATCCAAAATAGGAATTAAGGTATTTCACCACCTTCTAATCTTTTTTTACAGTTCTCATTGAACAACAGGTGCACTAATTCTTTTCATTTTATTTTGCATATCTTCAGACTCCTATTTTGGCATTGTGAACACCCCTTACTTACCTCATTAGCCCCCACAACCTGTAGCTACTGATGCCCTATATCCTTTTTAGGGGTGCACTCCACTTTGCTCCAAATGTGCTTTTTTCAAGCGGCAACTGGAGTTTCTGGTTTTTCTATGAAGATGTTTTGCTTCTCATCCAAGAAGCTTCATGACCAGGATGACTGAGAATCTCCATAGCTACCCCACTTTCATTTCCTTATTCAAGAACTTCAGAACTTCTGGTGACTTTCTCCCAAAGTTTCCGCTATTACCGTATTTTTCAGAGTACAAGATGCACCGGAGTATAAGACGCACCAAGGTTTTGAAGAGGCAATCTTTTTTTTAAAAAAGTAGGTAGGTAGACAGAGGGATAGAGAGGGAGAGAAAGAGAGAGAAAGGCAGTAGGTAGGTAGGGAGAGAGAGAGAGTGTGTGTGTAGGTAGGTAGGTAGGTAGAGGGATAGAGAGAGAGAAATAGAGAGAGAGAGAAATACAGTAGATAGGTAGGTGTTTCTGATGGCACAGCACTTGATCAATGTAATTCTCATCAATCAGTTAAAGAGCTTTCCAAAAGGAAAAGGAAAAGTTTTTGTGCTCTGCAAACCTCCCAAAAACAGCCCGTTTTTCACGAAAACAGGCTCCTTTTTTTTAAAGGTATGAATAGCCATGGGGTGGCTTGCAGAGTGCTCCTGGGGGGGGGGCCCAAAAATGAGCAAAAAAGGCCCGGTTTTTTTGCTCATTTCTGCCCTCCCCAGCCCCCAGGAGCTCTCTGAAAACCTCCATAAGGGTATGCATGGACATTTTGGTGAAGGGGCGGGGCTTTGGGAGGCAGAAAATGCTGTATTCGATGTATAAGACGCACCCAGATTTTCAGCCTCTTTTTTGAGGGAAAAAGGTGTGTCTTATACTCTGAAAAATACGGTACATCAAAGTCTTCCATAGTGATTAGTATCAAGTAATATTTCTGTACCTTCTTCACAAATTGAAGCAGAATATGTGGCCTTACAGACAGTGGTGGGCTCCTGCCGGTTCTCCTGAATTTTCTGAGCAGTTCGGAGAACCGGTTGTTGGAAGAAATCTTTTTCCACTTTACAGGGAATGTGGGAATGAATGATTCTAGTGACTGGTATTTAGGGCAGCGTCTTGCAAGCAAAGAAGCTTTTTGTATTTTTGTACAGATAATCCTTGACTTACAACAATTCATTTAGTGACCATTCAAAGTTACAATGGCACTGAAAAAAGTGACCATCTTTCACATTTACGACTTTTGCAGCATCCCCATGGTCATGATAGGGTGGGCAAGGTGAAGCGCTCCTTGACGTAAGTGACATTGAATTGGCTATGCCCATCCAGTCACATGCCCACCCAGCCACGTCCACCCAGCCAGTCATTAGGGCAGAGAACCGGTTGTTAAAAAATTTGCAGCCCACCACTGCTTCCAGATGTTAGGAATTACAACTACCTGCATCCTACATGACTGGCTAGATATTGCTAGGACTCCAGTGCTGTCATCCGGCAACATCTGTGAGGCCACCTATTCCAGTTTTAATTTCTGCCTCATTTTTTTACCTTCCCCTTAAGGCAGGGGTGTCGAACTGAATTTCATTGAGACCCACATCAGGGTTGTGTTTGACCTTGGGGGGGGACGGGACTGGGTGTGTGTGGCCAGGGTGGGCATGGCCAGCTTGACATCACTCATGTTGGGGGCTCCTGTGGCAGCCCGAGGACTCTGCCAGTGAAAACAGGCTCCCAAGCTTTGTTTTCAGCTGTGCCTACCAGGGGTGGGTTCTGGCTTCTTTTATTGCCAGTTCACTCAGGGATGCACTTCGGGCGTGCATGTGCTTTGGGCGTGTGTGTGCTTGATGCACACTATGCGCGCATGCACAGAAGTAAAATTGCTTCTGTGCAGAAGCAAAAAACAAGATGTCAAAACAATAGAACCAGTACGGTCATGTGTCTGCTGAAGTTACTACCTCTTCGGACAAACCATACCATACCGGTAGGAACCCATCTCTGGCATCTACCTCCTGCAACTGTCTGCCAGCGAAAATGGAGCTTGGGAGAGCTGCATGTGGCCCTCCCGATTTCCATTTTTGCTGGCAGAGGCACTACAAGCTGGTCCTTCGCTGTTTCTTGGGCAGCCTCATGGGCCAGATCTAAACACCTCATGGGCCAGATCTGGCCTGCGGGCCTTGAGTTTGACATCCCTGCCTTAAGGGGAATGCATTGAGGTTTGAATATAAGAGAGTCTAATAAGGACTAATCTATTATTACTCAAATTTTGGTAACATCATTAATGCAAGCTTCTCCAGTGTCAGGAGTGTGTCTAGATGAGTCCATCCTAAGGCTCTAATTATACTGTCTTTTAAAAGTTGGTTTTAAAAGAGGGTATATGGGGAACTGATGATCAGAATCCTAGCATGGACTGCTCAGAGTTTACAACAGCAGCCTGAGAAAGCGCAGCCACACACACCCAAAGGATGAAAAATGAAGGGGAAAGAATGAAATAAGGGGGAAAAAACATTTCAAAGCAACATCAATAGAGAGTAGGGGTCTTCCACTGAGATTTGATTGCCTTCAAATGGAATTGGCTACGAACAGTCCGAGAGAAAACCTCAATATGCTGTAATAAATTTTTGAGGAGATGGATGACTCCAGTGCAAGTTATTGCAGAGAGAAGGGACTTGCTAATGATTTCCTGAGATTGCTGCAGCCGGCACAGTCACACTGGAGAACGGAGAGATGCCGAGAGCAGCCGAGCAGCAGGAAATCGCAGCGCAACAATAACAACATGGAGATTTCGGTTCTACCCAGCTGAAAATGTTGAGCTTCCAAAGAGCTTCAGAAATTTGGGAAGGAAATAAATTAGGGTTAATTCAACCTACTAATATAGGAAGGAAATATATTTGCCAGGGCAGAGTGGAGAGGTAGGGCGGGGGGAGGGATCTTTCCTGCAGCATATTTTTTCTCTACCTCTGAAAAAAAATCAATTTTCCTCATTCCCTTTTGTCCTGATCCTGCTAAGGGCTAGACGTGCACAGAATCAGGCTTCGGTGTGAGTACCCCTAACTGCTGGGGGTTGTATGTGCCCGCAAATTGCAGCCTGTACTTGGGATCCCCCAGCCTACTTCAGCAACAGGGCTTCTGCATGCATAGAAGTTCAATTGAAGCTGTAACACAGATATTAATTGACGGAGTGGAATGCAGATTGCTGGTCTGGTTGTATTCGGGTCTTTTACACGGGAAAAGACCCGAATTCCTCAAGACCAGCATATATATATAAACTGGGTTGACAAAATCACAAATGAGGAGGCGATAAGCAAAGGGGAAGCAAAGGGAAATCATCAAAGCCATTAAAAAGCGAAAATTAGAATATTTTGGGCATGTGATGCAACACCCAGAAAAATATGGCATACTTCACTTAATCCTCCAGGGAAAAATCGAAGGCAAACGAGGTTCAGGCAGAAGAAGAACATCATAGCTTCAAAATCTGAGGGACTGGTTTGGACAAAACTCAGCAGCACTTTTTAATGCGGCTGTTGACAAAAATAGGATTGCCAACATGATCGCCAACATCTGATAATGGATATGGCACAAGAAGAAGAAAGGTTTTGACTGGCTTGCAACATTTAGCCTCTGTGCCAAGATATATACAAATGGGAGTATGAAGTCTGGATGCTAGGGGGACTACAATTCCCAGAAATCTACCTGTTTCCTTTAGCCATGCTAACTTTGAATTCTGGGAATTGTTGTTCCTATGAGCTCATAATTGAAGAAGATCCCATTACATCATGTGACAAGATTTAATTCCATTTTTGCAATGTAGAAAAGGGAAATATTGGATTCCCTCTTTCCTTTCCTCCTTCCTTTTCTTCCTTCTTCCTTCCCTTCCCTTCCTTCCTTCCTCCTTCTCCTCCTTCTCCTCTAGCGGCATGGGGATATGCAAATTCCTGCCATTTTTGTCAGTATGATAAAGGCATCATCACTCCATCACAACATATGCTCCATGCCATTTGGAAAAAGAATGTGATGACCAGTGATGGCATTCAAATTATTTAACAACCTGTTCTCTGCCCTAATGATTTCTTCCAACAACTAGTTCACCAAACTGCTGAGAAACGTAACAACCGATTCTCCCGACGTGGTGCAAACCGGCTGAATCCCACCACTGCTGATGTCATGATACATATTCTTGCATTGCGATACTGTGATGCAGCTTCTGCTAGACTGCCTGGTTGGGTAGCTGCCTCCTAGTAATTCTTGGATAGAATAGAATAGTCAGAGCCGAGGTGGCGCAGTGGTTAAATGCAGCACTGCAGGCTATTTCAGCTGACTGCTAGTTTGGCGGTTCAAATCTCACCGGCTCAAGGTTGACTCAGCCTTCCATCCTTCCGAGGTGGGTAAAATGAGGACCCGGATTGTTATTGGGGGCAATATGCTGACTCTGTAAACCGCTTAGAGAGGGCTGAAAGCCCTATGAAGCGGTATATAAGTCTAACTGCTATTGCTATTGCTATCCAACCCAATGGAGATATTGGTTTTCTTCCTGCTAATTTTCCAATTCATTGTATTTTTGGTTATTCTGCCACCTTTACTCTAAGAATTCAAGGCATCTTACACGAACGCTCCCATGTTATCGTCACAAAAACAACATTGGGAGTGACATTGTTCTGACTGAGACTGGCTGAAAGTCAAACAGTCAGTTTCTGTGCTGAAGATGGACTTTATCCTAGATCTTTTCGGCGGCAGTTTCCACATCTTGATCACCTCTCCTATTAAAAAGTAGTTTCCGCATACTTCCAAGTCAATTCTTTTGTAGACTTTCCATGCCATGCCATCAGCCTCGCTTTGCTAGATGCCAGCCTGCACTTCAGCCTTGCTTTGCTAGATGCCAGCCTGCCATGAACTATAGAGGGGAGGGAACTGTTGTGAAGGGGGAACAGAAACTACTCATCGTGATTTCCTGAGACATTGGCTCACCGTCCCAAGGTCAGGGGCCTGGGAATGGAATGTAACAATCCACTATCTAATCGCTCCCCCCATTGCAAAAACTGTTACCCAGGGGTGGGCTTCAAAAATTGCAGCAATGGGTTTGCTGCCCCACTTCTGGGTGGACATGACCATGGTGGGCATGGCCTAGTCAGCCTCCTGCACCATGGCGGGGGGGATTCACCCTCCCCAGACTCTGGAGGCTTTCCTCAAGCCTCTGGGACGGTGAAAAGTGCTTCCCCCGGGCTCCGGAGGCCCTCCGGAGGCCAGAAACAGGCCCATTTCCAGACTTCCAGAACCTCTGGTAGGTCCATTTCCCCTCCTCACCGAGCCTCTGTGTGGGCCCTGCACTTACCTGGCATGATGAACCTGGCCACAAGGAGACTCCTGGGAGGGATGGGGCAGGGTGGGAGGAGTGGAGTGGCCATGGCCAGCCACAGGTGGCATTTGGGAGTTTGTCAAACTGGGCAGAATCCTAGATCAGCCCACCCCTGCTCTTACCAAAACAACTTCTTTGGATGTGACTGGACAATGGGGAGATAGCAGGGGAGGGGGACAAAATAAGTTAAGTTAACTGGGGGAATTTTGCATGCAAACCTTTAGTTCTGGCTTTGCTATACTGTAACCACTTGGCTTTTAGTAAAAGTATACCTTTCACACAAATGGAGTTGAGGGTCTTTCTTTTCTAAAAACCCAAGTTGGGACAGGTATGACAGTCCAATTTTTGCATCAGCCTTTCCTTTGAAACTCTTATCAATCCACTCTCCAAGACATCTCAAGATATTAAGCAACATATTAGATTTGTAGCATTTCCACATTGGTACAAGTGGATCAAACTGGGGAGCTGCAGTGTGTTCTGGATCTAAAGATCTCGTAAGATGGGATTAAAGTGGGTGGAGCACTGGTGACCTTAGGGCTGCATCTGACTCTTCATCAAATGGCAAGAGTCCACTGCAAACCATTGTTTCAGATCACTAACAAGAGCGATTTGATTTGGTTAGGTAAATATAAAAATAATTAAAAAGAGGAAAAAAATATATGAGGAAATGAAGAGCGGGGAGAAGAGAGAAAAAGGGAGAAATAGGACTTTGGCCATAACTACTCTTGACACATTAACCTCAAGAGAATGAGGAAATCTTGATAGGAAAAAAAAAGATAATTAAAATGTTGCAAAGTATGTCTATTTCAGATAGGGAGATTAATCTTGGTGTCAGGAAAAGGGATTAGTTGTACAATTTCTAATCCGCATTACTCTGGAATAAAGCACAAGATACACAGTGAATATGCATAGGGTTGTGGCATTCTAGGATGCCCCGGAAAAATGTAACAATATAATTCTTGTCTTTTAAAATGACCGCTTAGTTCAGCATGCTGTGTCCAACAATGGCCAGCTCCAGTAATTGCATTGAGGAGCTCATAATCCTGGGTGTGGCACAGAAGAAAGAAATGAAACAAATGGATTTCTTTGATCAATCAAAGCAACTCCCCATTCATTACACTGTCACTGGGAGATATTGAAGCTTTGAGAGATATTTTCCCCATTATAGAATTCCCTGGCTTGCTACTTTTGAGTGATGGGCCTGCTACTTAGCACTGAAACCAGGGGATGAGCAAATTAGAAAGCTTTCTCCACATATCCCCCCATTTATGCTTTTTTTGTCAATTCTTCCTCCATCCAAATTTCATACTGCCCAGGGTTGGGTCAGAACTGGGATTCAGTACCCCTAACAGCTTCCCAGCTTGGGATAGCTTATAAAGTTAATTTAAGAGAGAATTGGGATAATGTCAGCGTTCCAAGTATCATGCAGAATTATATCAGTCCAAGGCAAAATGATCCTTAAAGTTCCAATTTAATAAGCCAGACATCTTAGCACATCTGTGGAATCCCAATTCTGGAAGTTACTTAGGGTTCCCATCCAGTTGAAAGTTCATGATCTTGTCCCCACACCCACAAATCTATCACATGGTCCAATCTTCTTCTTCCACGCTGGCATCTCCGCCTGGCTGGTTCCAGTCAGGTGTTGAGGTATGGGGACAAATAATAACCTTGAGCTTCTAAAAATGAATTTTTTGTTTTGAAAGCAACACATTCCACCCCTTGCTATTCTCCCCCTTAAATGAAAAGGCATACTAAAGATGAAACTAGGAGAGAGAGTGTGGCAGGCCAAAGATTCTTAAAGGAACCGCTGCAGGCCTGACATTTTTATTTTCATAATCACTCCAATCGTGTTCCAGAAAGTCAGTGAATACCGTATTTTTTGGAATATAAGATGCTCTGGACTATAAGACACACCTACCATTTTGGGGGAGGAAAACAAGAAAAAAAATCTGCCTTTGCCTCTCAGCATCCATCCGGTGTTCATTTGGCCTGTTGGCCGTAGTCCATTTGGTGCTGCTGCCACCCATTTACAACCACAGCCCATTTGCTGTAGCCCATTCACTGCCAGAGTTCACCACCACTCATTTGCTGCCACCAGAGCCTGTTTCCCGTCTCTGTCGCCTGTTCAGTGTGGCTTATTCGCCGCTGCCCATTTGCCATGGCCCATTTGCCACCACCAATCCCCGCTGCCTGGAACTGGCCAAAAATGTGGGTGTGCGGAGGCCGAAAACAGCCAAAGTGTGCGGGGGTCTGGAGGGGTGGGGCTTCAGCAACATTCAGTGTATAAGATGCATTGCAATTTCCACCCACTTTTAGGAGGGGGGAAGTGCATCTTATACTCCAAAAAGTATGGTAGTTTGGAAATTCAGCTGAACTGCAACCCGCACCAAAAAGGAGATATTTCAGCAGATATGTTCACATGCAGTATGGATTTATTCCAAGCGAAGATACTCCTGAGTCAAACGATATGTCTTGTTGCTATCCTGTGCATTAATTGTGAACATGTTTTGCCACTCCCTGGATAACTAAAATGGTGCGATTCAGGTAGACAACAAGGAGTTTCTACGAAGAGATACCATTTTAATGTGCGTAAGGGTCTTTTTTTAGAGCAGAGCCACCTTGCTTTCTAAAACTCACATTCCACAAAGCAGATTTCACTTTCAATTTGTAACTGAAATGTTTCTCTCCCACCACTGAATTTTCTGAAAAATATGAAAGAAACATGGGAAATGATCTCTTGTGTTAGGTGTTTGCTTGATTCTGCAAACTATAGTAGTATTTTGTAAAGTGAAAGAATGGATCTTGGCTGCAAAAATCTAGGTGTTAGATGTTAAGGTGTTAAAAATTGAGATGGCCTTAAAGGGATACAGGCAACCACCTACATATATATAAACACACAAACATATACATACATACACACACACACACACACACACACACACACACACACTTTATTGAAAAGACAGTGCCATGTCAGGGTAACAATTACAAATAAAGCAAAGCCAAAGGAAAAATCAATAGCGAATCTTAACATACTTAACAAGCTAATAACTACAATAGTAATATATATACAGTAATTATAATAATACAACCAATGGAAAAAGAAAGAGAAAAGAAAATGAGCTTTAACTAAATTTCTACTTACATTAATGGAATATTGGAAAAATGCAAACACCCCATCGGAGGACGATATCATTAGGAAAATCTGGGATTTTGCTGAAACAAATAGATTAACCTTAAAAAATAAAGACAAAAAAACATTCAATAGCAATAGCAATAGCAGTTAGACTTATATACCGCTTCATAGGACTTTCAGCCCTCTCTAAGTGGTTTACAGAGTCAGCATATTGCCCCCAACAATCCGGGTCCTCATTTTACCCACCTCGGAAGGATGGAAGGCTGAGTCAACCTTGAGCCGGTGAGATTAGAACCGCTGAACTGCAGATAACAGTCAGCTGAAGTGGCCTGCAGTGCTGCATTTAACCACTGCGCCACCTCGGCTGTTAATATTCAAAATATTATAGGACATGGAATAAATTTTATGAATGGTTAGAAACAAGAGGTAGAAATGAGAGGGAAGTTGACGAATGTCAATAATTGTTAGTATGGAAAGTAAAGATGCTGTAGAATTATGGATATAATATGGAAAAATTGTAAATAGGCTAATGTAAGCAATCACCTACTTCTTACCAACTGATGTCGGGCTCATCAGATCTGGTAGTTGTAACAATGCTTTTGGAACAGTACCAGAGTAGAAACTTATCTCAGAGGTTATGCAGATACTTAAGATAGTGAAAGATCCTGATGTAGTTCCTGACATCTCCTGGGCTAGTATCCTTGCACCACAAAACCAGTGGTGGCTCCCGATCTCTTTGTTGGTCCCTTTTGCTAATAAAATCCATATTGCTAATAAAATCCCCAAGAATCCCATTGGGATCTTTCATATCCATAGGATACTTTGGGTCACAATTCTAAGAATTGAAAGCTCTGGGTAATGACATATGTCATCTGGATCAGGAACTGACTGATCACACAAAGGACTTGGCCTATATATCCTCCATATTTAGATCTTACACTAGGTGTCTGAGGCAAGAATAAGGTCCAACCTCTGTCCCTCTGTTTGTGTCAGGCCAGAAATTGCCTGGGACAATTCCTGGAGGTCATGAGCTCTTCAGCCTCCCCAGACCACTTCCAGGGTATGGGAAGAAATTCGTACAAGTTCACCAGCTCCATCAAAAACAATACTACAGCAAAAACTTTCTTCAAAATCCATTGGCTTCTATCTTGTATCACTTCTGTGTCTCAGTTACCACACTATTTGCAACTTTGCCATTTAGTACAGGGAGTCACTGCTGAAACTCCCATTCTTCACCTCCATTTCTGTAATATACTAAGAGATGGTATTCAGCCAGTTTGGACTGGTTCAGGCGAACCTGTAGCTCTGACGATCAGTTGGCCTCGCTCACCTACTCCCACCCTATTCTGTCCTTTGTTTCCTGCTTTCTAGCTCATCTCAACCATATGGCACAGCTGATTCCCCTCCCCCCTAGTTCTACTTACCATTTGCTGACTTGGAAGGTAAGCAGATGAGCTTCTAAATGCTCCACTTTCAGCGCTGCATGCAAACACTTTAACGCAAAGTGTGCGCTCACCGAACTGGTTGTTAAACCAGCAGCATCCTACCACTGAATATATTGCTGGATCAACTTTAGGCAAGATTCTTCTGACCCTGGATCTTGTATGGGACAATTCACTCCAAGTTCTTCTTCTTCTCCATTCAAATTACCTACAGCCTACAACAGGGCTGTCAAACTCGTGGCCTGTGGGCTGGATGCGTCATGCACTGGCCACGCCCATGCCCAGTTTAGAGAAGGGGAGAAAAGTCACAATACATCACATGACAAAGCCAAGAAGACATGAGTTTGACACCCCTGGCCTACAATCTTCCATTAGATATCCCAAAGGTGCTTTTTTTTTTCTAAAAAGCAACTGGACTTTTTTGTTTTTTGATTTCCTTTGATGACATTTTGCTGTTCATGCAAGAAGTTTCTTCAGTTTAATTCTCAGAACTGAAGCTTCTTGGATGAGAAGCAAAATGTCTTCAAAGGAGAAAATAAAAAAAATCCAGTTGTCTTTTGGAAAAAAGCACCTTTGGGACAGCAATGACCTGGATGAGTGAGAATCTCCATAGATGTTTTTCCATTAGATACTATCTGCTTCATCCACCAACTCATAATCCATGTCACCACTACAATCTTCCCATACTTCCCAGCTCCATATGCTTCTATCCTCTTACAAACTATCTATCACAAAAACAACAAATATTGAACCTATTACCTTATTCTTTCAAAAAGATTATCTCAGCAATAGGAAACCCAACTTTGGTTCCTGCTGAGAACTGAAGCGCGAAATATGGGGTACTCCCTCTATACTCGAACAATTGTTCCATTGTCTCCTTTAAAAATGCCGTGAATGTGTCTCCCACTGCTATCATCCTTCTTTTAAGGATTACATGTAACAAGATTGGGGTGGAAAAAAGTCGATGTTTTGAAGAACTGAAACAAATTAAAGATTATTGGTTTGAAGGACCAATGGTTAAGGCAATGATTGTGTTCAATGGACATGCTTCATCAGGGCAAAATCCTGGCACAGTGTTTTCCAAACTTGATAATGACCAGATGTTTGGATTTCAATTCCCAGAATTATGCCCCCACCCATGGATTTTCTGAGCATTCTGGGATTTGAAATTGCCAAGGCTGGGAAACACGATCCTAGAAGATATTTACCCAATGAGGTATGAGGTAAGAATGTTTAACCCTGGTTGAACTTTTTTTGTGTCTTTACATATAGGGCAAACCCAGAGTTTTCTGTTAATTTATATTAGTGTGTAGTCAATACCCCAGCCAACCATATTACTGAACATTGCTAATACAAAGTCATTTTATAAAAAGGGATAGGATAGGGAATGGATTGTCCAATAATATAAGGAGCCATGGTGATGCAGTAGTTAGAATGGAGTATTGCAAACTAATTCTGCCCACTGCCAGGAGTTTGATTCTCACCAGCTCAAGATTGACTTGAGTTTTTATCTAATACAATATTAGATTATATCAGTGATTAGAAATGTAAGGTTCTGCATTTAGGCAGGAAAAACCAGCTGCACAGCTACAGGATACCAGAGTCACCACGGCAAAATGAATGGCATAGAAGTTTAATAATAAAAAAGATAGGCAACAGCTAGCTTAGCAATAGTACTTGTGAGAAGAATGTGTATCATGGCCCCAAAAAGATGATATGACCCGTGGTGGTGCAGTGGTTAGAGGGCAGTACTACAGGCTACTTCTGCTGATTGCTGGCTGCCTGCAATTTGGCAGTTCAAATCTCACCAGGCTCAAGGTTGACTCAGCCTTCCATCCTTTTGAGGTCGGTAAAATGAAGACCCAGATTGTTGCAATATGCTGACTCTGTAAACTG
Source organism: Thamnophis sirtalis (assembly GCF_051295495.1). Classification (NCBI taxonomy): domain Eukaryota; kingdom Metazoa; phylum Chordata; class Lepidosauria; order Squamata; family Natricidae; genus Thamnophis; species Thamnophis sirtalis. The sequence goes on along the minus strand of NW_028261385.1, from coordinate 17,088,938 downwards.
CTTAGAGAGGACTGTAAAGCAATGTGAATGGGTATATAAGTCTAAGTGCTATTGCTATGATTCGAAAAACTAACTTTATCTGATGTCAGCTGATTTGATGAGGATTTGTTGTGATGAAGATTTGACTTGATGACACCATAAGAACTTTGGAATTGAAGGCCTTTCAATTCCATTCAAATTATTTGAAAAGTCCATCTGCATTCTTTCCTTCCAGATTAATCTGTGCCATAACAGAAATCTCCGAAGGTGGAAAATGCATGCCAGTTACTCTGATAGCCTTCCTCCACTAAAAATACAATTAATCCAAAAGTCATGCTGAATTCCCATTTGCAATTCTGAGCCTTGTATGAGTCATTTTATCTTGTATCTTTTAGTTTGGGGTGTCTCAGACAGTTCTGCTGTTACTATTCCTCTTGCAAATATCAGGCATCCTGTTTTGTTTGCATAATGCCAAACACCATATTTATCTTGATGATTTGCAAAGGTGTCTTCCCACTCTTCTGCTCTGAAATGTATTCAAAAGTATATAGCCTGCTTTTTAAATGCCATCCTCAAGGTGGCATCATTCTTGATTAACCGGTCATTTTAATCTCAGCCAGGAAGAGAGAATGTCTGCCCATCAGCTTTCGATAAAGAATTAATAGCAATTGCTTTTGCATGAAGTGTTATGAATATAAGTTTAGGACTCATTAATGGTGCCCATGAAGCAATGCAACTTGAAGCCAATTCTGCATCACAGCATTTCTATTTGTAGCAGATTTCCCTTTTTGGCTCAATAGTTAACTATCGGGAGGAAGAAAAGGCTATTCAGATCCTTTCTTCCAGAGGTCAGAAACATTGGATGTAGGGAAGAATCTGTGAGGAGCATAGAAGCAGATCTAAGAAGTTCTTAAGTGGGAGACCTTTACAAAGTGACTACCAGCCATAACTAAATAAGCTACAATACTAGGAGCCATTGTGAGTTCAAGGAGCTGGTAGGTTATAAATCAGAATCCTTCCTTCCTTCCTTCCTTCCTTCCTTCCTTCCTTCCTTTCTTTCTTTCTTTCTTTCTTTCTTTCCTCTCTTTCCTTCTGTTTTCTTTGTCTTCCTCCCTCCCCTCTTTCTTTCTTTCTTATTTATTTATTTCTGTCTTCTTCCTTCCTTCCTTCCTCTTTCTTTCTTTCTTTCTTTCTTTCTTTCTTTCTTTCTTTCTCTTTCAAAAATCAGTTTTGATTTCAGCTTGCTTTCCTCATTAAAGCAATGATTGCATTTGGGCTGTCAAAATATAGTCATTTACTGTTGGACTTCACATTAGACAACGCTAAATCTTGGCTCTCTACAGCGGTGTTTTTCAAACTTGACAACTTTAACATGTGTGGACTTCAATTCCTGGAATTCCTCAGCCAGCATGCTGCCCATCATCCACAGATGGATGGAAATATACATAGGCTAAATGCCACCTAAAAATTATATCTTTGTTGATATGTAAACCACAAAATAGCAATTTCCTTCCAAACATACAGCAGTTCTTCCAGCACCATCTTCAGAACATGGCACAATAGGAAGAACTAGAGTAATTACTAAACCATGTTTCCAAATCCCGCTTGATTCTTGAGAAGGATAATGTTGGCCTTGTGTAGTGGACCAGATAGGAATCACAACCAGATGAGCTAATTCTACATGGTGGTGCATCGAATGCAGTATTGCAGGCTAACTCTGCCCACTGCCTGGAGTTCAATTCTGACCGGCTCAAGGTTGTCTCAGCCTTCCATCTTTCCCAGGTCAGTAAAATGAGGAGCCAGACTGTTGGGGGAAATATGCTAACATTGTAAACCACTTAGGGAGTGCAGTAAAGCACTATGAAGCAGTATATAAGTCTAAGTGCTATTGATATTCTAAGGCTAATCGACAGAGGGTTTCCCAGTAGCATCAGAACAGGCTTCCAATTTCTTAATTTATATTTACATATGTCAATCTCTCTCTTTCTGAACCCACACCGCTGAAATATCTTAAGATCGAAATGGGAATTATCGCTGGTTTTTAAGAGTAACCGTTCAAGTTTTGATTGCCCAGAAGCTACCCGGCAAAATAACTCAATGTCTAAATAAGTCAAATCCAAATGAATCACATCATATGCTCATCTTGTTTCACAAAGCAGCAAATTCAGAGATTTGGGAACAAGTCCTCCTAGCTTTTGCCTCCCAGCAGCTGGTATTTAGTGACACATAGCCGCTACAAGCAGAGACTGCCCACAGATATTATGATTAGCAGTCATGATGGTTTCTACATAAATTCAGACAGTAGCTACTTAGAATGATGGGAATATTTACCACATTAAGCTGCGAACACGCTGCCAATAAATATATTTTGTCCTAGGCTCGTGCCAAAGTAGAAGACTAATAGCCTTTTGAAATTCTCCATCAAATGTGTGGGTAGAAAATTGGGGTAGATGATTTTGCCTCTCTTTTTTTCCTTTTTTTTTTCCTTTTGAGGGGAAGGAGAACTTCTTAATTTCTCAAGGGAAGGACTTCTCTTTAGCGATGACAGTAATTCCACTGCTAAAAAAAGCACAAAGGGAAAAGTTCTCATCTAATGCCTTCCTTTGAGATTTCATAAGTTTCCATGATAGTTCAATAAAAATGGGACATTTGCCAGCATCTCTTGAAAAGAAATACTTGCAGGAACATCGTGGCACGCTCATAAACATTACATAGAAATTCTCCGAGGAACAAATTATCAAACACAAATTAGCTGCTCCAGCTAATGATTATTGTCCCACCAGTCCTCTCAGTTGCCAGCTAGCAATAGCAATAACATTTAGGCTTATATACTGCCCAGTGGTGGGATTCAATTTTTTTTTACTACTGGTTCTGTGGGCATGGCTTGACGGGCATGGCATGGATTGATGGGTGTGCTTTGGTGGGCTTGGCGGTTCCACCACAAAACAATGTTCGACTAAAGCGCGCTCGACGAAACCGCGTAGCTGATGTCATCAACAGGGCGACAACAGCGCGGAGACAGAAGCATGCTGTAAATGCTAAACCTAAAATTAACCCCTAAACCTAACCCCCCTAAACCTAATCCTAAACCTAACCCTAAACCTAACCCTTAACCTAACCCTAAACCTAATCCTAACCCTTAACCTAACCCTAACCCTAACCCTAACCCTAACCCTAACCCTAACCCTAACCCTAACCCTAACTCTAACCCTTAACCTAACCCTAAACCTAAAGCTAACCCTAAACCTAACCCTTACCTTAAGTTGAATCGGCTTTCTTTCAAAGCGCTATTTAAAGCGCCCTTCTTTCTCCGCGCTCGCTGTTGTCACCCTGTTGATGATGTCAGCGACGCGGTTTAATCGGGCGCGCTTTAGTCGAGCACGGTTTTGTCGTGCCACGGGGCTTGGCATGGGAAGGATACTGTAAAATCCCCATTTCCTCCTGATCAGCTAGGACTTGGGTGGCAAAGAATATATGGGGGTGGGGCCAGTCAGAGGTTCTCCAAAGTACTCAAAATTTCTGCTACTGGTTCTCCAGAACTGGTCAGAACCTGCTGAACACCACCTCTGATACTGACCCATAGCACTTTAGAGCACTCTCTGGGCAGCTGGCAATGTCACCATTATTTGCATGTCTCTCTCCCCTCCACAATCTGGGTCCTCCTTGGAAGAATGGAAGGGTGAGTCTATCTTGAGTCTTATCAGGATCGAACTTGAGACAGAGTTTGTCTGCAATACTGCGCTTTAACCACTCTGCCACTAGGGCTCCTTCTAAATTGGTGGCTGTTCAGCTTCCATTCAAAAAATACTCAAAATATATGGAGGGGGGAGGGAGAAGGTATGGTATAAAACCCAGAGTGATTTCAATGGTTATTGATATAGTACATAGCTTTCCACATCCATTTCATGATTCAACATCCATGAGCCACGGTGGCGCAGTGGTTAGAATGCAGTACTGCAGGCTACTTCTGCTGTCCGCTGTCTGCCTGCAATTTGGCAGTTCGAATCTCACCAGGCTGAAGGTTGACTCAGCCTTCCATCCTTCCGAGGTGAGTAAAATGAGGAGCCAGATTGTTGGGGGCGATAGGCTGACTCTATAAACCGCTTAGAGAGGGCTGTAAAAGCACTATGAAGCGGTATATAAGTCTAAGTGCTGTTGCTATTTCCATCCTTCTCCAAACTGGCCCTAGGATAAATGTTCCTGATTCAAACATAAGAAGTCCTATCAATGTACCGGTTCATCTAATTTAACACCATGAACAGACACTGGCAACTTCAATCCATGTTCTCATGTAACAGTCTTTTCTACATGGTGAGGCTCAAACCCAGGCCCTTTAGCATACTAAGCAAGTGGCATGAATGGGATACAGGAGGAGGCATAGAGGTCCTATGCACATGGACCTTTTCCTCTTCCTACATTCACACACATCTAAAAGGTAAAGGTTTCCCTTGTCCAGTTGTGTCCAACTCTAGGTTGTGGTGCTTATCTCTATTTCCTAGCCGAGGGAACCAGCATTGTTGAAGATGCTTCCATGGTTATGTGGCTGGCATGACTATACACAGAGGCTCCCAAAATATTGTTACTTTCCCAATGAAATGGTGCCTATTTATCTACTTGCATTTGCATGCTTTTGAATTACTAGATAGGCAGGAGCTAGGGGCAAGTAAAGGGAGCTCACCCTATCACGCGGTACTTGATCTTCAACTGCTTTTGGTCAACAAGCCCAGCACCTTAACTGCTAGGCCCCCATACATATGCACCTGTGTTTTCTAAATCAGGTTCCTCAGCTTGGTGTCCTCCAAACTCTGGGTTCCCAATTTTGCAGATTATTTAATTATTCTTTCTTTTAAATGAAGGGGAAGCTTATTTTCTACAAGACCCTTAGCATCTTATATCCCTATTTTTAATATCACAGGCATTCTTCCCAAATGAAACGCCTGAGCTCTATGATCCAAGGTTTTGTTTGACACACCAATACAAAGAGATTGGCCACTCTTTCTGCAGTAGGATCTACTAGCAAATAATAGGAAATAGAATAGAATAGAATAGCAGAATTGAAAGGGACCTTGGAGGTCTTCTAGTCCAACACCCTGCTCGAGCAGGAAAGCCTATATTATTTTAGACAAATGGTTGTCCAATCTCTTCTTAAAAACTCCCAGTGTTGGAGAATTCACAAATTCTGGAGGCAAGCTGTTCCACTGGTTATTTGTTCTAACTGTCAGAAAATATCTCCTTAGTTCTAGGTTGCTTCTCTTTTTGATTAGTTTCCACCCATTGCTTCTTGTTCTGCCCTCAGGTGCTTTGGAGAATAGTTTGACTCCCTCTTCTTTGTGGCAGCCCCTGAGATATTGGAACACTGCTATCATGTCTCCCCTAGTGTTTCTTTTCATTAAACTAGACATACCCAGTTCCTTCAACCGTTCCTCTAATCATCTTTGTTGCTCTTCTCTGCACTCTTTCTAGAGTCTCCACATCTTTTTTACATTGTGGCGACCAAAACTGAATGCAGTATTCCACGTGTGGCCTTACCATGGCCTTATAAAGTGGCATAAACACTTCACATGATCTTGATTCTATCCCCCTGTTAATGCAGCCTAAAACTGTTGGCTTTTTTGGCAGCTGTAGCACACATGTCCACGATCATCTTAACTCCATTTTATGAGAGATATCTCCACCTGCGGCAAAACCTTTGTAAGGGTCTGAAAATGTTGCTACACACTCCAGTTTATTCAAAATGTTTTTATTTTGATTTCTATGGCACTTTTTGACACAGGAGAAACTGGGGACCTGCTGTGAGCATGAAATTAGATATTTCGAGGGCTATTATAAACTGTGGAGTTTCTGGGTGACTCAGTTCACAGTTGTGTAGCACAGGTGTTTCTGTAATTGTAATATACTTTGAAAATTAATCCCATTCGAAGTCCAGAGTCTCATACTGCTTCCTTCATGGCATGCTGCTTTAACATTAAACCATCCTATCCAAACTCATCAAAATACTGGCTGCTTTCATGCAGGTTATGAGATGTTTTTTTTCCCCTAATGTTTTCTTGGTGCTTCTTTGATTTCCATTTTAATTCAATGAGTTTGTTGCACTCTGTCCTTCCACCTCTTCAAGCCACAGGCAGATAACTGGTTTTGCAAAATTGAGGAAATGGGAAAAAGAAAGAAAAACTGAACAGTCTATTTGGGGTTGGTTTTTTTTTTTAAAAAATCCATTAAGGTTGAGTCTTTTCATCTCTTCACTTTGGGAATAGGCAGCCAAAACCTGACTTCGATGAAATCGTCTGTATAAGTTTGTATGTAGGAAACATCCCATTTATTTGTAGGAGTGGAAGAATGAATAAAATCTTGTTTTTCTATTCAGGCTGAAAACAAAAACAAGAATCTAAAGCTTCAAGTCTTTTTTTTTTTTCACTTAGTGTAACTCAGTGTTCAAAACCAGGCAAATAATAAAATGTTCTTTCCAGTTTAGAAGCCAGGAGCATCCTACAAGATCTGCCATTACTCTTTTGACATGATTTAGATTTATATATTACACTGGCATCCTTCAGTCTCAAAAGACTAGCAATAGCAATAGCAATAGCAATAGCAGTTAGACTTATATACCGCTTCATAGGGCTTTCAGCCCTCTCCAAGCGGTTTACAGAGTCAACATATTGCCCCCAACAACAATCCGGGTCCTCATTTTACCCACCTCGGAAGGATGGAAGGCTGAGTCAACCCTGAGCCGGTGAGATTTGAACAGCCGAACTGCAGAACTGCAGTCAGCTGAAGTAGCCTGCAGTGCTGCATTTTAACCACTGCGCCACCTCAGCTCATATATCGACTATGTATCATGTTCTGGAAAGAGGTCAAAGCTGGAGTGTCCTCTCTAGCATGAGGCCTTGGTAGATTAATATGGAGGATAGACTGTTACCCAAACAGCAGATCTGCCCTCTCCACAGCGCTGAAATAGTCCAATGGAACAGCAGAACCGATACGATTGATTCCAGCTGCATCGCAGGGGTTACCAAAATGTGGTTGTACACAGTCACGAGCTGCTTCCAGGACTCCAGCTCCAGATTTTGCCTCGAGGTTGACTCCTGAAGCCTTTTCCAGTAGTGGATATAGCCACAAGGCAGTGGAGGTTTGTAATCAGAGTTTCCCTTCTCCTAGAAGATGGTTCTGCCCCTTTATCTGTTGTTGGGGCATAGAGCCCTCTTCCACCTTCAAAACCATTGACCGTCTTCTCCTGTAACCCTGGAAAGGGGCCCTTACAAGGTGCTACCAGCTGGGCCAGCTGGACCAATGTTTTTTAAGGAGGTGTTACTCCTCCATCACTCGTGTGTGTTTGTGTATGTATGTGTACGACACAAAATATATACCTATTTCCCTGGCTCAGCTGATAAAGGAGGAGAACCTGTGGCTTAGTGGCTAACACAACTGCCTAATATGTAATACAGCACAGGTTCAAATCCCAGTAAGAGTATGGCTAGCTGATGAGAGCTAAATAGCTTGAAATAGATCTATACTAGTCTCCCTTTATTTATTTATCAGCACAAATGCAACACACACACACACACACACACACAAAATAAAAGAAACTTGAGAATCATATAATCAGGCTGAGAGGTAAGTTGAATTTCACCATCAACTAAAAAGGAAGAAGAGAGGGAGGCCGCATTGTGCAATGCCCCAGAGAAAGTGAAATCGGTGAAGAACATTTGTCTTTTACAGAATATAAAATAGCAATAGCAATATCAATGAGACTTATATACCGCTTCACAGTGCTCTACAGCCTTCTCTAAGTGGTTTAAAGATGTCAGCCTATTGCTCCCAACAATTTTGGGTCCTCATTTTAGCCACCTTGGAAGGACGGAAGGCTGAGTCAACCTTGAACCTGGTGAGATCCGAACTGCCAAATTGCAGGCAGCCAGCAGGCAGCAGAAGTAGCTTGCATTACTGCACTCTAACCACTGCGCCACCCAAATAGAAAAAGACATAGTTGGAAGGGTACTTGGAGGTCTTGTAATCCAACTCCCTGCTCAAGAAAAATATCCCATATGATTCCAGACAAATGGCTATCCAATCTTTTCTTAAAACCATCCATGATGGAGGACCCACAGCTTCTGAAGGCAACCATTCCATTAATTAATTGTTCTCACTGTCAGGAAATTTCTCCTTAATTCTAGGTTGGATTACTCTTTCATAACCTTCCATCCATTACTTCTTGTTCTTCCCTCAGGTACTTTGAAGAATAAGTTGGCGCCCTCTTCTCTGTGACAGCCCCTCAAATATTGGGAAATGGATATCTTTGCCACCCCTAGTCCTTATCTTTGTTAATTAGATTTACCCAGTTTCTACAATTGTTCATCATATGATTTAGTCTCCAGTCCCTTAATCATCTTTGTTGCTCTTCTTTGCACTATTTCTGGAGTCTCAACTTCATTTCTGTATCATGGTACGCGAGCGAGATCCGAACAGCTGGACACAATGGACAGATATGGGAGATTCCATTCTATGCCCTACAATAAGCATCTCTGCATTTGTGGGGCGGCAGAGTTAGAAGACCTGACTCACACCCTATTTGATTATTGCTTGTATAAGAGGGTGAGAGAGACAGATATCTTGGTCAGTATACCAAACGAATGATCCATTGGGATCCCCATATCAAAACAACTTACTTTATGTGCGGCCAGAACCTGAAAATAACATTTAACACAGCACAGTACTTAAAGAAAATGGTTTGGTTGAGATTTGCATATGTGGGACTGATTGGGGTAGATTGTAAGGGTGACACCGAAATATAATTTTATCATATTTTATCTATATCTTAAATTATTGCATTCTATTCCAATTTCATTCTAGACTGTATTTTATTCCAATTCCATTTTAAATTGTACTTTATTCCAATTCCATTTTAAATTGTATTTTATCAAATTTCATTTTAAATTGCTTTTATCAAATTTTAGTAATAATTTGTTTCTAGAACGGTGAACTTTGATACGGCCCAAGGGCTAATCAATAAAGACTCAATCTCAATGTATCACAGTGACCAGATTTGCTTGTTTGTTCACTTGCTTCCATAAGGCACACAAAGTGCAAAAAACTTGCATTACTATTTGCTCTTCCAAATAACTAAATTAGAATGTAGTAGTATATTGCCATAGATCAGTAGATTCAATTTAGGAAGCTATTTTAACAGGAGCATAGCTGTTTCCCAGTGCCATGTAACTGCTCCTGGCTTTCAGCATTTGGTGTCCAAGGCAGATATCTTTCTAGCCAAACTTTGGTACCCTACCAAAACCATACAAAAGGATTTTTTAAAATCTCCGAATCTATTTCAATCCATCATCTCTGCTATTTGGGACTACTAGGTCCTGCTTTCAGAGAAGTTTGCAGAAGAGAAAAAAGCAAACCATCAGAAATAATTCTGGGTTCTCCTATCATGCAAAGCTTAAACATACCTACTGTATTTTTCGGAGTATAAGACACACTTCCCTCCCTAAAAGAGGGTTGGGTGCATCTTATACACCGAATGTAGCCCCACCCACCCTCCGGCCCTCACCTTTTGGCCTCTGCCTCCCAGTTATTTGCCTCCTTGCAGCAAACAGCCTGTTTCAGTTTCAGCACAGCCTGATTAACACAAGCAGCTGATTGTCGGCCTCCCGACCCAATCCCTGCAGCCTGAAACAGCTGTTTGTCGGGAGGCCTGACTATCAGCTGTTTGTGCTAATCAGGCTGCACTAAAACTGAAAGTGAAACTGAAAGTGGCTTTTTGCTGTTTGCTGCAAGGAGGCAAATTGATGGGAGGCAGAGGCAAATTTTTATTTTCTTGTGCTAATCAGACTGTACTGAAACTGAAACAGGCTGTTTGCTGCAAGGAAGCAAATTGCTGGGAGGCAGAGGCAGATTTTTGTTTTCTTGTGCAACTCAGGCTGTGCTGAAACTGTAACTGGCTGTTTGCTGTTTGCTGCAAGGAGGCAAGCCAATAACTATAAATGCTTATACAATGTTCAAATTATTAGACTTATTTTTTAAAGACTGCTTCATTATTGTTCTAGACAACTTAACAAATGAAAAAGCTTTTTAAAAATAAATGCTTGATCTGAAGAGGCCCAGTGCTATTGTATCTTCTTTTAAATAGCAGAGAATAAAGTACACTTCCAGAAAGCCACATCAATTTTAACAGCATCTGTACAAGTATAGACTGAAATGTAACAGTGTCCTGTTATAGTATTAAGATAAGGAAGCTGAGTTAGACCCTGACTTAGTCATGCTTGGAGTAGATCTATTTAAATAATTGGGAGGAGTTAGTGTGACTACATTTAAGAAAGCTTTCTGGCATTAATATACTACCATAATGCAAATTTCTCCAATCCTTTGCTATTTCTATGGGTCAGGCACATGCACAGAAATACACCACAAACAGTGCATATTATCTGTACTGTTTGCTGCAAGGAGGCAAATTGCTGGGAGGCATAGGCAGATTTTTCCCCTTGTTTTCCTCCCCAAAAGCTAGGTGCGTCTTATAGTCCGGAGCATCTTATAGTCCAAAAAATGCAGCGATATACATACAGGATATAACAGAAGTGAGTATACCCCGTCACATTTTGTAAATATTTAAGTATATCTTTTCATGTGACAAGACTGAAGAAATGACACTTGGCTATAATGTAAAGTAGTGAGTATACAGCTTGTATAACAGTGTAAATGTGCTGTCCCCTCAAAATAATGCAGCGCACAGCCATTAATATCTAAACTGCTGGCAACAAAAGTGAGTATACCCCTAAGTGATCATGTCCAAATGGAGCCCAAAGTGTCAATATTTTGTGTGGCCACCATTATTTTCCAGCACTGCCTTAGCCCTCTAAGACATAGAGTTCACCAGAGTTTCATAGGTTGCCACTGGAGTCCTCTTCCATGACGACATCACGGAGCTGGTGGATGTTAGAGACCTTGCACACCCCTCGCCTTCCATTTCAGGATGCCTCACAGATGCTCAATAGGGTTTAGATCAGGAGACATGCTTGGCCAGTCCATCACCTTTACCCTCAGCTTCTTTAGCAAGGCAGTGGTCATTTTGGAGATGTTTGGGGTCATTTCCACAAGGTCTTTCAAAAAGAAGATGCCACAGCCAGAGGTGTGTTCCTACCAGTTCGGATTGGTTCGCCCGAGTAGGTAGTAACTCGGCCTGCCAAGCCCCCGAACTGGTTCTATCGGCGATGTCATAGGTGTCGCCATCTTGTTTTTTGCTTCTGCGCATACACAGAAGCAACCACCCGTGGCCACAGCCCTGGTTTTGTTTCTATTTCTGGTACTTCCAGAGTAGTCAAATGTTATCTCTAAGGTTTGCTACTATTAATATAGGGCAATAAACTATGTATTTTTTTTTCCTACCAAGTTTCATTCAGTTGGATGAAAGAGAATTTGTTTTGGGGATTTTTTTTTCAGTGGAGAAGAAGAAAAGGAGGCAATTTCAGTGAAATTCCCATGGGACGAAGGCTTCAACATGATGGAAACAGAACGGAACACCAACAAATACAAATACCCTCCACCACCTCCAGCAATAAAGCTTACTCAAAAGCACCAAAAAGAAAGTGAACACGAATTCTTTAGCAGTTTAACAGGAAGAAAAAGAAATCACAAATCTAGAGAAAGGTTTTCAGAAAGTATAATCCCCCCCACAACCAAAGTAATATTCAGCCATTTAGCAATAGCAATAGCAATAGCAGTTAGACTTATATACCGCTTCATAGGGCTTTCAGCCCTCTCTAAGAGGTTTACAGAGTCAGCATATCGCCCCCACAGTATGGGTCCTCATTTCACCCACCTCGGAAGGATGGAAGGCTGAGTCAACCTTGAGCCGGTGAGATTGGAACTGAACTGCAGATAACAGTCAGCTGAAGTGGCCTGCAGTACTGCACCCTAACCCCTGCGCCACCTCGGCTCTTATTTAAATAAAACTCTTAAGGTCTTTCCTACATGTGTGTAGGGAAAAGGCATACTCTTTGTTTGAGCACAAGGATTGAGAAGATGGAGCCTTGAAGGATCTGACCACGTTCAACTTAGCCAGTCTTATGTACCTAACTATGCTCAGACTGGTGTTACAAGCATCCAATAAGCAAGATAAGAGCCATGGTGGCACAGTGGTTAGAATGCAGTATTGCAGGCTACTTCTGCTGACTGTCGGCTGCCTGCAATTTGGCAGTTCAAATCTCATCAGGCTCAAGGTTGACTCAGGCTTCTATCCTTCCGAGGTGGGTAAAATGAGGACCCAAATTGTTGGGGACAATATGCTGACTCTGGAAAACCACTTAGAGAGGGCCGTAAAGCACTGTAAAGTGGTATATAAATCTAAGTGCTATTGCTATAAGAAAGCAAGTTTTGTTTCCTTCCAGAGAGGAACACTGGAAACTAGAGATTCCAGATTGTTATTTGCAAAGAGTGAGCTGAAGTGAAAAGCAATCATCCACAGGCTAAAACAGAACCATTTTTCAAACATATATTTTTTGCAAACCATCCAAGGTCAAAGTCACTGCTGTTTCTTGAGAATCACATGTCCCTCATCACATCTTAATCATGTATAGTGCAAATCAATGATTTTCATAGTCCCAATCCTTATTGCACTAAACAAACTGGATGAAGAGAACTCTACTTCTTCTGTATACTGTGTATTGTGGACTATTCCAACATGGTGAATGACTGACCTTCAAATAAGATTTGATATAATTTGCATATCAAAGTTCTCAATCAGGTTTTGGAGGGAGGGAGGGAGGAGAATAGAGGGAAGGAGGAAGCAAAGGAAGAAAGGAAGGAAAGTAGAATAGAGGGAGGAGGGGAAGGCGGGAGGGAGAGGAAGGAAGTAAGTAAGGAAGAATGAAGGGAGTGAGGGAGGAGAATAGCAATAGCAATAGCAATAGCAGTTCGACTTATATACCGCTTCATAGGGCTTTCAGCCCTCTCTAAGCAGTTTACAGAGTCAGCATATCGCCCGCACAGTCTGGGTCCTCATTTCACCCACCTCGGAAGGATGGAAGGCTGAGTCAACCTTGAGCCGGTGAGATTAGAACCGCTGAACTGCAGATAACAGTCAGCTGAAGTGGCCTGCAGTACTGCACCCTAACCACTGCGCCACCTCGGCTCTTAGAAGAAAGGGAGGGAGGAGGAATATGGATATTAGGGAAGTGAGGGATTGAAAAAGAACTTAAATGAAAGAAAGAGACAAGGAGAGAAGAAAAAGAATGAAAAAGAAAGAGAGAAAGAGAAAGATAGATAGATAGATAGATAGATAGATAGATAGATAGATAGATAGATAGAAAGCAAGAAAGCAAGAAAGCATCCACTTAAAATCAATTAAAATAGCATCACAATGAAATCACTTGCAGAAATAGTAGCACCAGTTTTCCCTACAGGCATATGCGTACATCCCCCAGGGGGCCAGATCAGACTCTCTGAGAAGGGTATTTCACCCTCGGGATGAGTTTCCCACCTTAGTAGTCTCCTGACTCACTTGATTTAATAGAATCAAGTCTGGGGCTATTGGTAGGTATTCCCTTCTCAAACAGAGGGACATCAGGAAGCCTCCTGCGAGGTTAGACTCCCCTTATGACCAGGTTAGATGAAAAGGTCTCATTTCATGAAATGTAAATATTTGAAGCAGAATCAGTGGTGGGATTCAAAAATTTTACAACCAGTTCTGTGGGCATGGTGTGGCTTTGTGGGCATGGCTTTGTAGCATGGCTTTGTGGGCGTGGCAGGGGAAAGATACTGCAAAATCCCCCACCCCCTACCCCACCAACCTGCTTTCCAGCTCCGTTCTGCTGTTTAGGGCAACAAAAGAAGATCAGCTGGAGGGCAGCAGGGGCGGGGCCAGCCTATTTGCCAATTCTCCAAACTACTCAACATTTCTGCTACCGGATCTGCAGAAGCTGTTAGAACTGGCTGAATACCACCTCTGATCAGTATCACTAGCTGCCAGCAGGCTTTGATTGAAAAAGAGGCAACAAAGTAACTTACATAGGGACTACAGGCAGCTTCCTGTGTTGATGAATGCTTGCAGTTAACTGACCAATTAACTAATTAGCAAACTAATCAATGCAATATAGCATACTCTGGCAGGCGTAATGAATTCATTCATTCTGTGAACCTGGGGCATTATTTCCATATGCAAATAAATTGAGAATATTGGGTCGCAGAAAGATATACCCACTGTATATTTTTCCTATTAGTCAACTGGATTGCTTTTAAAAAAGGTTTCTATGCAGAACTCCAATTTAAAATAGCACATTTTTAATAGACCTCATATGAATTACGCACCGCAGCTCGCTTTACCCTCAGAATGGAAGGCACCAGTTGTTACCCCCCACCCCCCCCAAACATGCCTTGAGGATTCTCAGAATAGTTAACTTACGGCAAATCCGTGGAACGTCTTCTTCATAATTAATAAATGAAAAACATTGCTGCAGCTAATCAATAAGGTTGTTAGAGGGAATTGATTGGATGAGGAAACTCTTTTTGTGGGTACAATTTTTCACCTCTTTAGAACAAAAGACTCCCACGGGTGCTATCAAAGAGATAGATACTTAGGCATCTGACCCAAACAAGGATAAAAATAGAAGTTCAATTCATTAAGGGGCAGGGGGGTGAAAATAGCTCAGCTTGGACTTCTGGGTGAGGAGCTGACAGGCGCGGAGAGGGTTAACCACTCTGCTGTGAATAGGCAGCATAAATGGGAAGCCTGAGAAAGAGACTCTACCATAACTATGTCAGAGAGGGACTTCCAACTGTGGCTTTTCCTTTCACTGAATTCTGCCTTTCAAAAGACAAAAGCCACAAGCTGGTGGCAATTTCCTAGGGTCCCGACATGACACCGCAATCACTTTCATGAAAGGTTTCGTGGAAAAAAAGGGAACCCTCCTTTTCCAACACAACACACTCTTTGCAGGAAGTGGTTCATCTAAACTTAACTTCTCCTTCTTGCAAGTTGTGAGGTTCTAATTTTAGATCTTGCAGATCCCAGATCTCCAAGGTTGGGGAGCAGAGGTGGTATTCAACAGGTTCTGACCAGTTCTGGAGAACCGGTAGTGGAAATTTTGAGTAGTTTGGAGAACCAGTAAATACCACCTCTGACTGGCCCCACCCCATCTCTTCTCTGTCTCCCGAGTCCCAGCTGATTGGGAGGAAATGGGGATTTTGCAGTAACCTTCCCCTGGAATGGGGAGGGAATGGAGCATTTACAGGATCCTTCCCCTGGAGTCAGGTGGGAATGGGGATTTTGCCGGAACCTTCCTCTGTAGTGGGGTGGGAATGAAGATTTTACAGTATCCTTCCCCTGGAGTGTGGAAGGAATGGAGATTTTACAGTATCCTTCTCCTGGAGTCAGGTGGGAATGGGGATTTTGCAGGAAACTTCCCCTGGAGTGGGGAGGGAATGGAGATTTTACAGTATCCTTTCCCTGCCATGCCAACCAAACCACAACCACCAAGTCACACCCACAGAACTGATAGTGAAACATTTTGAATCCCACCACTGTTGGGGAGAGCTAAACATCTCTTGCTACATTCAAATAACTCTAATGTTATACCTGTCTATTTCAGATGACTGGAGGGGATTTCATTGGTTGAATAAGTGCTCACACACACAAAGAGAACACAACCCACAACAATAACACCAACAACTGTGTTGTTGCTGTAAAGTCTCAAGTCCAAGGAAAGGCTAGGCTGGTTTCTGATCCTGGAGACGACCATTTATTTGTTTTTTTTAAACCATAATTTGGGGGAAAGGTATTTCTCTTTTTTGTTTGTTTTTATGGATTGCTGTGAGAAGAATTATATGAGACAGGCTGCCTTGTAAGTCTTGCAAATAAATAAATGTGCCTGGGACAAAAATCTCAGATTAGCAGTCTCTTATACAAAGAGAAAATACATAAACAGCTAAATCCTTAACTCTTAACCTACGCCAGAGTTCTTCAAATTTGGCAACTTTAGCAGTTGTAGACTTCAACTCTCAGAATTCCTCAGCCAGCATGGGATGGCTGAGGAATTCTGGGAGTTAAAGCCAAACCAGTCTTAAAGTTGTTCAGTTGGAGACTCCTGATCTCTATCTTGTGGCCATGAGAAGCTGCTTGGAATTGGACTTCCAACTACAAGGACTTGCAAAGAAGGGCTACATACGTGCCCCTCACTCAAGGGTGGGTTCGGGCTGCTGCTACTGCCGGTGCGCTCTGTGACACACTGTGCGTCCTTGATGCACACTATGTGCGCATGTGCAGTACTGAAAAATGGCTTCTGCACATGTGCAGAAGCAAAAAAAAAGATGGCGGTGCCATAGATGCTGCCGAGAGAACCAGTTCGTGGGCGTGGCAGGCTGAGTTACTACCTACTCGGCCAAACCAGTCCAAACCGGTAGGAACCCACCTCTGCCCTCACGCATTCAAAAATATTTTTTTTGTGTTGGAATCTGACATTTTGCACAAGCCTAACTTTATTAGTAGTAAACACATTTGGGACAAGAAACGGGAGCTCACTCCGTTATGTGACTCTAGGGATTCGAACCGCCGAACCGCCAAACTGATCAACAAACTCAGCGTCTTAGCCACTGAGCCACCGCATCTCTTTTGTTTCTTTCTACTTTCTACTTCGCTGATAGCACAAAGGTGGAGAGGGGAAACTGAGAAGCTAAAGCTGTGATAATGACATTCTTTCAACTTCAGAATTTACAAAGAACACCTTTCTTTGTAGTACCCAAAGAGTGTAAGGAGTTCTTCTTAGTTATGCTTGACTCATAGGAGGCTCAGAGCGCTAGAGACTTTCCCCATTGCTTCTTGGTGGTCTGGCATTTCTTTATTTATTTGTATCCCATCTTTATTATTATTGTTGTATATTATTATATACAACCCTTAGGGACAGTCAAATTTCAAATTTCTAGATTCTATCATATCTCAAGACAGCGTTGTGGGAAATAGTTGTTTAGCAGAGTGGGGAAAATCCAACATACATTCTTCCAACCTCTCCCCCCCACACACACACACATTAGGACCACAATTAAGCCCAACATTTCTGTTGTTAAGTGAAACATTTGTCAAGTGAATTTTGCCCCATTTTGCCACCTGGTCCTATGTGCCTTATCAGCATGGAGTGCTGAGGTTTCTCAAAACTAACCATGGTATCTGAACTTATCTGAAGAGAGTCCAATTGTGCAAAATACCTAGGTAGCTGGATGTCAGCTGAGTTCCAGAGGATTTAAAGCAGTGGTGAAATTCATTTTTTTTACTACTGGTTCTATGGGCAGGGCTTGGTGGGTGTGATGTGGCTTGGTGGGTGTGGTTTGGTAGGCGTGAAAGGGGAAGGAAACTGCAAAATCTTCATTCCCACCCCACTCTGGGGCCAGCCAGAGGTGGCATTTGCCAGTTCTCTGAACTACTCAAAATTTCTGCTACTGGTTCTCTGAATGACCGTATTTTTCAGAGTACCAAAATTTTGAAGAGGCAAATGAAAAAAAAAGTTTTTGCACTCTGCAAACCTCCCAAACACAGCCCGATTTTTGCAAAAATGGGCCCGTTTTTTGTCCAAAAAAGGGCACGCATAGCCTTTAAGAGGCTTGTAGAGTGCTCTTGGGGGCTGGGGGGGCAAAAATGAGCAAGAAACATCCTGTTATTTGCTCATTTTGCCCTCCCCAGACCCCAGGAGCACTCTGGAAGCCTCCTAAAGGCTCTGCATGGCCATTTTTGCAAAAGGGGAAGGGTTTCAGGAGGGCAAAAATGCTGTATTCAGTGTATAAGACGCACCCAGATTTTCACCCTCTTTTCTGAGGGAAAAAGAGCATCTTATACTCTGAAAAATACGGTACTCAAAATTTTCGCTACTGGTTCTCCAGAACCTGTCAGAACCTGCTGGATTTCACTCCTGATTTAAAGCTAACAAATAAACAGGTCACCCCATGAATCGATTAGCATAATTGATTGGATGAATGCGTTGATGTGCTCACACAATTATAAGACCTTTCTAGAGCTCATGTCTGGTGTAAAGAACTAGGACCATTCATTAAGAGTCAATGGAATTCAAGAGGGGCAGGATTTGGACCATTTGTGGGAATGTAAGGATTCCAGGCTGGTTACTTGCTTGACTCCCCACCTCTGGCTCTGCCTCTCTTTCTCCTATGGCTATTCAACACAATGAGTTTACTACATAAAGCATGCCCTTTTTCACCAGCCATTTTCAGCCATCTTTGCATTTCATCAATCCTTCCTGGCCCAGATGTGTCACCATACAAACCACAAATGCAGACAAATTGAAGCACCTGTCAAAATGCAAATGTTTGACCAGACAGTCTTATGTGTTAATGCATAGACTATGTTTCTCTGCACAACACTTCAGAGTTGATGGCTAAAAGAGCTTTGGAGGACACAGGAGCATGTGTCCTTAAACCAAGGGTTGCTTTTCATGGGATTATGCTACAATGGCAAAGGGCACTTGCAACACGCCCAGGATAAGTAATGACCGATAGGAGGTTCATCAGCATCTCCCAGGGCATTCAAGTCTGCCAAAGCTTGAAAAAATATATTAGTGCTACACAACCTAATATCTGGCCACTTTTTTATTTATTACAATTGATCTTGAAATTCTAATCAGGGCTGTTAGATATTTGGATCAGTGGTGGGTTCCGGGCGGTATGGCCCGGTATGGCCTGGTATGGTCTGGTACGGCTGTACTGGGAGTAGCGGGGAGATGTGGCCACCATACTGGTACAGTGGCTTGTTTGGCCCACCTACCCACCTGCGTTCTACGGGCATTTAATACCACGACCAACCAATTGTGCACGCATGCACGGCGCCTGTGCAACCGCCTCCAGGCAGCTGGGTGTCGCAGGGTGGTGGTGTGCGCATGTGCGTGTAGTGCCATTGCCCATCAAGGACGCCTGGCCCTGTGCGCAGCGTACTGGAATCTACCACTGATTTGGATGGGAGGCGGAACTAAAGTCTGGACTGGAAAGTCTTAAAAAACCCTCTCCAGGGTAGAGGTGGGAAGAATATTTAGATGGGACATCCCAAAAAAAGGAAACCGATTGAGACTTAAGAGAAGAATGGAGGAGGCAAGTAAAAAAAAAGCATAGCAATTGAAGTATTGAAGCGGGTAAGAGACGATGGGTAGAGGATTCCTTTTTTCTTTATGGCTGCTTGGTCTTCCTTTTCCCTCTACTCCTCTTTTTTTTAAGCATAGCAATTAAAGTATAAGCCGGACAAGAGAGGATAGAAGGATGATTCCTGCTCATGGTTGCTGTGTTCAACTATCTCTCCCTCTTTATTCTCTTTCTTTTTTTTCTCTTCTTGTAGGCAGATGATAGGATTAGAAGTCAGACGGGAAAGAAAAAAAAAGCTTTTTAATGATGTGATTAAAAGCTAGAGTAAGAGATAGAAATAAAGGGAATAGTAATGCATTACATTTTTAATTGATAAAATGGAAGTAATAATGAGAAATAGGTGGAATAATTGAATAATGATGGCTTGTAACCTCATAGAGATGTGTATTGTAATGGGAATTTCATAAGTTGACTGAATGTAATAATCATTCTCAATTTGATTCGTTTTGTCTGTGTTGGAATGTATGGAACCCACATGCCATTCTGTTCATGCATTGATTTGATATTTTTATAAAAAATAAAATAAAAATTATTTTTTTTAAAAAAAAAAACCTCTCCCTCAAAACAGAAATTTTGCAAGAAGGCAATGGCCAACAACTACAATATCATCATCAAGACAAATAAACCAGTGTTTCAGTGGTGGGTTCCTACCGGTTCGGACCAGTTTGGTTGAACCAGTAGTGGTTTGGTGGCATGGGTCACTAGAACCGGCAGCAACCCAGGCCTGCCATGACCCTGAACTGGTTCTCCAGGCAGTGCCATAGGCACCACCATCTTGGCTTCTGCCATGCGCAGAACAATTTTTATTGTACTGCATATGCATACGCAGCTCGCATCAAGCATAGGCACGTGCCCATTAGTGAACTGGCAGTAGTGGCTGCCGGAACCCACCCTTGCAGTGTTTCCATTGAGATTGAGATTGAGATTTATTAGATTTATATGCCGCCCTTCTCCCAAGGACTCAGGGCGGCGTACAACAATTAAAAGAAACATAATATAAAAGTTTTTTAAAAATTAAATGGAATATTAAAATTGACAATACATTTTTTTAAAAAAAAATCGAATTAAGTCGAATTAAGCATTACATCACCAGGAGGCGGAGCACAAATCCAAGGAAGCTTTGTTTACTTTATACTAGTGGTTCCCAAACTTGGCAACTTTAAGACTTGTGGACTTCAACTCCCAGAATTCTCCAGCCAGCAGAGAATTCTGGGAGTTGAAGTCCACAAGTCTTAAAGTTGCCAAGTTTGGGAACCACTGCTTTATACCATGATTACGCTGTATAAATGTTGAAGCTCAAAGATAAGGAACCTCTTAGCTCACAGGTAGAAGACTTGAAGTTTAGGAAACCTTCTCATTCAGGTCACCCACACTGGGATGGCAAGCTGCTCCCCTCCTTTGAATTCCCAGCTGAAAAAAAGGAGAATGTGCCTACCACGGTCGATACCAATGATGGCTAACCATTTTGCCATCACGTGCCAAAAGGGGGGGAGCACAGGATAGTCATGTGTGTGCGTCCATAAGTCTATGTGCCCTCTCCCCATGCATGCACGCGGAACCCCTCTTCCTGGTGCTCCACCTGCTTTTGGCAAGCGATGGCACAGTAGACCCGTTTTTCGCCTTCTCTAGGCTACAGAGCCTTTCTAGAAGCCTGGGAAGGCAAAAAAGCTCCCCCCACCCCCGGCCGGAGGTCCTCCGGAGCTCAAAAATGGTCCACTTGTCAACTTCCGGTTGGACCAGAAGGTTCGTTTTTTCCTTTCCCCAGAGTCCAGAGCCTTTCCAGGAGCCTGGGGAGGATGAAAACAAGGATGTGCAGTCACTAGAGGAAAGGGAGGCAGGGCCTCACCAGTCTCCTCAGGGAAAGGAAAGAGTTTTAAATAATTTTTTTAAAATAATTAAAGCCAGGATAGTTGCTACCAGATTTCAAGTCACAGTGGCTTGGTGTCTGCTCTCAGTATTAACTAGGAGGAGGCCAGAGAACTCGGGGCCTCCTTTGCATAAGGAATTTTTCGCCTTTTAAAAGTTAAGGAAGAGTTAAAAAGCAAAAAATTCCATATGCAAAGGAGGCACTATTCTCCCGTCTCCTGATCTGGGAGCAGCGAATCATGCCTTGCAGTTGGTTGAGCACGCTTACGTTGGGCGGGAGGAGTCAGTCCTTCAAGCAAACTTCAGCCCAAGCGGAAAGTAAGAGGAGCGCTGGCCGGAGGTAACGGCGTGCTGCCATTTTGGCCCTCAGGTGCATGTCTGGAGCGATACTGCTACCACTCGTGGGAATCGCTAGTGTCGAAGACGGAGTTGGGGCCCACGCCGTTCTCGGGGTAGTTCAGGCAGCAGAGAAGGGTGCAGCTGTCGCCTGCCAGCAGGGGCTATCAGAAGGCCTGCGCTCCTTCCCGCGCCCTGCACGTCGAGATGGGTTCCATGGCTGCGCCTCTTCTCCGGAGGGAGACGGACGATCTCCCTGATGGCGGGGGACTTTAACCCTGAAACACATGGCCTGGTGCCTGGGGAAGTGCAACACTTAGGCTGGCAGGAGTGGCGTTCAAGTGCGCCAAGGGGAGCCGGCGTGGAGGGGGGCTTCCCTTCCCAATCGGAGCGGCTGCTGAGCGAGCGCTTCCTCAGCCAGGGGACTGCAGGAGCCACCACAGCCACTCCCCAGGGAGGACCTGAACGCTCAACCACTTCTCCCTCACAGAGCGTGCGCGCGCCTGCCGGCAAGATGAGCAGGCCTCCACTTCAGGGCCCCAGCGGGAGGACTTTAAAGTCCCGACCCAGTCTCGCTCTATGGCAGACACCGCCGGGGCCCTGCCGCCACTTTAAAGCCCCGGCGGCAGGGCTTTAAAGTCCCAGCGACCACGTCTGCCATAGAGTGGGTCCTGGTTCCGCTCTATGGCGGATGCAGCGCCAGGGTTTCGGCGGGGCTTTCACTCTTGCCTCACCGGCCATGAGGCTCACCGCATGTCTCTGGATGAAAACGGCCTTCCCTACCCTCCCAGAGGCCCAGTGGAGGCCGAAAATAGCCTGTTTCCTGACTTCTGGTGGGCCCAGAAGGCCCGAATATCAGTTGGCTGGTTCACGCATGCGCGCCAGAGCTGAGCTTGCGTGCCCACCAATATGGCTCGAACAGGTGGCAGCATGCCATAGATTTGCTATCACGGGTCTGTACAACTTGACAGTGGAGGACAGAGATACCATTCTGTCCTTTAGAGTCAGGTTGCTATTTTTCAACAGGGTAGAGATCTGGAGACCTGGGAGGAGATTTTTCTTGTGGGGGATGATGTCCTGGGGTTTGAACAATATTCCTGGGAGAATATCTTGCCTTCTGGCAGGAACCAGCCATCAGAAATAGTTAACTCTGTTTAGAAATGCACATTTTCAAAAAACCCTGGTGATGTTAGTTTGCAGTCCAGATTTTAAGACCAGTTTCCAAGATTACTGTGTTATAACAGTAACTTTTTTCTCCGAGCAATCAATAAATTCCAGCCTCTAGTGGGTCATGTTTTTGGGTTTTGCTTGTGGTTGGTTTGGGGTTTTTTTCTTTTGCTTTGCTTTGGTGCTTTCTTTTCTACAAAAGGGGGCACTGAAAGCACTGAAATCATGCTTTCATGGCAGAAGTGCAATCATATCCAGCTGCAATTTTAACCAATTCAAAAAGAAACAGATGTTTGATTCATTGTCTCTTTGGCGGCTGATTTCTCTACCGTTGCAAACAGAACGGAAGACAGAATTTATCATTGCATTTTCAGTTCAGATATTTGAAGCCTCCAAGACCCCATGCAAAGATGAAAGGAAATGAGTGAAGTTTTACTTGCTGCTCATTGTCAGTTTTGCCCTTCCTTCCTTTCTCCCTCCCTCCCTCCCTCCCTTCTTTCCTCCCTCCCTCCCTCCAGTGGTGAAATCTAATAAAATTTCCTACCAGTTCTGTGGGCATGGCTTGGTGGGGGTCATGTGATTGGATGGTCATGGCTATATAGTCATGTGACTGGGGGTGTCAAAAGACAGAAACTCACTTTAACAATGTCCTGCAGGGGGTTGGACTAGATGACCTCTAGGTAACTTCCAGCCCTGGATTGCTGTGCTCTTTCAAGGTATCTTCTGAAGCGGCGTCTAGTGCCTGGTTTATGATCCTTCTCCTTTTCCTCTTTCTTTCTTTCTTTCTTTCTTTCTTTCTTTCTTTCTTTCTTTCTTTCTTTCTTTCTTTCCTTCTTTCTTTCTTTCTTTTTTTCTCTCTCTCCCTCCCTCCCTCCCTTCCTTCTCTTTCTTTCTTTTGCAGCATCCGCAACCCCCCTATTTGTGGCCTAGCAGGCCTCAGGGAAGCCTCTTGGGAGCAAAAATGAACCCCAAATGTTAAAAAAAGTTTTTTAAAAAGTTCCTATTATTGTGCAGCACAGCTGATTGCCGGAACTTTTTTTTTAACTTTGTTAAGCATTTGGGTGAACTGGCCCGAATTGGTACATTTCATCTCTCCCTCCCTCCATCCCTCCCTCCCTCCCTCTATCTAGCCTTTCTTTCTTTCTTTCTTTCTTTCTTTCTTTCTTTCTTTCTTTCTTTCTTTCTTTCTTTCTTTCTTTCTTTCTTTCTTTCTTTCTTTCTTTCTTTCTTTCTTAAAAAAACTCTTGCAGTGTTGACTTTTTCTGACACCAACAAGGAGCGTCTTCCAAGTTTGCACGTTATTAGGTTTACTTTTAAAAGTTCCAGCTTGTGCATTCAGGTCACAGCACAACTCTTTGTCAAATGTGACCTACATCCCACCACACTAAAAATTTTATCCACTGAACAAGAAAAGTCCATCAGAGATAAAGGCTACATAATGGATCCAAAAAAAGAAGCGGAAAACCCTCTGAGAGGCCATTTTAAATTACAAAAAGATTTCCCCCTGCCATTGCAAACGCGTAGGATTCTTTCTCCCCTCCTTTAAAAAGAAAAAAATAATAAGACTGAAATGCTTTTAGCCACCAGGGAATAGCTGCAATATGGTTTCCTGGAACTCACTGGGCTACATCATTGGAGAATCATCTTTCTCTGGACTGATTCAAAGAATGTAGCCTTCCTTCCACTGCGGTACAGATAGGGGTGGGCTTCAAAAATTTTAGCAATGGGTTCTCTGCCCGGTTGCTGGGTGGGCGCGGCCATGGTGGGTGTGGCCTAGTTAGCCTCCTGCACCTCCTCTTGGGGGGGAGCGTTTTCTGCCCTCCCCAGACTCTGGAGGCTTTCCTCAAGCCTCCAGGAGGGTGAAAATGGCCTCCCCTGGGCTAGAGAGGCCCTCTGGAGGCGAGAAATGCACCCGTTTCCGGAACTTCTGGGAGGCCCATTTTCCACCCTCCCTGAGCCTCCACGCAGGCCCTGTACTTACCTGGCATCCCAAATGAGCTGCATGAGGTCTCCTAGGAGGAGCGGGGAGGGCAGGTGGGTGGGGAGGGGCAGGGAGAGTGGGGCAGCCAGGTGTGGGATTTGCAGGGTTCTCCAAACTGAGTAGATTCTTAGCTAGAGGTTCTCCTGAACCTGTGCAATCCCTCAGCAGCCAAGGTGGCGCAGTGGTTAAATGCAGCACTGCAAGCTACTGCTAGATCAGCAGTTCAGCGGTTCAAATCCCACCGGCTCAGGGTTGACTCAGCCTTCCATCCTTCTGAGGTGGGTAAAATGAGGACCCAGATTGTTGGGGGCAATATGCTGACTCTCTGTAAACTGCTTAGAGAGGGCTGAAAGCCCTATGAAGCGGTATATAAGTCTACTGCTATATTGCTATTGCTATTACCCCTGGGTACAGATAGACTTGACATATGACCGTCATTGGTGATTGACTTTTTTTTGCGATGGTTGTTAAGCGAACATGCTTCTTTCTAAAATAGCAATAGCAGTTAGCAATAGCAGTTAGACTTATATACCGCTTCATAGGGCTTTCAGCCCTCTCTAAGCGGTTTACAGAGTCAGCATATCGCCCCCACAGTCTGGGTCCTCATTTTACCCACCTCGGAAGGATGGAAGGCTGAGTCAACCTTGAGCTGGTGAGATTAGAACCGCTGAACTGCAGATAACAGTCAGCTGAAGTGGCTGCAGTACTGCACTCTAACCACTGCGCGTGTGAGAGAGAGAGGGAGAGAGAGAGAGAGAGAGAAAGAAAGAAAGAAAGAAAGAAGGAAAGAAAGAAAGAAAGAAAGAAAGAAAGAAAGAAAGAAAGAAAGAAAGAAAGAAAGAAAGAAAGAGGAAAAGGAGACGGAGGAAGGATCACAAACCTGGCACTAGACGCCCTCAACCAGGAGTGGGGCAGGTAGACACCGCTTCAGAGGATACCTTGAAAGAGCACAGCAATCCAGGGCTGTGGTCATTAAGCAAACTCATCATTTGCTATGGTGTGGTTTTTATCAAAAAACCAGAACTACCATATTTTTCATAGTCTAAGACACACCTTTTTCCCTCAAAAAAGAGGCTGAAAATATGGGTGCGTCTTATACACTGAAACAGCATTTTTTGCCTCCCAAAACCCCACTCCTTCACAAAAATGGCCGTGCAGAGTCTTTAGGAGGCTTTCGGAGATCTCCTGGGGGCTGGGAAGGGCAGAAATGAACAAAAAATGCACTGTCTTTTGCTCAATTTTGCCCCCGCCCAGACCCCAGGAGCACTCTATAAGCCTCCTAAAGGCTATCCATGCCCTTTGTTTTGGCAAAAAACGGGCCTGTTTTGGGGAGGTTTGCAGAGTGCAAAAACCTTTTTTTTTAATTTGCCTCTTCAAAACCTTGGTGTGTCTTATACTCCAAAAAATACGGTAACTAACCAGAACTAACTCCCAGTTTTTGCCAAAACCATTTCAAATTGCAGCTATGTGGGACACTACGAATAGCCGTGATGGAGGGCGTATGTCAGAACTTTGGAACCAGGTCACAATTTCCTTTTTCCTTATAGCTCTCTAAACAGCTACGTCAAGAACTACCTGTATACCCCAGTTTCTAACAACAACATTTACGGTAAATGGGAAAATGTGCAGAATACTGCACCCTACCATTAATTAGGCTAACGGGATTCAAACGGAACTGTCCAGTGTGTTTCCTAATGTTGCCTGCTACTGCCCATATGGATATTGTCTTTCTGCCGGTATTGGACATTCAATGGTAGGCTCAGATCAGTTTTTTCATCTTCCTTGTCCTTCATCTAAATAGAAATTATTTGAAGTCCGTAGGATCCTTAAATGTCAATTTAGTCCTCTCAAGAGGTGAGATATCTCAATGGGGCCAGTTTAGATGAAGTCCATAGCACTGTTAGTTGAATAAACATGCATTGATTAAAAGGTTCAGAACAGTGAGGTTTATTTATGATTTATTTATGGATTGCAGGTTACCAGAGTTGGAAGGGATCTTGTAGGTCATCTGCTCCAACCCCCCTACTGTCCAAGCAGTAGACCCTAAACCTGTGATGGTGACCCCATGGCACACTTGCAGACCCCTCTCTATGGGCACTTGTACTGTTGCCAGCTGCTCTTCTGGTTTCCAGCAGCTGGTCTTCACAAGTGCTGGACTGCCAGAAAACGGCCTGAAAACGCCCCCCTGCACCCCATTTTGGCTGTCAGAGGCATCACGGGCAGTCCTTTGCTATTTCCAGGCCAGCCTTGTGGGCCAGATTTAAGCAACCCACGGACTGGATCCAGCCACGGGCCTTCAGTTTGAGATATAGGTAGAGAGATAGAGAGATAGATAGACAGACAGACAGACAGACAGAGATAGACAGATAGAGACAGATAGAGACAGATAGATAGATGATAGATAGATAGATAGATAGATAGATAGATAGATAGATACCCTGTTCCCCTGAAAATAAGACCTCCCCAGATAATAAGCCCTATCAGGGTTTTGAGTGCATGTGCTAAAATAAGCCCTCCCCTGAAAATAAGCCTTTCCCGAAAATATTGTAACACAGCAGCAGCCATGAGGTGACCATGCTTGCAGCCTCCTGCACCTGAAAAATAATAAGACCTCCCCAAAAATAAGGCCAAGTGCTTACTTCAGGGGTCAAAAGAAAATAAGACCCTGCCTTATTTTGGGGAAAACACGGTAGGTAGGTAGGTAGGTAGGTAGGTAGGTAGGTAGGTAGGTAGGTAGGTAGGTAGGTAGGTAGGTAGGTAGGTAGGTAGGTACATAGATAGATAGATAGATAGATAGATAGATAGATAGATAGATAGATGGATGGATGGATGGATGGATGGATGGATGGATGGATGGATGGATGGATGGATGGATGGATGGATGGATGGATGGATGGATGGATGGATGGATAGATAGATAGATAGATAGATAGATAGATAGATAGATAGATAGATAGACAGACAGACAGACAGACAGACAGATAGACAGAGAGAGAGAGAGAGAGAGAGATGGAGAGAGATGGACAGACAGACAGACAAAGAGACACAGAGAGAGACAGAGACAGAGAGAGAAGCACACACACACACACACACACACACACACACACACACACAAAGAGAGTATAAATTGGACTCAAAGGCAATTTTCCTTCTCTTTCTCCCTTAACCTCTGCACGTGACAGTTTTCATTGCCGGAATCTGCACTTAGGCTACTACCTGGATCAGATTAATGTAATCAGCAATCATTGTGTACTTCAATAGTTTTACACAACAAAGAATCATGTGTTTTATAAAAGTTGCTTGTTATGCACCTCGTCAGAAGTGCATGACAAAAGTTGAGAAAGCAGAGGCAGTATGGATTGGCTGTGATTTGCTTGTCAGCGCCCACCTTTAAAGATGTTTAGTTTTCTGTACATTCCCAAGCCTTTCAGCAATTGCCCCTGCCTCTAACCTCCTTGACTGCCAAGCAGAAAGAAAATGACATCAGGATTGCTGAAAGCACAGCAATCACAGAAAATGGCTTAAGACTTCTGTTTTCGTGACTCCTATAACAATGTGCTCTGGCTACAACCTGGCTTACATGGCAGCACAACGCTTGTCTTTCAGCATTTCTTAGACGTGGCCTAATTTAATTGCCCGGGCAGACCTAAAAGCAAGGTATAAAATTAATGTTGTGGGAAAGGATGCAGAATTTTAAGTCCCCCCCCCCACACAGTTATATTGGAATCCTGATTAACTCTTAATTTGATTCTGTTTTCTGTTGGTATCTTGGAGATAAGAAGCCAGCTTGCAAAAGGGGGGGGGGAGATAGAGAGAAGGAAAGAGGGGTAGACTAGTGGATGGGGAGGAAGGAGGTACTCATTTCCTATGACAAAGAAATGAAATTGGTAACTCTGACAGTATCCCCACACCCGGTTTCAGCTGATCTGGTAAAATACAATATTGCCTTAAGCAAATCTTGATGAAAAACTGAAATGACACCAAGATGTTCTTGTGGGTAGCATATCGGTGCATCTTCCCCCCTCTCTAACCTTCTTTGGAAACTGAAAGCAAAAGTTAGAGCAAAAATTAAATGAACGGATGGAACTACGTTCACGCTAGCTTCGAACTACGAATTCCCATTGACACAAAACCGCCGGATTTGGAAGGAGCCCGAAGTCGACTGGTCAATCTCTCAATCCCCAAATTCCAGGAATGGCCGCTGTCCATGGGACCTTGCAGTACAGGGCGGGGCATAACCTTTTCCTAGGGGGTCACAGCAACACTTGTAATAACAACACAAATAATTCATACACCATTCGAAAGCCCATCAAAAACTGAGTTTATTGACACGATTTAATAGTCAGTATGACCACCATTAACCCTTCGAACAGCATTCAAACGAGGTGGATAAGAACACAACAAAAGGCAATGCATTTTATTCTGTCAATGATCCTTTGTTCTTCCAAATCGAATTTTCCAGCCATTCTTAAAGCAAATTTAACATTTAATAGCTCATTCAATTCAGTTTTTTATGGGCTTTAAAATGAGGTGTCGCGGAAGTTGTAAACTGCTGTCGATCTTGCTGTGACCCCCTAGGAAAAGGTTATGCCCCGCCCTGTACAGTAGCTAGAATGCTGCCCAGTGGTAGGATTCAACTTACTTAACAACCAGTTCGCCGAAAGTATGAGTACGGAGCGGGGCAGGGTGGGCAAGGCTAGCCGGTGGTCGATTTTACCAGTTCTTTGAACTGCGCAAAATTGGAACAACTGGTTCCAAACCAGCTGAATCTTACCCCTGATGCTGCCTATAGATAAGGAAACCACACAGGTAGGTCCATTCAGAGGTGGGCTGTGTTAGGAATACAATCTAACGGTTGGGTTGACAATATATAAATCATGTAACAATGCTATACCTATTTCTTTAAATCATACTGTAAAATGTGATTGGTTGCTGTTTTCCTCAATCAGCCATAAGAGGAAGCCAGAATGACTATTAGCTCTCTGTTTGTTAGATGCTGGGCTGATCTGATCTGAGTGTTTTTGGAAGCTGGCTGTTAGAAGTGCCATGAGTTATTGTAAGTTTTGCAACTGCTAGCAAACATTGAGTACCGGACTGTTTGTATATTTATGGACTATGTTATTTGGATTATCCCTTAACTAAAAGACATTGATGACTGACTGTCTTATCCGTGTATGACTTGGACTGTTTGATGAACTCTGATACCTCTATTTCCACAAAAGTAAAAGCCTATTGAATCTGCAGTGTCTCTGTATGCTGGTTTGTGTGTTCTCCAACACAACTCTCCCAACGCTTCTCTGAATGCACTCACTCTCCCAACGGGGAGCTTGCCTAACAGGCTACTGCTAGTTCGAACCGGTTCGGATGAACTGGTAGTTCCTTCCAGCAGCTGGGCCTGCCCACCTGTCCTGGTGCTATCTCATCCTATATAGTCACCATGTTTTTGAAGCCGTATGCATGCACGGAAGGCACCCACACTCACATTTTTGGTGCTAGGTGAACTGGTTGTTACATTATGTGATGCCCACTTCTGGGTCCATCCTGAAATAGAGCTGCAGTGGACGTCTTCTCCTTTCATACTTAGACTAACCAAGTTCTATAATTTCCACAATTGGGACAAAAGACTATCCTCATCTTCAGAGATAATTCGGTTGCCCCAACCAGTGGTGAGATCTGACCAGTTGAGCAAGCATAGCAAAGGCTTTCATGGTGGCTCTATCTCTCCTCTCCTAGAGAGGATGGTTTCATTCCCTCACAGATAATTTCTGGGAACATATGACAAATTTTCTAATAGCAGTAGCAATTAGACTTATAGACCGCTTCACAGTGCTTTACAGCCCTGCTTGAGCGGTTTTACAGAGTCAGCATATTGCCCACAACAATCTGGGTCCTCATTTTACTGACCTCGAAAGGATGGAAGGCTGAGTCAGCCTTGAGCTGGACAGGATCGAACTCTGGCTATGCGCACAGTTAGCCTGCAGTACTTCATTCTAACCACTGTGCCACCAGGGCTGTTGCCTAAGGAAGTTCACAGCAGGTGGAAACCCTGAGGTGAACTTGGCTGAACTCAGAAGCTAAAAGGGTTTGGGCCTAGTTAGTATTTGGATGGGGGACCTACAAGGAAATACTAGGCCTGTAAGCAAACTGCGAAGTTGAAAAAAAAATGATCTGGAGGAAGGCAGAAAGAAATGATTCTGACCTAGGCTTCCCCAGCAGCACAAAGCCGATTCCTCATTCCAATAAACCCCTTTTATTTAATTTGCAGTGAATTCCTCTCCAGCAAAGTCTTTCCTCTCCCACAGTCTTTCAAGATGGTTCACTATTACCAACCTTTATCAGGCTGGGAGAGTGGCCAGGCCGATATCTTTCAGACACCACAATACTTGGCAAGAATGCAGGAATGAACTGTCTCCTGCAAACGCCTCTCCCCTTTCGCTCTTCTTTTATTCCCTATGAGAGGGGCCATTCACCGTCCACCTGTGGCCTTACTCCCAAGTCAACTCTTGTTCCTTAGCTGTTCCCTTCAACTGGCAACTCTGCGCATGTGCACACTGGGAACAGACTCCTGCTGCTTGTCTGACTCTGAAGGCAGCTGATAACTGTCGGACAGCCCTGGCCCCATCTGTACCTCCAAGGGAGAGCACTCATCAGAGCCTTCCCCAGATTCCAGGACTGGCCTATGTTCCTCCCCAACTTGCTCACTGTCCGAATCTGCTGCCAGCTCCGCTGGCCACCACAACACAAATCCATTCTGCAATGCTGCCAAGAAAAATTCATGGCAGCCATCAGGAGAATTCAAGTTTTACTTGAGAGGGATTTTTATCTTCATTAACTTTTTCCCAGCAATGAATCATTCTTTTGTGTCTCCTGCTTGGAAAAAAACTTTGCCTTGCAGAAGTGTGATGCTCCATCATGTTGCAGTGAAGTACATTGCAGAAGAGGGGTGATTCACCACCGCCACGGTAGAGGTGAGGCCCCTTAAGACACATTGCTTTGATGAGAGGGTTTTCTGCACAGGTCTGTATGTCACCCATGGGCATTCAGCTGGAGGTGTGAAAGATTGTGCTGAGGCCAAGAAAGGAAAAAAAAATATCTCTAAATACAATTGGAAGATCTTATTACAGGTGTATCAAACAAAGCTCTAGTTTCTCATTGCAAACATTTTGGAGAAAAAAAGAGATTCAGAAAAGCTTCAAAGAGACCTTTGTTTAATGATCTCATGCAGTAATTAAAGAATTGGATAATTACTTTTTCAAGTAACTCAGAATTACCCGAATTGGCACAAGATAGCAATAGACTTATATACCGCTTCATAGGACTTTCAGCCCTCTCTAAGCGGTTTACAGAGTCAGCATATTGCCCCCAACAACAATCCGGGTCCTCATTTTACCCACCTCAGAAGGATGAAAGGCTGAGTCAACCTTGAGCCGGTGAGATTTGAACAGCCGAACTGCAGAACTGCAGCCAGCTGAAGTAGCCTGCAGTGCTGCATTCTAACCACTGCGCCACCTCGGCTCTAAGATTCTGTACCATAATTCTTGGCATTAAACCGAGTTTTAAAAGTCCATGAGAGTCTTGCTTCCTTGATTATGGAAGAGCCATGGTGGCACAGTG
The DNA here is from genome assembly GCF_051295495.1 of Thamnophis sirtalis. Classification (NCBI taxonomy): domain Eukaryota; kingdom Metazoa; phylum Chordata; class Lepidosauria; order Squamata; family Natricidae; genus Thamnophis; species Thamnophis sirtalis. The sequence goes on along the minus strand of NW_028261385.1, from coordinate 17,056,876 downwards.
GTTAGAGTACAGTACTGCAGGCTACCTCTGCTGGCTGCAGGGCAGCCTGCAAATTGGCAGATCAAATCTCACCAGGTTGACTCGCTCTTCCATTCTTCCGAGATTGATAAAATAAGGTCCTGGCAGGGGTGAAATGCCACCAGTTTGGACCGGTTTGCCCAAACCCGTAGTAAAAAAAATGCTACCGCTTTGTCCAAACCAGTATTTCTGATGATCAGATGGATTGCGCGATTTATATTAGCTAGAATTATCAGATTTTCTGCTTTCTAGCTTATCTAAATCACGTGGACAGCGCATTCCTCCCCCTCGTTGTTCTACTTACCCCTGCGGGCATGCTCAGTAGCAGGCTCCGCCCACTCACCCAGATGTCATCATGTCCCATTTTTGATGCTCTGCGCATGCGTGGAAGGTAGCACATGTGCTCACATTTGCGAACCAGTAGCGAAGGTAAGTTTATTTTCCCCCTGGGTCCTGGCTTGCTGTGGCCATCTTGCCCTGGCTGACTCACCATGGTCCCTCTCTTGAGTAATCCTGTTTTGAATTGTTCTGTGACGAGTTGGCCCATGACAATTGGCTGTGGCAAGTTGTCCCAAAGTGAGTCAGCCACAGTGAGTTGTTCCCTTTGGATCTGTAGCTGGAGCTCCATTTTCAGCTGCTCCATAAAAATCATTTAAATAGGGTATCAAAAAGTTGGTGTCTATGACTATGCCACCAAATCTTTAGTACTGAATGTAAAAAAAGGGGAAGGAGTTTGATGATACGGTTGAGGCCAGCACCTTGACATTTGATCCCTCTACAGACGTGCCTGAAACTGAACATATTCTGGGGAAGGATGTGTTCTGACCCAGGCTTCAGTGGTGGGTTCCTAACCGATTCACTACTGCTTTGCTTGCGCATGGCAGAAGCATCCGTGTGGGTGGGTGGAGCCTTCTGCTGCCACCACTACCGATTCAGCTGAATTGGGTCGAACCGGGAGCAACCCACGTCTGCAGGCTTCCTTTAAAAGCAAGAAGCAGAGTCTTGGTCCTGGCAAAACTCCATTTATTTACACAACTGTGAATTCCTTTCATTCACAATCAGCAAGGCTTAGCAAACAGTCTTTCAGAGGAATGTTTATCAACACAAACGTTATCTCATTTGGAGAGCTGCCAAATACTAGTTTCCAACCGCAGGGCAAGGCAAAACTTGACACAGAGACTCTTATAGTAACAAATAGAACTTTCCACTCTTGAAACGACCAAATGAACGAATTGTTTCCTGCAAAAGCCCACTCCTCATTCGCTCCTCTTTTGTTTCCTATGGGAGGGTCCAATCACTGCTAAGGTGTGGCTTTACTCTTAACTCGACCCTGCTTTCTTAGTTGTTCTTGTCTTCTGGCAACTCTGTGCATGCGCACACTGGGAACAGGCTCCAGCTGTTCCTCTGCCTCACTGCTGTCTAACTCGCTCTCTGCCTCTGACACAGAGCCCTCATCTGAGCTTTCCTCAGCCTCCAGGACTGACCCCTGTTCCTCCCCAACCTCTTCACTGTCCAACTCTGCTGCCAGCTCTACACTGGCAGGCCACAATAGGTGTTACACCAGCATGGAAAAGAGGAGAATTCATATTTACAAGATCTATGCTTGTAAATGTATCGTTCATAATGAAGATTTCTGAATAACTAATGATAAGTCATTTCAAATATGTCTACCTTGGCACTCTTACCTCCTGCAATAGCTAGGCAGATGTTACAAGGAACCTTATAAAAATTGTACAGGATATTCTTTAAATAAATTATCCAGTTATATTTGGAAGACTATGATACATGGGCATATGTCTTTGTGTGCGTCCTATTTTATGAATAGGAGGTTTGAAAAATCTCGCCCATCATGACATTTGGTTGTTAATGGCAACAAAACCAACTGAGTAGAATACTCAGTAAGACATATCATGTCTAGCTACAGTAATTACTACCAGCTAAATAATTCAGCCCTGAAAAGCAGTTGAAGCAGAAAAGAGTATTTCCAGAAAATGTTCAGGGCATGAACTTCAGCGTAACCTTCCACGCTCCTATGATGTTGCGATTTTTCAGAAGTAGGGAAGATATCAGCTAAATTAATGTTAGTTAACTCAATATTAATGTTAATGTTAATTCTGCCCTTCCTTCATCATTGCCCTGATGTTTTGATTGTTTAATGCAGAGGTGTCAAATTTGAATTTCACTGAGGCCCGCATTAGGGTTGTGTTTGACCTCAAGGGGGGGAATGGGTGTGGCCAGTATGGGTGTGGCCAACTCAACGTCATTTGTGTCGGGGGTGCCTGCAGCAACCCGAGCATTCTGCCAGCGAAAACAGGATCCCGAGCTCTGTTTCCAGCTGCGATGGCCTCCTGCAACCTTCTGTTAGTGAAAACAGAAACTAAAACGGAGTTCAGGAGGGCCACACATGCCCTCTTTAGCTCCGTTTTCACGGCAAAAGCACCACAAACCAGTCCTTCATTGTTTCCAGGGCATCCCCACGGGTCATATCTAAGCACCCTGCAGGCCAGATCCAGCCTCTAGGCCTTGAGTTTGACACCCCTGGTTGCATAGAGTAGAGTAGAGTGGAGTGGAGTGGAGTGGAGTGGAGTGGAGTGGAGTGGAGTGGAATGGAATGGAATGGAATGGAATGGAATGGAATGGAATGGAATAGAATAGAATAGAATAGAATAGAATAGAATAGAATAGAATAGAATAAAATAGAATAGAATAGAATAGAATAGAATATAATTCTTTATTGGCCAAGCGTGATTGGACACATAAGGAATTTGTCTTTGGTGCCTATGCTCTCAGTGTACATAAAAAGACAAGATACATTCATCAAGAATCATAAGGTACAGCACTTAACGATAGTCAGAGGGTACAAATAAGCAATTAGGAAACAGTCAATATCAATATAAATCATAAGGATACAAGCCACAAAGTTACAGTCCTGCAGTCATAAGTGGGAGGAGATGGGTGATAGGAACAATAAGAAGATTAATAGTAGTGCAGGCTTAGTGAATACTTTGACAGTGGTGAGGGAATTCTTTGTTTAGCAGAGTGATGGCATTCATGAAAAAAAACTGTTATTGTGTCTAGTTGTCTTGGAGTGCAATGCTCTAGTGTCGTTTTGAAGGCAGGAGTTGAAACAATGTATGTCCCAAAAGAAATAAGAAAGAGGAGAGGGACAAATTAAAACCTATGATTCTCCCCCCCCCCCCCCCGAGCTTATTTTATTATCCAATCTTTGAAAGTGAGTGATCTAGACAAAGACCCTAACACAGAGGTCCCCAATCTGTGGGCCGTGCGTGGCCTTTTCACAACTGGGCTGCGTGAGTGGCAGGCTGGGGTGGGTGGGTGTTTTCGCAGCCCCGCTCACATGAGTGTCGCCCCAAAGGCTTCCCTTTTGTGGGAATGGAGCTGTGTGTGCGCCTGCACATGCACTGGCCCATTGCTCAGATGGCCCAGTTTCCCCTCTTCCCCACCCACCAGCTGGGCCACCAAGCTGCCTCCTCCCGATGCTCCAAAATCGAAGTGGTGAATACAGAGACTGAGTGGGACGGGCACACCCTGCTCAGCTTCGCTGGCTCATCGAGGCTGCCTATGCAAGACTCCCAATCTGCTTTTCTCCCCCCGCCCCCCACACAGAAAGGGTTCTCTTTTCCACACCAAAAGCTTTTGCAAATGGACAAAGGGCTCCAGGGCACCGATCTTGCACTGCTTCAGGCCTTCTGTCCAGTAGTGGGTTCCGCATCCCGTTGAAACTGGTATGCTGCGACGAGGCCGGGCGTCTACCTTTGGCATGCCTGCTACGCACGAATGTGCCCTGTGACTCTCCAGCTGCTCGGCGGAGGTCATGCAGGCGCCGTACGCTGCACGTGTGTGCCCAAATGGCCTGGTTGGCTTAAAAACAGGGAAGGGATGCGAGGAGGCGGGTGGGCCAACCAAAATACTGTTCCGGTATAGTGGCCACTGGGAGCATACTGGGGTATACTGGGACGTACCAGCCAGAACCCACCACTGCTTCTGTCACTTTGCAAAAGCTTTTGGCATGGGGAAGCCTGAAGGAGCCGAGATTGCACCCCAAAGGTTTCTCTTCTCTCTTGCATGAATGGAGCTGCAGATGTGCGTGCACTTGTGCAAACAGCAGCCCGTCGCTCGTGGGGCCTGGTTCCCCTCTCCTCCCCCAGCTGGTCCATCAAGCCGTAAATGTTGGGGAACCGCTGTCCTAACAGATGCTTGCATCTCAATTTGCTGGACTACCTTCCTGTCTGTATCTTCATGACGATTTGTCCCCTTTTACATTTCTAAAACGCTGTTTCTCACATCTCTTCTCCTTCCCCCACTCCCTGCTTCATCATTTGTTTGAATAGTCGAATCACACATTTCTCATGTCATTTTAATTAATACTGCAGACCATTTTGAGAACACTGTCAAAAAGTAGGTAGCCGATCTAAAAATACAAGAAAGAAAAGATTTTGTGCTCTTCACTCATGACCAATGTCCTGTGTTTCCCCTGCACAATTCTGAAGATGGCATGCAGCTCAAAGTGTAACTATGTCAAAGTAAATCATAAAGCTCAACTTAAAGGGGAAGAGAGAGGAGATTAATATAATTAATAGGTTTTTCTTCATCAGTAGATCAGTAGATATAATAGATGATAGACGATGGTAGGTAGGTAGGTAGGTAGGTAGGTAGGTAGGTAGGTAGGTAGGTAGGTAGGTAGGTAGGTAGGTAGGTAGGTAGATAGATAGATAGATAGATAGATAGATAGATAGATAGATAGATAGATAGATAGATAGATAGATGACAAAGATAGATATGAAATATAGAAAGACATAGATGACAGATAGACAGATAGACAGATAGAAATAGATAGAAAGGTAGTAAGATAGAAAGAGATAAAAGATATAGATGATAGATAGATAGATAGATAGATAGATAGATAGATAGATAGATAGATAGATAGATAGATAGACAGACAGACAGACAGACAGACAGACAATATAGAAAGATAGAGATAGATGACAGATAGACAGAAAGAGATAGAAAGAGATAAAAGATGATAGATAGATAGATAGATAGATAGATAGATAGATAGATAGATAGATGACAAAGATAGATATGAAATATAGAAAGACATAGATGACAGATAGACAGATAGAAATAGATAGAAAGGTAGTAAGATAGAAAGAGATAAAAGATATAGATGATAGATAGATAGATAGATAGATAGATAGATAGATAGATAGATAGATGACAAAGATAGATATGAAATATAGAAAGACATAGATGACAGATAGACAGATAGAAATAGATAGAAAGGTAGTAAGATAGAAAGAGATAAAAGATATAGATGATAGATAGATAGATAGATAGATAGATAGATAGATAGATAGATAGATAGATAGATAGATAGATGATAGATAGATAGATAGACAGATAGACAGATAGACAGACAGACAGACAATATAGAAAGATAGAGATAGATGACAGATAGACAGAAAGAGGTAGAAAGAGATAAAAGATAGATAGATAGATAGATAGATAGATAGATAGATAGATAGATAGATAGATAGATAGATAGATAGATAGATAGATAGATGATAGGTAGATAGATAGATATAGAAAGATAGATGACAAAGATAGATATAAAATATAGAAATACAGAGATAGATGAGAGATAGGCAGCTAGAAATAGAAAGGTAGAAAGATAGAAAGAGATAAAAGATGATAGATAGATAGATAGATAGATAGATAGATAGATAGATAGATAGATAGATAGATAGATAGATAGATAGAGGCAGACAGATGAGAGAGAGAGAAAGAGAGAGAGAGAGAGCGCTATTCATTATGTTGATATATCAGTGTTTGAAAACAATTGTCTTCCCAAATTTAATCTCACTGTAATAACCAGAGTTTGCTCTTCCAAATATTTGAAGCGAGGCCTGGGACGTGAAAAGAACTGCACAGCCAAAGTGGAAGGAGATTGTTTGTCACATGGTACCTGACAATGCATTGTTCTCTTCCGAGGGTTTCTTTTGATAGAAAGTACTCCAGGGACTGCCGCGGAATAGCAGAAGCAAAGGTTGTGCCCTTCGCTTTCAAGTTTGCTTAATGAACTGGAACATCCTGAAGAGACCAGGAGAATGAGGTCCATATTGGTGGCTTCAGCCAACTTTCTTTCTTATTATCCTTTTCTTTTCCATTTCGGCTGACATTTCAGCAGCCAGATAGGGGAGCGAGCTGAGATAGTTGCTCTGTGAATGCCTGCTTGAAAAATATTTGAGTCAAGAATACATGTCAAGTATTTAAAGAGAAAAGACCATTATCAGGCAGCTCCACATTCTCTGTGTTATTATAACTCTGAAGCTGCCTGGTGGCCAGTTCATGTGATCTTGGGCCTGAACAGCCACAATACAACCGTTGTCTGGGAATCACCCGTTCTGAGCATCGGTCCCCATATCTACAATCATAGTTGTGATGTGAGCCTGACCATACTTCAAAATGTCATGAAATAAAACCTTTCATCTTAAGCCTTCACTCTGTTAACTGCCACCCAACCAATGGTTGTCTGCAGGAAAGGACTGGGAAGCCATTTGTACAGAGGTTTTGGTGTTTGCCATTACCGTATTTTTCAGAGTATAAGATGCACTGGAGTATAAGACGCACCAAGGTTTTGAAGAGGCAAATTAAAAAAAAATTTTTTGCACTCTGCAAACCTCCCCAAACAGCCCGTTTTTCACAAAACGGGGGGGCATGAATAGCCTTTAGGAGGTTTGTAGTGTGCTCCGGGGGGGGGGGGCAAAAATGAACAAAAAATGGCCTGTTTTTCCAAAAACGGGCCCATTTTTTGTCAGAAAAAGGACATGGATAGCCTTTAGAAGGCTTATAGAGTGCTCCGGGAGCAGGGGGGATGAGCAAAAAGGGCCCGTTTTTTGCTCATTTCTGCTTTTCCCAGCCCCCAGATCTCTGAAAGCCTCCTTAAAGCTATGCATGGCCATTTGGGAGAAGGGGGCGGGGTTTTGAGAGGCATAAAATGCTGTATTCAGTGTATAAGACGCACCCAGATTTTCAGCCTCTTTTTTGAGGGAAAAAGGTGCATCTTATACTCTGAAAAATCCAGTAGCTTAAAAATCATGGGAATTGATCCTGGTTCTACTAATGTTAAAAATCCCCAGATGACCTACCAGAAGAAGTTCTACATTTACTCTTTAGTATTTTGAGTCCGAGGATTTTCATTACAATTCCACTTGCCTCCCAGATTGCTTGGTTTTACTGTTAACTTGTTTGGCAGCTTCTCAAAGAAGCTGACAGTAAATAACCCAACCAAACAATCACCAAGACCACTTCCACCAACACTGACAGGGCAAGCCACTAGAACAGTGTTGGAGAACCTTTTTGGCACCGAATGGTGAAATGGGAGCGCACACGCACGCTGGAAACTGGAAAAGCAGCCGCCTGGTGCACATGCGCGTGCTGGAAGATAATCTTCCACCTTATGCCATGTGTACCAGCCAGCTCATGCATGCCAGAAACCAGAAAACCAGGAGGCCAATGCGCATATGGATGCCAGAAACTGGAAGATCATCTTCCTGGTGTGCACATGCGCCCCAGGCAGCTGTTCTTCCAGTTTCCGGTGCTCCCGTGTGCATGAAAACCCACTGGCCGGTGTGCCTGAACCCAAAAGTGCAACGTGCAACAGCTCATGTGCCCAAGAAATGGCTCTGCATGCCACATATGGCATGCATGCCATAGGTTTGCCATCACGGCACTAGAATATAAAATGAGAGCAAACCCCACTTCTTACTAGCACTGATGATGTTACCAATCAATCAACCAGAATAGAGCTGGAAGGGACCTTGCAGGTCTTCTAGTCCAGAGTTCTCCAGCCTTTCCAAGAACGGGGGAGAGGGATGGATATGATTTTGCAAGAGGAGCAGCTGCGTATGTGCGTGCATCAGTGGGGGGTTTCAATTTTTTTTAGAACCTCTTCTGTAGGTGTGGCCTGCTTTGTGGGAGTGGCTTGCTGGCCATGTGACCAGATGGGAATGGCTTGTTGGCCATGTGACCGAGTGGGAGTGGCTTGCCAGCCATGTGACTGGGTGGGCGTGACCAACTTGTAAAATGTGGTGAAACTCACTTAACAATGCTCTTGCTTAGCAACCAAAATGTTGGCTCAGAAACTCTGGCATTTGAAGCATGCAAGACTTAAAGCTGTCAAGTTACAACACCCTTGCACCCCTAGCCCTTTAGAAAAAAACCTCAGGGGTGTTCAAACTTGACAGCTTTAAAACTTTAAGGTTTAGATAGGACTCTTAGAGGCGGTTGGGGTGATTGGTGAGCCAGCCAACCAGTGAGCGGCAGGCGGGGCAAGTGTGGTGCGGACAGGTGGGTGGAGGGAGCTGGAACCGATTCTAAACGGCATGGTAGATTTGTGGAAACCTCTTCTGTAGAAGAGGTTAGATCTGGCAGGAACCCACCCCTGGTGTGCATGTAACGTGAGCACCTCCTAACATTCACAGCATTGCTGCCACAAGTGGGGCTGCGACTGATCCTGACAAAGCTCATACAATGGGGTCAAGAGTGTCCACATCGATGCTCGTGCGACCATGTGAACCAACCAGCCACTCACATGGCCCAATGGTGATTAGGCCGTGGGCTGGTAGTGGGCCACGGCCCACAGGCTAGGGACCCCTGCTCTAGTCCAGTCTCATGCTCAAGCAGGAGACCCCATAACATTTCAGACAACTGACGGTCCAGTTCCTTTTTAAAAACCTCTAGTGATGAATCACCCACAACCTCTGGCAGCAAGTCATTCTACTGGTCAATTGTTCTCACTATTAGGAAGTTTCTCTTTAGTTCCAGGTTGCTTCTCTCCTTGATTTGTTTCCACCCATTGTTTCTTGTCCTGCCCTCCGGTGCTTTGGAAAATAAGTTGACCCCCTTCTCTTTATGGCAGCCTCTCAAATACTGGAATACTACTATCTTATTAGGTAGTAAAACATCTGCAAGAAAACAATTAAGTTGAGAGAGCACCACAGAGAGGAAACCACAGTTCAACTCTGAGCTACAAATACTCCTCAACCCACTATCTATTTGTGGGCTATGTTGTCCCTTATCTGACCATCCTAAAGGTACTTTTTCCAGAGGCAACAGGATTGTCTTGTTTTTCTTTGAAGACACGTCACTTCTCATCCAAGGAGCTTCTTCATTCTTGACTGGGTATTTGTTCTTCAAAGAAAATCCAGAAAGTCCAATGGTCTCTGGAAAAAGCACCTTTGGGACAACCACGACCTAGATGACTGAGAACCTCCATAGACACTCTTATCTGACCATTCGCTTGATGCTTATCTCTGCTCAGTCTTCCACTTTCTTTCCCACAAATCATTAAAGACCCCAAGACTTTTTATCTATTTCTTTTCGTCTGAATGTTGAACATTGAAGAACGTTCAATGAATATGTGCTGGAGTGGCATAAGCTGTGTCTTCTGGATGCCCCTTTCACTTTTTGCAAAGGAACAAGACTGATAGTGTCACATGATCCTGGGACAGGACCAATGTCATAAATACATAAGGTAAAAGTAAAGGTTCTCTTCGCACATATGTACTAGTCGTTCCTGACTCTAGGAGCTGGTGCTCATCTCCGTTTCAAAGCTGTAGAGCCATCACTGTCCAAAGAGGTCTCAATGGGTCATGTGGCCGGCATGACTAGATGCCGAAGGTGCACGGAGCTATTACCTTCCCACCAACTGTGGTGCTTATTTTTCTACTTGCATTTTTACATGCCTTTGAACTGTTAGGTTGGTAGAAGCTGGGACAAGTAACGGGAGCTCACCCTATTATGCAGCGCTAGGGATTCGAACCACTGAACTGCCAACCTTTGGATCGACAAGCTCAGTGTCTTAGCCAGAGGTGGGTTGATGTCAGTTTGACCCGGTTCAGCTGAACAGGTAGTGGAAGTCAGACCTTGGTCACAGAACCGGCAGTGACCCAGGCCTGCCACGCCCCCAAACCGGTTCCCTTGCCGCCACTGGGCCACTGCCATTTTGGATTTTATTGACTGTGCTGTGCAGTTCACTGTAAATTGTTCTGCACATGCACACAGAACAATTTACATTGAACAGTGCCAATGCACGAGCGAAGCAACCGCCAGCACGCGAGGTGCACGGGTTGCAAACCGGTAGTAAAACTGGCAGCAACCCACCCCTGGTCTTAGCCACTGAGCCACCGCGTCCCTTCTAAATACATACCAGTTGACAAATGACCAGATTTTGATCAAGCGACCATGGGGATGCTGCAAAGGTTATAAGTGTGAAACAGCACTTTTTACAATGCTGTTATAACTTTGAAAAATCACTAAACAATGGTTGTAAGCCAAGGATTTCCAGTACCATCAACGCTGGTGTGGAGCCTCTCATTTTCCTTGTCTTATCCATTTTGGGTGAGTGTAGTAAACTTGCCGTTCGTGTTCACCAGCCTCTATCCGCACGTATCCTCTATCTGCGAACGCGAAAGGCATAAAGTAGGCAAGCGGGCTTCCCAGCAGCTGATGGGAATCAATGAACAATTAATTACTATCATCAAGTGGGACTCTACTCGGGGAAGACCGCTGGCTTACATTTATCAATTACTAATTAGCCGTCCTTGTCTGGCTGACAGTTGTCTGTCAGCTGGAAGAAAAGCTACAGCGGGTGACTCTCCAAGCAGTTGGATCTTAGCCGTAATTAGCAGAGCTCCACTATGTCTCTGGGGTGTGGGGTGTGTGTGTGCATGTGGAGGTAGCTTTTGGTGTTTTGTTTTGGGCTACTAAATTGTTCCCAAACAAGACTGAGCTCTTTCAATTAGAAAAGTTCTCAGGGCCATCCATTCCGTTGACTCTGTTCAAGGAGGGTGGGCCATTTCCCTCCCCACCCTACCCAAAGTACTTCCCAGAACGAATTGAGATCCGGACTCTTACTACCCTCCTGGCCTTCCGCAAAGCCACCAAGTCCTGGCTGTTCCAGCAGGCTGGGGGGGGGGGGGGGGCTGAAAAGCATTTACCTCCACGGAAATTGTGAATGTTGGTTTTGTTTTTAATATGTTGTCTTTGTCTCGTTTTTCCCTCTTTCCCTTGTCTTTCGTGAGCCGCCCGGAGTCCTCCGGGAGTGGGCGGCATACAAGACAAACAAACAAACAAACAGACAGACAGACAGACAGACAGACAAACAAACAAACAAATAAATAAACAAACAAATAAATAAATAAATTTTGCTTGGGTGTTACAAAATAACAATAAGCATCATTCCTCCATCTGAAAACCCATGTTTGAATCATGCAGGCACCATCATAGAGAGTTGAGGTTCATTTCTTTTGCTTGTTGGCAGGGAAATTGGATGCAGCTAGTTCTCAACTTATGACCACAATTGGGACAAGGATTTCTGTTGCTAAGCAAGGTTGAGTGAGTCTTTTTTTGCCACGGTTGTTAAACAAATCATGCAGTCATTCAGCAAATTCAGCTTTCACTATTCATTTTGCTTCTCAGAAGCCGGTGGGGAAGATTGCAAAGGCGATCACATGATTATAGATTGCTGGAACTGTCGTAAGTACATGCCAATTGCAAAGTGCTTGAATTTTGATCAGGTGACCATGGGGATGCTGCAAGGATATAAGTGCAAGGACCAGTTGTAAGTTATTGTAACTTGAACTGGTCACTAATCAAACATTAAGTCAAGGGCTACCTGTAGTTTGATTTTAATTTAGGCAACTAAAGATTGCTTTGAACACAGTTCTTAGCAGGAAGAAATCTGCTTTTTTCAGTTCCTGCTTTTCCTCTTCCAACGTACTTATAACTTTCTGGTGGACTCTGATTTAAACATTAACACATCTTGCCTGTTTAATGTTCTGACCTAGGCTTCCCAAGAGCATGAAGCAAACTCCTTATCCTGATGAAAAACCCTTTTATTAATTTACTGTGAATTCTGCTCATTCACATCCAGTAAAGTCTTTCAAGGGATGATTTAGAAGTTGGACTAATTGTCTCCGGCAAACTCCACTCCCCTTTTGCTCCTCTTTTATTTCCTCTGGGAGGGGCCATTCATTGTCTTGTCTTACTACCAAGTCAACCCCTGTTCTTTAGCTGATCTCTTTGTCTGGCAACTCTGTGCATGCACACACTGGGAACAGGCTCCAGCTGTTCATCTTCCTCACTGATGTCTGACTCTGAAGGCAGCTGATAACTGTCAGAAGGCCCTGGCCCCATCTCTGCCTCTGACGCAGAGCCCTCACCAGAGCCTTCCTCAGACCCCAGGACTGGCCCATGTTCCTCCCCAACCTCCTCACTGTCTGAGTCTGATACCAGCTCCACTGGCCACTGGCGGGCCACAAGACTTAGCATTTTGGCAGTGGTTTCTGTGTGAATTCATATCTGAGCCTTCTGGTATCAAATGGAGCTTACTCCCAAATAAGTGTACAAATTTGTGGCCTTGATTCCTTTGGCTGAAGAAATAGGGTGGTGTTTCATCCTATGCTCCCATGTTTGGGCACTTCCTATGGGAACGAAACAAGTGCCACTGATAAAGACCATTCAGGATATTCAGTGGTGAAGACTTGTGTTTATGCATTAGCACTTGAATGGCTTCAGAAAGGCAAGTGGTATAAGATGGAATTCTAGGAAACCCACTTAGCTCTATATCCGTGATGGCGAACCTATGCCACATGTGGCACGCAGAGCCCTCTCTGCAGGCATGTGAGCCTTCGCCGCAGTTCAGCTCCACTGTGCATGTATGAGTTCTTCTCGCCGGCCAGCTGGTTTTTGGGCCTCTGCTGTGCATGCATGGGGGGCGGGGTATATACGGGAGACACACGTGCATGTGTGAGGATCAGGGTGCATGCAGGGGGATCATACGTGCATGCACGGGGGCAGGGAGCATGCAGGGTTGGTCACGCATGCACACACACGCTTTCGGCACACCACGACAAAAAGTTCTACATGCTTACATCCAAGAGGTTGAAGGCAATAATCTTAGCCACTGGATGATAAATGGATGAGAGGTTGATTCTTTAAATTCCACATCAAGCTTTGTTACTTTGAATTGACTCTCAAGTAGTCACGTGTTGATATTTGAGATTTCTCTTTTGTCATTTTTAGCAATATCGTATGTTGTTATTGCCTGCCTGTAGGCTAACCTTTTGAAAGAAAGTTTTAATATTTAACTAACTTTGCTAACTGGTAGATAATTTTGATTTGCGGGTGGACTCTCACTGCTAATTAGTTCTGTGTATGATAGCTGCAGGAGGGATGGACTTTCTTGGGAAGGGAGTCATTAGTGGTGATTCTCCTCCAGTGAGCATCAAACAGCTGCTATTATACAGATTCACAACATTTCAGTGTGGCATAATCTCCCTCCTGATCATCATAGTGGGAGCCTTCAGAAATGACTGCCAGCCCTCTAGGACTAGCTTAGCACTCTTAATTGGGTTCAGTCAATAGCCTAGCAAATACATTGATACAGTACACCAAGCTTAGTTGATATGAACTTGGGTTAGGTTTTTATAGTTTAACTCAGACCTAATGTCAGCGTTCCAAGTATCATGTAGAATTAAATCAGAGTCCAAGGTAAAACGATCCTTAAAGTTCCAATTTAATAAAGCAGACATCTTAGCACATTGCTGTGGAATCCCAATTCTGGAAATGACATCAGAATCCCACCCAGTTAAAAGTTCATGATGTTGTCCCCACACCCACAATCCATCACATGGTCCAATCTTCTTCTTCCACGCTAGCATCTACACCCAGCTGCTTCCGGTCAGGTGCAAAGGTGCGGAGACAAAAGATGACCTTGAGCTTCTAGAAAGGATTTTTATTTTATTTTGAAAACAACACATTCTACCCCTTGCTATTCCCCTTCCTGAATGAGAGTGTGGCAGGCCAAAGATTCTTAAAGGAACCGCTGCAGGCCTGACACCTACTTTATTTTATTTATTTATAAAATGTATTAGCTGCCCATCTTACCACAGGGTAACTCTGGGTGGCTTACAGTCCTAAAAAAGAAAAAGTACATGTACATGAAAACATGATTAAATTAAAACCAAACATTAAAATCAAAGGGCACAGGGGCAGAGTGGAGGGAGGCGGTATCTGTTGTTACACAATCAACCACCTCCATTGCGCTGATCCCCTCATTGGGGCTCTGGGCAGAAACAGGTCTTAGGGCTCTTACAAAAGGATAGGAGGGTTGAGACCAACCTCACATCGAAGGGCAAGATGTTCCAGAGGGCAGGAGCGACAGCAAAGGAGGCCCTCTTCCTGGGGACTCCAGAATTATTGGGCTGATGAGACCCACAGTATGCCTCCTCTGCCTGCACAAGTGGGACATTAGGTAGTTTATAACTTAATGTTTGTGCAGAGTGAAGGCAGATTAATTCCATATGTACCTTAGATTAGGGGTGTCAAACTCAAGGCCCGTGGGCTGGATCCGGCTTGGGGTGCTTAGATCTGGCCCATGGGGTGGCCCTAGAAACAGTTAGGTTTAGGTTTAGGTTTAGGTTTAGGTTTCGTTTTATTTATATGCCGCCCTATTCCCAGGGGACTCAGGGCGGCGCACAAACCCAAGGAGGGAAAGGGAAACACACAAACTACAAATACATAGAGCCGAGGTGGCGCAGTGGTTAAATGCAGCAACCCTCAGGGTTGACTCAGCCTTCCATCCTTCCGAGGTGGGTAAAATGAGAACCCAGATTGTTGTTGGGGGCAATATGCTGACTCTGTAAACCGCTTAGAGAGGGCTGAAAGCCCTATGAAGCGGTATATAAGTCTAACTGCTATTGCTATTGCTATTGCTAAATACAAGCATTTAAAAATAACCAACAGCCACACAAATCTAGAGGGGAAGGGAACTCATCAACCCCAGGCCTGCCGACACAGCCAGGTTTTAATGGCTTTTCGGAAGGCCTGGAGAGAGGTGAGGGTCCGAATCTCTGCGGGGAGTTCGTTCCAAAGGGCCGGAGCTGCCACAGAGAAGGCCCTCCCCCGGGTAGTAGCCAGATGGCATTGGCTGGTAGACGGAACCCGGAGGAGGCCAGCCCTGTGTGATCTAATGGGTCTTTGGGAGGTAATTGGCAGCAGGCGGTCTCTCAAGTGAAGGGCCGGCGCACCATGCATCTGTCATTGCTGGCCAAGGGTTGTAGGAGGCCATCGCAGCCAAAAATGGAGCTCCTCGGCCCCCACAAAGTCAAACACAACCCTGAAGTGGCCCTCAATGAAATTGAGATTGACACTCCTGCCTTAGATGAACTCAGGCATCAATGCCTTGAAAAGGAGAGTTACTACAACAGCTTCAACAATAATGGCCACTCATCAACTGCCCAAGGTTGCTGCCGCTGCGGAAATTATGCCTAGTAACAACAGTGTTGTGGGTAAGCTTCTCCAATGAAAATTTTTCCAAAGCTCTTGGTTTTCAACTTCCAGAATTCCCAGGCAGAAAGGTAACTGTTGGGATTGCTTTATTATTCTATTGTTTATTAAAAATTTATGCCGCCCATCTCCCTTATAAGACAACAGGTAATTTAAAAAAAATAGAAAAATAATGATGTTTAAAAAATTAAAACTATGCAGATTAAAATGTTAAAACTATACGAAAACCAAAACTAAGGTACAGGTGGCGCAACAATGAGGATTTCTTACCTTGTCATCCACCTCCCCTGGTGAGTACTCCTCACCTTATACCAGCTATTGATGGTCACCAAATATGGGTTTTCTATATGGTAGTACCAATGGAATGATTACCCATTTATGGAATCACCAAACTCCAAAATTGGCAGGGTTTTATGTTTGGTATTTCATTTAGCCATTACAATTCTCTGTAATATATATATATTTTATTAGATAACCTCTTTGCATTGTTATGCATCACTTTGGATTGTGCAGATGAGAAGTTGTACACAAATATTTCAGAATAGAATAGATTAACAGATTTTGAAGGGACCTTGGAGGTCTTCTAGTCCAACCCTCTGCCCTGGCAGGAAACCCTATATCATTTCAGACAAATGGTTATCCAACATCTTCTTTAAAATTTCCAGTGTTGGAGCATTTACAACTTCTGGAGCCAAGTTGTTCCACTGATTAATTGTTCTAACTGTCAGGTAATTTCTCCTCATTTCAAAGTTGCTTCTCTCCTTGATTAGTTTCCACCCATTGTTTCTTGTCCTGCCTTCAGGTGCTTTGGAGAATAGTTTGACTCCCTCTTTTTTGTGGCAATCCCTGAGATATCAGAACACTGCTATCATGTCACCCCTAGTCCTTCTTTTCATCAAACTACACATACCAATTCTATCAACTGCTATTTATATGTTGTAGCCTCCAGTCCCCTAATCATCTTTGTTGCTCTTCTCTGCACTCTTTCTAGAGTCTCCACATCTTTTTTATATCGTGGTGACCAAAACTGGATGCAGTATTCCTAGTGTGGCCTTACCAAGGGATTACAAAGTGGTATTAACATTTCACGTGATCTTGATTCTATCCCTCTGTTTAGGCAGCCTACGAGTTTGTACAAGTTAAATGTACTATGTCTTATATCTTATATTATACTTATGTTAGGGCTATCTGATTTGGTCTGGAGTGGAAAAATAATCCAAGATGATCATTAGATGGTAACAATGAGAAGCTGACTTTGCTGCCATCTACAATTATTGGATTTTTGCACCCCAACTAATACAAAGTTGTCATTCCCTTCCTAGATTCTGCGTTTAGGCAATGCTAGAAAACTCTGTTTTTCTTAGGGAACTTTGCTTTTTAGGCTACTCTTGTTATTAGTAGGAACACAATTATTATATTTCAGTTCCCTGAAGTGAAACAATGAGAGAATAACAGTTTGGTCTCAATGGAGAGTTAAAAGCTGACAGCGACTAAAAGAGCTTTTGCAGAGGTGTGAAACTAATGAAATTCACTGCAGGATTTGGTCAGGTGGTGGATTAGAAGTGTGGGTTTTTACTAGCAAGGAGCTTCATAATTTCTAAATCACATCCACTGTTGATTCATTTGGTGGTTCTTCCCCCCCTTCCTCCCATATTTGGAACTTCAGACATCTAATCAGTGTTTGAAGGCCACTGGCCCAACTTTCTGTCCCTTCTGGGTTTCCTTTGCCTCCTCCCTTTGCAGTTTAAACATCAGTTTAAATATTAGACTTTCCCAGGAAGAGAAATTTCTCTTCCCACCTGACATGCTAGAACCGCTGGCACCTAACTGAGTAGATTATTAATGGCAGTGACCGTTTAATCTCTTTGGGTATGGTATGCCAAAGAGTCCTACTGTTGATCTAGACACAAGTCAACATGTTATCGCCCTGATGACGTTATCAATGCCCCAAGCCATGAGCAGCCAGCCAGGCGGGGGCGTTGGGGGGGGTGGGGGCAAAAAAAAAAAAAAACCCACTTACTGTGTACACCGTAAGTTATCATTTGTAATTAACCCCGCTCAAACAAAACTCATATAAATCAATCATGCTTAGGATAATGAGTAAATCTTTGCTTAATGTCTATCTGGTAAATGTGTAGACATGGGTCAGTACCTCAGATTTACATTTCCTTGCTGGGCTGTGGCATCAAAAAAATGAATCATTCTGTGGCTCGGTTGTTAGTAGATAGGCAGCCACAACCATCCCCTCACAATGCCTTAGAAGAGTTTCATTTACTGCCCAGAACTATGGAAGGAAATAATAAAAATCTAATTTGACTCCTAATTTTTTTGTCTCGTAGACTAATATAACTCTCCTCTTGCAGTGATCGTCCTCTGAGGAGAATTAATTTATAACTTCTATTTTATTTCTTGGCTTATAATTGGGTAGCCTTTTGAAAGGATATTTGTGTCTAGCTCTAATGTTAATATTGCTGGGATCCTCTCATCTGTAGCTTAATTGCTTTCACATTAGCCACGAAGGGAGGGGTGGGAAACCGTGGTCCCTTTATGACCTATGGACTTCAACTTTTCCAAGGCACCTGAGGGTAGAACAGGAAGCAATGGGTGGAAACTAATCAAGGAGAGAAGCAACGTAGAACTGAGGCGAAGTTTCCTGACAGTTAGAACAATTAATCAGTGGAACAGCTTGCCTCCAGAAGTTGTGAATGCCCCAACACTGGAAGTCTTTAAGAAGATGTTGGGGAGCCATTTGTCTGAAACGGTATAGGGTTTCCTTCCTAGGCAGGGGGTTGGACTAGGAGACCTCCAAGGTCCCTTCCAACTCTGCTATTGTATTGTATTGTAATTCCCAGAATTCCTCAGCCAACAGACTTAGGAATTCTGGGAGTTGAAATCCACAGGTCGAAAGGGGCCATAGTTGCCCACCCCTGCATTAAGCCATAATGTAGTTTGTTTATTTTGGACTTATGGAAGTGAACCCTTCCATGCCTTGTACATCATTATGATTTCAGGATAATTATTAATCAGATCACTAGGCCTTTTTCAATAAGCCAAGATTAATTAAAAAGGCTTAGTATGACAACCGAATAAGAGTGAACTGAGAGGGGTGATTTTAAGGCTTCATAACTAAGAGGTGAATTATTCAGCAAATAACTGAAAATGAATTGGAAGCTAAATCTAGGGAAGCACATTGAAAAAAGAAGAATCCATGAAAATGAGGTCAAATTTTGCAAAATGGCAGAGGGAGCTTTGCTTTATACATCTCATTCCTTTCATATTTTCTTTATTTTATTAAACAAATGTAAATGGCCACTTGTCTACTAGAAGGAACTCTGAACAAGAATTAAAACACACACACAACATAATTAGAAAAATGCATCTGAAATTAAAAAAGGTACATTGATGTCACACTCACATTGAAAAGAGGAAAGCTTGTGTCGCATCTCTTAAAATGCCTTTGTGAACATCACTGAATCAGTGAGACGTGATCAAAATCTGAAGATCAATATGGCCACCACAATATGGGCATATGAGCTCTCAAGGTTCTGAAGACTTTTATAAAAATAAAAATATGCAACCACTTGCCAAGGATCCCAATTGAAAGTAATACCTTTGCTTAGTTCTTCAGAGAACCATTTCATATAGCACACTGGCAGTTCCAGGATTCCCGTGAAATATATGCTCAAGAATGCATGACATCCAGTCACTCATCCTTAGTTACTGTATGATGATGATGTTATCCAGTCAGTCTTGGTGGGCCAGGGCCAGGGGTGGGTTCCGGCAGTCGCTACTGCCAGTTTGCTTGTGAACGCACCACACACGCATGCACAGAGCAATAAAAATTGTTCTGTGCATGTGCAGAAGCAAAAAACAAGATGGCGCCACCTATGGCATGCCACCCAGAGAACCGATTCAGGGGTGTGGCAGGCCTAGGTTACTGCTGGTTCCAGCCGCCAAACCATCAAACCAGTAGGAACTCACCACTGGCCAAGTCTCTCCACATCTTCTGATCTTGCACTATTTCTTTGAGTTGTTGTATGCTCGTGCTGATGTCAGCTTTGATGGTATCCAGCCATTGTGCTCTTTGTCGTTCCGGTTTCCTTTTAGTACTAACTCTTCCGAGTACAATAGCTTTCTCCAGGGAATTCCCCTGCATGACATGGCTAAAATAAGTGAGATTCAGTTTTGTGGTTTTTTCCCAATCTATTGATATATCTGGTGTTATGCGCTCCAGTCCTTGCTTGTTAGTCACCTTTGCTGTCCAAGGAATACACCGAAGCCTTCTCCAGCACCGCAGCTAAAGTGAGACAATTTTCTTCCTATCTTGGTTTTCAAAGGTCCAGCTTTCACAACCACAGATAGTTATAGGTAACACTATAACCAATGGTGGGTTTCAAACATTTTTTAGAACCTCTTCTGTAGGTGTGGCCTGCTTTGTGGGAGTGGCTTGCTGGCCATGTGACCACGTGGGAGTGGCTTGCCAGCCATGTGACTGGGTGGGCGTGACCAACTTGTAAAATGTGGTGAAACTCACTTAACAATGCTCTTGCTTAGCAACCAAAATGTTGGCTCAGAAACTCTGGCATTGGAAGCACGCAAGTCTTAAAGCTGTCAAGTTACAAGACCCTTGCTCCCCTAACCCTTTAGAAAAAAAAAACCCCAGGGGTGTGCAAACTTGACAGCTTTAAGACCTGTGGACTTCAACTCCCAGAATTCCTCCTCTCGCTCTTCAACTTGATGATGTGCAGACGGGCGGGGGGAGGGAGCTGGAAGCGGTTCTAAACGGCACTGTAGATTTCCAACACCGACTTTTGATTCTTCCAGATCTTTCAGTTGTTATATTTCTATATCGACAAAAGGTGTTTATTGTCTTCCCTGGAGTCTATTCTGGAAGCATCGTTGAAAGGACAATGTGAGGTACGTTGGTTCTGAGAGTGCAGCTCAGGCTTGCCAGGATGTTCTCTTATCCCACTTTTAAAATTTATTTTAATTAGAAGAATCTGAAAGCCGAGTTAGCACCAAAGGGAGCATCCATTAAGCACCTAAGTCCTACCCTTACTGTAATATATGGCTGGAAGCCAAATGCATTAGCTGCAAAGCAAGATGGATAGCAACGTTGGTTTTTACCAATCTGATGCATTTCAAGTTCTCCAAAGTTATATCCCCAGAATCCCTAACCAGCATGAAAGCATTCAGGTAGTCCTTGATTACAATCGTTCATTTAGTGACTGTTCAAAGTTGCAACGAGACTGAAAAAATGACTTATGACCATTTTTCACACTGCTGCAGCATCCCCATGGTTATGTGATCAAATTTGGACACTTGCCGCTATTTATGATGGTTGCAGGGTCCTGGGGTCATGAGATCATCTTTTGTGATGTTCAGGCCAGCAAAGTCAATGCGGAAGCCAGATTCACTTTACAACCATCTTACTAACTGAACCACTGGAGTGATTCACTCAACGGTGGCAAGAAAGGTCATAAAATGGAACACAGCACACTTGACAAACGTCTTGCTTAGCATCGGAAATGTTGGGCTCAGCTGTGGTTGTCAGTCGAGGACTACCTGTACTGGCTGAGGATTCTGGGAGTTGTAGTTCCAGCTTAGCAGGGGATACCATGTCGGGCAGTGCTGAGTTGAATCCAGTGGTGGGTTACAACCGGTACGCTCTGGTACGGGCGTACCAGTGCCTGCTGGAAGCACCAGGTACCATTCCGGTACGCTGCTCCAGAGGGCCCACCTGCCCTCCTTACCGGTATTTGAAGTTTCCAGGGCTTCCGTGCACACACACGGAGCATACGGTGCCTGTGCAATGCTCCGCCAAGCAGCTGGAGTATCGTGGAGCGTTGCAGGTGGCAAGTGCCCATGCGTGCACTGCACACATTCATGTGGTGGACGCCCAGCCCTGTTGCACTGTACTGGTTGCAACGGGATCCGGAACCCACCACTGATAGAACCCCAAAACTCGGTTGGAAAATATGATCCACTTGTCTTACAAGAACAAATAGAACACCCCATCAGCAGTAAATCAGGATACTTTCTACTCTACCTAGCAATCTTGTCTTTTGCCCTTGAAAGAGAAATCTGTTTCTCATCATTAGGCCTTCTGCAAGACACAATCCTCTCCCATTTAAAAGCTTGCCTTGACATTAGAGTGCTCACAATTAATCCAAGCAATGCCATCCTCCTGCTTTAATGGCATGTAGACGCTTAGTCATTTCCTCTGCCTTGTTTTCTTTGGATCCCCCTGGGAGCCATTACTCTGATATTTTGTCCCTTACCTTGGCATCATTAGACATTTCTGCTAATTCCAGAACTGCATCTCTTAATCTAACTATTTCTAATTCCAGGAACAAACCCCAGCCTTTAATGGGCCTTTGCCCATCAGAGAGTTTCAAACGCTTTCCGTTTGCATCAGATGGCCAGGCGCTGAAGTTCTAGTGCAACCGTGAAGGTAAATGGAAATGGTTAGAATAGAACATTGCAAGGAAATATTTAGTCTCCAATCAAATTCTTTGGATGGTTCGGGAATTTAGAGAAAATAGATTTGTCCTCGAACAAGGACACACAGAGGAAGAGCGCACAGTCTAAAAATGAAATAATTCTGGCACAGGTTTTAACAAGAAACAGCTTGAAATGGCCACCTAATCAGATACAATAGTGAGGGAGAACTGATAAATGTGTGCACAAGTGACATGCTGTATCATTTTTAATTTTAACAAGGGAATCCAACCTTGTCAACTTGAAGACTTGTGAACTTCAACTCCCAGAATTCTCCAGCCAACCTTTGCTGACTGAGGAATTCTAGAAGCCAATTTTAAAAGTCCACAAGTCTTAAAGTTGACGAGGTTGGACCAGGGGTGGGTTCTGGATTCATTTACTGCTGGTTCGCTCAGGGACGCGCCCATGTGCAGAAGTAAAAAAAATGCTTCTGAGCATGCACAGAAACAAAAAACAAGATGGCGGTGCCTATGGTGCCACCAATAGAACCAGTTTGGGCACATGTATGGCCGAGTTACTACCTATTTGGCTGAACCAATCCAAACTGGGAGGAACCCACCTCTGGGTTGGCCCCCTTCCAACCTAGAGGCTGCACAAGATTGTGGTGTGCTCTTTCCAGATCTCTGGATACTTTGAAAATTTCACCAGAATGGATATGCTTTCCCAACTATTTTTTGGAAGCTGCAAGGCCCATACGTGAGCATTTTCTGAAGTTTCCAAGCCCCAAGCATTCCCCCCCCAAGGACAAACTGGAAAATATTTACAATGATGTAAATGTTTATTGGTATGGTCATTTAATTAATTTTGCTGGACTCACTATCCAAAGTGACATTTTGTTATGAATTGTTTCTCTCTTGTCCGGTGTGTGTTATATTCCAGCAGAATCAAGTTAGGCATTTTCTGAATTCGTGACACAAGGAGCACAAACGATTCACCATCATTGAGTTACAATGTGGTCAGAAATGGGGGGAGTCTGAGAATGAACCCAGTAAATTGAGAAAAAAGTAACTGGGTAACCCAATGGGGGCAAACCTTTCCGTCCTGCCCGCCCAGACTCGTCTAGGCTGCAACCCGGAAGAGGAGCTGCCGAGGGGGCATGCATGCATCGGGAAATGAATTTCTGGTTTCTGGTGTACGCATGCACGGTGGGCAGCTATTTTTCCAGTGGCTGGCGTGCATGCATGCCCAACAATTAGCTGGCTTCCGCGCATACGCATGCCGGAAAACAGAAGACCTGCTCTTCCTGTTTCTGGAACTGACACACACACAAAAGTCAGCTGATCATCGTGCAACCCTGCACGTGCCAGGCAACATAGTTCCATGTGCCACTTTGGGCACACCTGCCATAGGTTCACCATCACACGTGTAAACCTTATCCCTTGGTTGCTTTGTTTGTCCCCTTATGGAGATGAGATTAACCATCGTTTTAAATTTCCAGGAATATCCTGAAGAGACTCATGCAAAATTCCTCAGGGACATTGGCTTAGAAAGTGCTAGGTTTGTTTACAAGGACTCAGCGCTGTATTGAAAGGTTGCTATTTTTATTTTCCCCAGATTTTGTTGCTTTTGTTTGCTTATGAGTATTTCTCTCTTCTTTTTTTAAAAAAAATATGGACAGGCAAAACTAGGACTTTCCAATAATAACAAAATAAAATTCTATGTCTAGTTTAATGAAAAGAAGGATTAGGGGTGATATGATAGCAGTGTTTCAATATCTAAGAGGCTTCCACAAAGAAGAGCAAGAGAAGACAAGACAAGAAGCAATAAATGGCAACTAACCAAGGGAAGAACCAACATAAAACTAAAGAGAAATTTCCTGAGAGTGAGAACAATTAATCAGTGGAGCAACTTGCCTCCAGAAGTTAAACTGGAGATTTTAAAAAAGAGATTGGGCAATCATTTCTCTGAAACGGTATTCCCTATGGGAGGGGCCATTCACCACCTACTTGTGCCTTTACTCCCGAGTTGCGCCTTGTCCCTTAACTGTTCCCTTCTCCTGGCAGCTCTGCACATGCGCACATAGGGAACAGACTCCAGCTGTTCTTTTGCCCACTGATCTCTGACTCTGAAGGCAACTGATAATTGTCGGACGGTCCTGACCCCCTCTCTGCCTCCGACGCAGAGCCCTCATCAGAGCCTTCCCCAGACTCCAGGACTAGCCCAGGTTCCTCCCCAACCTCCTCACTATCTGAGTCTGCCACCAGCTTCGCTGGCCATTGGCGGGCCACAACATTTATCTTAAATCCTGGATCCAGTAGAAGGAGGAGGAATAATGCTGATATTGAGAGATGCGAATGAAAGAAGTAAATGGCTTTAGTACGAGGGCAGCATTATTCAAAAACTAGACAATAATATTGATCTAGTTGATGGGCTACAATCAGGATTACAGATATAATGGAGTAGATGACCTATGTCATCTTCTTCTGTCAAAAGCATTCCTTGTCAAGTGCCCCATATGCTTTCCTTAATGAGGAGAAGGACCAGGGGGTGATAAGATAGCAGTCATCCAGTACTTGAGGGGCTGTCATAGAGAAGAGGGCAGATCATGAATGAAGGCAAATATACAGTACATGTCCAGATAATGTTGCAGGATCCAATCTGGGTTAGTCACCAAGACCAGAGGTTCAGCCTTCTGAGGAACTTGTCTCTCTCCAGAATGTGTGCCTGGCACACATACTATTGAGAGGGAAATTTTGTAAGGATGGGCTCCAGCATGAGTCCAAAAGTTTGGAAGACTAAACCTCTGCTTCTGGTGACCAATCTAGACTGGATCTTGCAAGAGAGGGGTCAACCTATTCTCCAAAACATGTTGTCAGCCCTGGAAGCCATCATTGTCCTTGGAGCTTTAGGACTGCCACATTTAGTGCCCAAGGAAATGGGTGGGGGGAATTGCAAGGAGTGGTGGAGTATTAGCCATAACAACATTCCTTTCTCTGGGAGTCAAGGACATCAGGCCTGCACCTGGATGGGAGTGACCGGGGGTTTGCCTCCAGTTGGGACACAACACGTTCCTCAGCTTTTCTATGAGGGAAGACAATTTTCACAAGAAACCGGGATGTATTTAATTTAGTTCTTTGTTTGATTGCCGTTTCCATAGACATTGCGGCTTCCTAAATGTTACTGCGTGGGATGCGGTGGCTCAGTGGCTAAGAGGCTGAGCTTGTTGATCAGAAAGGTCTGCAGTTCGAATCCCTAGCACCGCATAACAGAGTGCGCTCCCGTCACTTGTCCCAGCTTCTGCCAACCTAGCAGTTTGAAAGCACGTAAAAATGCAAGTAGAAAAATAGGGACCACCTTTGGGGGGGAAGGTAACAGCGTTCCATGCACCTTCAGTGTCTAGTCATGCCAGCCACATGACCATGGAGACATTTGCAGACAGCGCTGGCTCTTCAGCTTTGAAACGGAGATAAGCACTGCCCCCTAGAGTCGGGAACGACTAGCACATATGTGCGAGGGGAACCTTTACCTTTAAATATTACTTAATCATGGTTAAAGATGCCCCACTGTTCCCAACCAACAGCACCTACTTTCTTTCACTTCTACTCATGTCTGGCAACAAATCAAATCAAATGGGCTCATGTTTTCCTTTAAAGAGGAAAAAAAAATGCCGGTGCACAAATTAAATATCCGCATTCCCTTAGGTTTCATTAATACTTTTATTAGCCTTATCTGACTCCTTTCTATTAGCCCTACTGCGTTGTCACCAAAACCCTGTGGGATGGTAAACACATCTCCATTCTTTATCTTCTAACCTCCGGGTCACCTTTGTCCTTGGATGCCTAGCAACTTTTAGGACTTAAAAGCATTACAAATGGGAAAGTACTTATAATGATTAATCTGGTAGGTTGGAGCCATTATGAATAGAGGCTTCTGAAGAAACACAGCAGAGAGATGAGCTGCTGAAATATGACAAGGAATTCCTCCCCACCCTTTTCTTGTTAATGTTCTCTTTCTAGTACACAACAAGAAACATCGTAAGGACACAAACACGGATCAAATTTAGTAGCCATGTAAGTATCATGATTAAGGTGCTGGTCTAGAAACCAGGAGACTGGGAATTCTAGTCCCAACTTAGCCACGAAAGCCAGCTGAGTCAATTTTGAGCCAGTCTCTCTCTCTCTCTCTCTCTCTCTCTCTCTCTCTCTCTCTCTCTCTCTCTCTCTCTCTCTCTCTCTCTCTCTCTCTCTCTCTCTCTCTCTCTCTCTCTCTCTCTCTCTCTCTCTCTCTCTCTCTCTCTCTCTCTCATCTTGCCTCCCAAGTTTACAGGATTG
Organism: Thamnophis sirtalis; assembly: GCF_051295495.1. Taxonomy (NCBI): domain Eukaryota; kingdom Metazoa; phylum Chordata; class Lepidosauria; order Squamata; family Natricidae; genus Thamnophis; species Thamnophis sirtalis. The sequence goes on along the minus strand of NW_028261385.1, from coordinate 17,030,714 downwards.
TTGTGAGGAAAATAGGAGGAGGGGGGACTATTCTGTATATTTGCTCACTTGAGTTATTTATGAAATAATAAAGGTGGGATAAAAAGGGGACGCAGTGGCTAAGACGCTGAGCTTGTCGATCAGAAAGTTTCAGCAGTTCAGCAGTTCAAATCCCTAGCGCCGTGGAGTGAGCTCCCGTTACTTGTCCCAGCTTCTGGCAACCTAGCAGTTCGAAAGCACGTAAAAATGCAAGTAGAAAAATAGAGACCAACTTCGATGGGAAGGTAACAGTGTTCCGAGCACCTTCAGAGTTTAGTCATGCAGACCACATGACCACGGAGACATCTTCGGACAGGTGCTGGTTCTGAAAGGGAGATGAGCACCACTCCCTAGAGTTGGGAAGGACTAGCACATATGTGCGAGGGGAACCTTTACCTAAAAATCTAGTAAATAAATAAATGAACATCTCCTTCCCTTGACCATCCAACTATTTTCATGAAAATTGCCTAGAAGGCATATAGACAAATAACGTTCCCCAGATATTTATTCCCTCAGCAATTAGCATTTGGAGATATACTGCTCCTGCCTCAGGAGGTTTTAGTTAGGAAGCTAGTTTAAAGGGCCAGGACAAGTCACACAACACAGATCACCAATCACAAATCCACAACAACAACCTTTTCTGTCCCTGTCCCCAGCTCTTAAAATCATCCTGAGATGTTTTAGTGTTTATTTAGAGTTTCCCCCTCCCTTTAAATAAGCCATTGGAGGCTTTGTAGTTTGTTTGTTTGTTTGTTTGTTTGTTTATTAGACTTATATACCGCTTCATAGGGCTTTCACCCTCTCAAAGCGGTTATTTGTTTGTTTGTTTATTTATTTATTTATTTATTTATTATTAGACTTATATACCGCTTCATAGGGCTTTCACCCTCTCTAAGCGGTTTACAAATTTTTTAGCAAATTGAGTCAGCAACTTGCCCCCACAGTCCGGGTCCTCATTTCACCCACCTCGGAAGGATGGAAGGCTGAGTCAACCTTGAGCCGGTGAGATTTGAACTGCTGAACTGCAGATCACAGTCAACTAAAGTGGCCTGCAGTACTGCACCCCAACCACTGCGCCACCTCGGCTCCTAGTTCAGGAACATAAAGGGAAGTTACGGGAATGCTGGTCATGAGCAGTGATGGGCTTCAAATTTTTTAGCAAGAGGTACTCTGGCCAGTTGCTGGGTGGGTGTGGCCATGCTGGGCATAGCCTAGTTGGCCTCCTGTGTGTGTATATGTGTGTTTGCCCTCCCCAGGCTCTGGAGGCCTTCCCAAACTTCTAGTAGGCCCATTTTTTGCCCTTCCCAAGCCTCCTTGCATGTCCTGCACTTACCTGCCTCACAAATGGGTCACATGGGGACATCTGGGAGGGGTGGGGTGGGCGTGGCCAGCCAGGTGTCAGGCCTGCAGCCATATTCCCTTTTGGATCTTTGGACTGCCACACTTTCTATTATTCTACTATGCCATTTCTATTGTGGGAAAATGGGAAGGGGGATGGTACAGAGTTAAATGCTATGTAGCCAAAATAAAATTCCTTTCTAGAATCCAAGGTCATCCTTTGTCTCTACACCTCTGCACCTGACTGGAACTGAATGGATAAAACTGCCAGCATGGCGATGGAAGATTGGACCATGTGATGGACTTGTGGGTATGGGAGCAAGATGTTGAACTTTCAACTGGGTGGGGAAAACCGGGAAGCTTTCAGATTCAGGTTTTCCCAGATGTGCCAACATGACTCTTAATAAATTGGAACTTTGAGCAATACTTTGCCTTGGACTCGATTTAATTTTGGATGCTATTTGGAACCCTGACACCAGGAGTGGGATTTGGGGGTTCTCCGAACTGTGCAGAATCTTACCTAGAGGTTCTCCCAAATCCCTGCGAACCCCTGGCAGCCCATCCATGGTCATGAGCTGTTTTCTATAGTCACAGAAACTAGGACCAGAAAAAAAAAAGGATATGTTGCATCTACCTCGATTTTATTGGAATATCAAGAAAAATGTCCAGGCAATAAGATCCGAACACCAGCAGAACAGTGGAAGTTGTGGGAACTTATCTCTGGAGGTTTTGAGGATGAAGCTGGACAGCTACTTCTCATGGTTGTTTTCAATGGTTTTTCTGCATATCAGAGAGTTGGATTCAATCAATGTGCTTCATACACCATATGAGCTGTGGTGGTGCAGTGGTTAGGCTACTTCTGCTGACCGCTGGCTGACTGCAATTTGGCAGTTCGAATCTCACCAGGCTCAAGGTTGACTCAGCCTTCCATCCTTCCGAGGTGGGTAAAATGAGGATCCAGATTGTTGGGGGCAATAGGCTGACTCTGTAAACTGCTTAGAGAGGGCTGGAAAGCACTGTGAAGTGGCATGTAAGTGCTATTGCTATTTGGTCAGTGACCCCTAGTCCTCTCTAGAGTGGAATGGGGTGATCGCAGAGGTCTACTGACCACTTCAGACTGCTCTGGGCAGGCAATTTCATTTTCAGACCCTGCGTACTGTCTTCAAGGACCCTTCCATTGTGGGCAGAAGACTGTTGTTGTTTTTTAACCAACCAACAAGACAGACACACTCTTCAGAGAATAATCAGAACTGCAGAAAAACCAATTACTACCAATCTGCCTTCCATTGAGGACCTGGACACTGCACAAGTCAAAAAGAGGGCTGTGAAAATATTTACAGACCCCTTGCATTCTGAACATAAATTGTTTCAACTCCTACCCTCAAAGCGACACTATAGAGCACTGCACACCAAGACAACTAGACACAAGAACAGTTTTTTCCCGAACACCATTACTCTACTGAACAAATAATCCTCTTACCACTGTCAAACTATTCACTAAGGCGGAATTACTATTACTATTAGTCTTCTCATCGTTCCTATCACCCATCTCCTCCCACTTATGACTGCAGGACTCTAACTTTGTTGCTTGTACCCTTACGATTTATATTGATATTGATTGTTTCCTGATTGCTTATTTGTACCCTCTGACTATCAGTAAGTGTTGTATCTTATGATTCTTGATGCATGTATCTTGTCCTTTTATGTACACTGAGAGCATATGCACCAAAGACAAATTCCTTTTGCGTCCAATCACCCTTGGCCAATCAAGAATTCTATTCTATTCTATTCTATTCTATTCTATTCTATTCTATTCTATTCTATTCTATTCTATTCTATTCTATTCTGGTCTGGTCTGGTCTGGTCTGGTCTGGTCTGTTCTAGTCTAGTCTAGTCTAGTCTAGTCTAGTCTACTCTAGTCTAGTCTAGTCCAGTCCAGTCCAGTCCAGAACAGTCCAGTCCAGTCCAGTCCAGTCCATCAAGGCTTTACCGTTTATCTACCATTCCCTGGGCCTGGATCATGCTTAGGTCAACCTGACCAGTGGAGATAGCATGTGTGAAACTACACAGTGAATGGAAGAATAGGGGCTCCCTTCCTGCTGCTTCACAGGGCAGATCTCTCCTCACTCACCACCTGTTATCTGGGCTGCTTCTGAACAAGAATGTAGTAGCCTTCTGAAGTATTCTTAAATCCCCATCTAAGAGAATAGCAATAGCAATAGCAGTTAGACTTATATACCGCTTCATAGGGCTTTCAGCCTTCTCTAAGCGGTTTACAGAGTCAGCATATTGCCCCCAACAACAATCTGGGTCCTCATTTTACCCACCTCGGAAGGATGGAAGGCTGAGTCAACCCTGAGCCGGTGAGATTTGAACAGCCGAACTGCAGAACTGCAGTCAGCTGAAGTAGCCTGCAGTGCTGCATTTAACCACTGCGCCACCTCGGCTCTCAAGACTGTTCATCAACTCAGATTTGTCACAAATGTTTTGCATGGCTACATTCCAAGGGAACTCAATGACCAGCTGCTGTTGGCTGACCATTGGGCTCCCTCTACAAAACATTTGTAGCAAACAGTGTGAGCCTGAGAACAGAAATGGAGTTACTCCGAACTACTCAAAATTTCAGCTACAGGTTCTCCAGAACTGGTTAGAACCTGCTGAATACCACCTCTTACACACCCTGTCTGTCTGTCTGTCTGTCTGTCTGTCTATCAATCAATCAATCAATCAATCAATCAATCAATCAATCATATTACCTTTCTCTCTATTTTTCTCTTCTGTCATCTCCCCTGAGATATATATACGACCCACCCAATTTCAAGCATTCTTTAAGAGACTGGGCTTTTTCCTCATGCTTTTGATACAGATGGATGGGCCAGCCGCTTTCAAATGGAAATAGGCCTTTCTTTCTTCCTTTCACAGTTATTGTTTTATGGATCTTCATGTATCATATATGCTGGGATGTGGACTCCTTTTCAAACTCACAAGCAACCATTTATGCCCATCTGAAAGAAGGAAAAAGGCCAGGGGTGTGTGTGTGTGCGCGCGCGCACACACATGCCTGTGTATGTTGGAGCCAGATTAAAAACATAGATGCCTTTAATATTTGATGGAGGGAAATAAACATGAAACAGCAGGAAAGGCAATTTCATTGCTTTTTGCAAAATGACATTGGGAGCAACCAGAAGACTCGATATGTAGCACTTCCCTCTACTGGAAGCTATTAGAAGTGCCCATTCCTATTCTTAGCCAGCTGGGAAATAGACGAGGGGTGTGTGTGTTTTTGTGTGTGTGTGTGTGTGTGTGTGTGTGTGTAAGAGATAATTTTTCCAAGTTCTGGTTAGCAGCTACAGAATCCCTTTGAAGCCAGCCTTTCTTCTGACTTCAGAAGGCTCAGCCGAAGGGCACCCCAAGCCCTGGTGACCCCCCAAAGGCGTGGGATGGATTTGGTCTTCAACCCTGGAAATCACACATTCACACCGAACTGGAAGACACCGCAGCAGCAAAACCTTAGGCGGCATCGGGTCAGACCACCGACTGAGAAGGTACCCCCCCCCTCCCTGCCGATCTTCACGCCCGCAGAAACTGGGCGAGCGTGAAGCAGAACCTCAGCTAAGATTTGCTGGACCTCAGCCACACAGTCTCCCCTGGGCAAAGGTTATCCCTGCTATTGCTTCAGATGCGGAGCTGTCATCAAGACAAGCCCCCGGCGGTCACCCATCTCTCTGCCCCCACCTCCGGTCCCTGAAATTCCTCATCCACTATTTATGAGGAAGAAGCTTGGGGTGCAAGCTTAGGAAGAGCTGGTTTTGAAAAGCGCATCGATGCCCCAAGCGAACAGTCAGTGTCCTCACTGGGGTAGAAGCAAAAAGGCCCAACTCGGGATTTTCTGCCTCCCTCCCTCTCCCTCCCTCTCTCTCTCTCTCTTCATCCTCCACACGCCTCTCTTGGCTGTGCCTCGTTCTGCCCCCGAGCCATGTGAGGCCAGCTTCATATTTTTTTCATTCGAACTGAGGGTCGCCAGCGCCAGCTGATGACCTTTTTCACACCCCACTGCATCCTTGGATGTAAATGCTGCCTGGTCTCGCTCCCGTGACCCACCTACCCCACCCCCACCCCCCACCCCGCCTGCCTTTGCCTTGCCTGACCAGGAAAAAGCTTCATTTGATAGATTCCTGATAGATTCCTCTCTCTATCTGAAAGCCACCCTCCGTCCTAAAAGGGTGCGAAAGATAACGGTGACATCATAGGCCACGAGCGTTTTGCCAAGAAGGGGGGGAAAACCTTCACCAGCCCAGCTTCACTCCAGGATTCAGAAGCCTCCGAGAGTCCGATAACATCTGCCTTGAAAGGGCTGCACCGCTGGGAGGAAAACAGGGAAAGAAATGCCCACTCGCTACTCTCTGGGAATATTGATTCCTTTTGAGGTTGGAGGTGGGGGGGGTTAGATTTAAATCTCTGTCACAAAAGAGTGGCAGCTTCTCCTTGACCCAGTGCCTTTTGACAGAGAACAAAGTTGTGAAGTGGAGAAGAAAGAAGGAGATTTGAGAGTTGGGGAAATGCTGAAGAAAAGGGGTGGGGGATTTTGTTACGTCGGCCTACGAAGTCCAACAGATTTCTCTTTTATGGAGCATTCCATTCTATACTTTTTATCTTCTTATAAAAGTTTTCTCTCAAATTTTGGGCTTGTGTAAACTTTACATTTCTTACCCAGATCTTTTCCCATGTATCCAACATTGTTGGTTCTTCAAAATTTTGGGCCCACTTTATCAGGCAGTCTTTAACTAATTCTGTTTCCGAATCCATTTCTATTAATGCATTATATAGTCTCTTTATATGCATTGAACTTTGATTTTTGATTTGTTTTAGTAAGTTATCCTCGTCTTGCATAAAACCGATTTTTTGATCTCTTTTCCATCTGGCCTGTAACTGCCCATACTGAAACCATGTTTGAATAACTTTTTCCTCTTTTAGTACATTCAAGGGTTTTAATTGTAGTACACCTCTTTCTAAGGTAAGAAGCTGTCTGTATGTAATTACATCCTGTTTTTGTACTATATTTATGTTTTCTATTGCGTGTCTAGGAATTGCCCACATGGGTATCTTATCATTTAGTTTATATTGATATATTTTCCGGACCCGCAGTAGAGCATTCCTTAAAATATGATTTTTAAAGTTCTTATCTACCTTTGTGTCATATAGCAAATAAGCATGCCAACCATATACCAAATCATGCCCTTCGATATTAAGTATTCTATCATCTGTTAAATTAATCCAATCACTAATTAGCGATAAAACTACTGCCTCATAATATAGTTTTAAATTTGGTAATTTCAAACCTCCTCCTTTTTGTCTTCTTGAATACAACTCATCTGCCTGGAAACTGCACTGCATATCAGACATTGATACTATTGAGTGAGTCCAGAGATATTTCATGAGAAGAGTCTTCTACTGCTCTGCTCACAACAGAACAGAACCTTATACCACCAGGATGGAAATTTTGAGCTTAGACAACGTAGAACTACGCCGCCTTCAGTCTGAACTAAGTGCAGTACACAAAATTATCTGCTACAACGTCCTACCTGTCAATGACTACTTCAGCTTCAACCACAACAACACACGAGCATACAATAGATACAAACTTAAGCTAAACAGCTCCAAACTCAATTGCAGAAAATACAACTTCAGCAACAGAGTGGTCAACGCCTGGAATGCACTCCCTGACTCTGTGGTTTCATCGCTAAACTCCCATAACTTTAACCTTAGACTGTCTACTGTTGACCTCAACCCCATTCCTAAGAGGTCTGTAAGGGGGCGTGCATAAGCACACCAACGTGCCTACTCTCCCTGTTCTACTGTCCCTACTTATTCGTATCCATTTCCTGTATTCATAATCATGTTTATACTTACATTTGTTATCTTATGCATGCTTGACAAAATAAATAAAATAAAAAATAAATATAATCTAGAGCTGAATTAGGCTCTGACAGCTAAAAATTAGAAAGAGGCTGGAAACATCTTTTTGGACTAACTGAGTCACACCTGATTTTGGGTTATGACTCACAAAACCTTCTTTTGTTTCATAACGTGGTTTTCAATTAGGAGTTGGGGGAGTTGGAGCTGTTCACAAACTTGGTACTTTGAAAATATTCCCCAAGCACTAACCCATAATGCAGTTTGTCTGGCCGGAGTTGAAGCATGAACTCAGCCAAGTGTGGCATATTCAGCTTGCCACAGTTAACCAAACCATGGCTTAATACTTTGTGGTCAAAGTAGGTCAATGCAAGTAACCTCCCCCACCCCACCCACCCCCACCTCTCCCTCGCAGCATTAATGGTATTGCTAAAGTAAAACATGAGGTAAACGGATGGATTTTTGCTCGAAGAAACCCTACATTCAGCACAGTCATGAAGTGCAACCACAACAGCAGTCTAAAAATTGCTAGAATGACTGCAGGGAGAGGAAAATGGTGTTTACATTAGAGGTGGGATTCAGCAGGTTCTGACCAGTTCTGGAGAACCGGTAGCGGAAATTTTGAGTAGTTCAGCGAACCGGTAAATACCACCTCTGCCCCCATCTATTCTCTGCCTCCCGAGTCCCAGCTGATCTGGAGGGAATGGGGATTTTGCAGTAACCTTCCCCTGGAGTGGGGAGGGAATGGAGATTTTACAGTATCCCTCCCCTGCCATGCCCACCAAGCCACACCCACAGAACCGTTAGTAAAAAAAATTGAATCCCACCACTGGTTTACATGCCTGCAAAGTGTCACCTCTTTTGTATGACCAATGTGATCTTGCACACACACACTTGGCAGAGTTTGCATTGCAGTGATGCAATAGCACTTAGCAATAGCAATAACACTTAGGCTTATATACCGCTTCCCAGTGCTTTTACGCTAAACAGTTTTACAGAGTCAGCCTATTGCCCCCCCTCCCCCAATCTGGATCTTCATTTTACCCATCTCGGAAGGCTGGAAAGCTGAGTCAACCTTGAGCCGGTGGGACTTGAACTGCCAAACTGCTGGCAATCAGCAGTCAGCAGAAGTAGCCTGCAGTACTGCACTCTTAACCACTCTGCCGCCATGGCTCAATGCTTCTTCTGTCATTTGGATGGAAGTATCTAATCCTGCAGATGCCCGCAAGGTGCCCAGAAGGTGGGTGGGCATGCTCTTTCAGTTTGATGATGAAATAAACATTTGTTAAATTTATATGCCACCCGCCTTGCCGTCAACGCATGAAATTTCAAAAGCAAAAAAATGTTTCATGAGACTAAATGGAACTAGTGAAAAACAATCCGCTGAAAGAATCATTCTTTGTAGAGACATACGCAGGTTGGCCTCTACATATTTTGAAAATAATACCGAAAAGTGCTTTACATTACACTCACGAGCTTAAATGCCTTTCTATTATTCATTCAAGCATCCTGTCATTTTTCAGGCTTCCACATCAAGCTAGAAGAAGAATAGCAGCTGCTTTAAAGCACCTCCTTATCAAAGTCAATGCCACTCTGCAACTTGTTGGGGGGGGGGCATGAGAAATTGACAGGAATAGCACTGGTGAGCACAGCTGGCATTTCAGAAAGCCTAAAGATCTTTTCCTGAATTCAGCACAAGTCTATTTCTACACACTTTTAGAATAGAATAGAATAGAATAGAATAGAATAGAATAAAACAGAACAAAACAGAACAGAATAGAATAGAATAGAATAGAATAGAATAGAATAACAGAGTTGGAAGGAACCTTGGAGGTCTTCTAGTCCAACCCCCTGCTTATGCAGACAAATGGTTATTCAACATCTTCTTAAAAATTTCCAGTGTTGGAGTATTCACAACTTCTGGAGGCAAGTTGTTCCACTTGTTAATTGTTCTAACTGTCAGGAAATTTCTCCTTATTTCTAGGCTGCTTCTCTTTTTTAGTATATACAGTATAGTTTCTTGTATTTGTTTCAAGGCTGTTTGCAAATACAAGAAAATATATTGCATATAATAAAAAAGAGAAAAGCAGCCTAGAATTAAGGAGAAATGGGCAGTGTTGAAAAATGTATAATAAAATAACAAGTTTAGGCTTACTGCATCACCAGCTATATAAACTGGGTCAGACCACAAGGATCTTTCACCTAAAGAGCTTTTCCTGAATTCAGCATAGGTCTATTTCTACATGCTTTTAGAATAGGTCTATTAGAATAGTTGCTCACATTGTGTCTGTAGGATGCATAAAAGTTCAAATAAGAAACTAGCATTGCTTTTTCATGAACCAGTTAAACATGTGTAACTCTTCCAAGTAGAATTAAACTGGTTTCCTCTACAGTTAATTAATTCGCATTACCTGGGCCACAGGAGAGGAGGAAGACAGGTAAATTGGATAGACAACAAGATAAACACACAATTGAACTGGGTTACATGGGAAGCTCCAGTGATCTGGAGAAAGTCCATGAGTTAAAGAAGATAACTGTGTGTGACTGATGGGCTATAGACAGTTAGCGAAGTGATGCTAATTTTCTGGCACTAATGGTTGGAATACGTCAATTTCAAACCATTGGCTGCCTTGATGGGGAAAGTTAGAGTGATAAGAAGAAGTGAATTTTGGCTGGGTAGAAAATGCAAAGGAGACATAGTGAAGAATTATACTGCTTGGAAACTTTGCTTCTCTCAAATCATTGCCACTCAGCAATGTTGTGGAAAGGACCTGGGCCTGAAAAAACTGAAGCACCCATCCAGCGGTAGGCTGCTACAGGTTCACCTGGATTTGGGAGAACCTATAGCTAACATTATGGCCAGTTTGGAAAACCTCCAAATCCTACCCCTCCCAGGAGTCTCCACGCAGCCCATTTTGGATGTGCTTAAGTGCAGAGGCTCAGGGAGGGGGACAAAATAGGCCTCCCGGAAGTTCCGGAAGGCCAGAAATGGGCCCATTTCCAGCCTCCAGAGGGCCTCCAGAATCCGGAAGAGGAAGTCATCCCCCTCCCAGAGGCTTGAGGAAAGCCTCCGGAACCTGGGGAAGGCAAAAATGCCCCCCCATGGTTCAGGAATCCAACTAGGCCATGCCGACCATGGCTACACCCACCTAGCAACCGGGCAGAGAATTTTTGAACAGTTGCTGACATTTTTTAAGCCCACCCCTGCACGCATCTTCAAAGGAGCCTTCTATTTTATTCCAAGTCTGAGGATTCATCCATTCATCCTCCTCCTCCACTTTGGGTGTTGTGGGGGGATTCACAATTCTGGTTCTTCCTTTGTAACCATTGTTATTTGATGCTGTTGTAGTTGTGTTTTTGAGGTTGTCTTTCCATCTTCTTCTAGGTCTGCCTCATGTTCTGGACCGTCTCCTCTTTGCATATGCCTTGTAGGATACGGAATCCCAAGACATTCACTGCTAAGGAATCTATTTTCAGAACCATTTTATGGCCCATTAAGAATTTGACTCAAAGTCCCTCAGAGCATAGTTGCTGGAGCCCCAATTCCTAAAATCCTTCTGCTAGACTCATAAGGAGCTCCTGCTCTTTATGGATAGTTCTCAACTCACAACTCTAATTGAGCCCAAAATTACTATTTTAAGTTGTAATGGTTGTTAAGAAATTTGCATTATAGCTCTTTTGGCTTTTTGACCTATTTAAGACTTCTCAGGTCCATTTTGGTGATGTTTTTGGTTGCTTCCAAATCTTTGAGAACTAATGGTCCTTAATTTGCCAGGATAGCACCACATCCATCTACCTGCACATTTCCTTTTCTTCTAAGAATATTTACAGAGAAGATTTTGTAGTTTGCAAGGACACTGAATTGTTTATATCCCTGCAGCAGAGAAGAACTTCCAGACTTCCACATGGCTACAGTCAAGACCTCTTGTCCTCCCAAAAGAAAAGGAAAATCTTCTCAAGTGGGTCTATGGATATAATGGAAATCCCCTGTGGATTTCTATGGGATTAGTAAAATCCACCTATTAAGCACCCAGGAAATCAGGAGATTCAGGCAGTTCAAAAGGGTATAAAAATTTATTGTTGAATACTAGCGCGGGAAATACAAGCGCGCGAATAAAGGACTCCTTTCCTGATTGGTTCCCGGGCGGAGCCGGTTCAATCTTCGCCCTGATTGGTCGAGCTACTCGACGCCCCATTGGCTCCTCGTCCAAACCCGGGGGTATAAATGTGTGGCGCGAACCACGCCACGTTGAATCGCAGTTTACTATGAGCTGAATAAAGTCACTTCCTCATACCTCTTGTCACGTTCTTCCCTTCGCTCCAAGATACAAAACTGGCGACGAAGGTGGGATTCCGATTCCCGCGACCACGGAGAAGAACGGCCAGCTGCCACCGCGTCTGAACCAGCTCGAACGCTATCTTCAGACTGAGACTCCGGCAGCGAACGCGAAATTTTCTCCGCCCTTTCTCTCTCTCTCCCCGGCTCCACACCTCGATGGCATCATCGCTTCCTCCTTTCGCGCCATTCGGCGGAGCCACCGGTGAATCATGGGACGGGTTCATGGAGCGTTTCGAGTGTTACCTGATCGCCTCGAAGAACCAGGCTCAGACCGACGAGGAGAAATGCAGCTTCTTCCTGTCCTGCTGTGAGCCCTCCATGTTCGCCTCTGCGAGAGCCCTGGCCGCCCCGAGGCCAGCCTACAAACTTGGGTGGGACGAGCTGATGTCCAGGCTGAGGAACCACTACGCTCCCTCACCCTCTCTATTTGCACGCCGTTTCGCTTTCCGCCGCCGAGTGCAAAAGCCCAACGAATCCATCAGCCAGTTCCTGGAGGCTTTGCGCACAGTGGCCGCCCAGTGTGATTTTGCAGACCTGGAGGAGAACCTCGCGGAGCAGTTTGTGTGCGGGGTCCGCGACGTGCAATTGCGCAGCCGCATGCTCCGGAATCACAAAATCACCCTGTTGCAAGCCGTGGAGACAGCGCGAGCAGCCGAACTATCCGAACAATCCACGGCCGACATGGAACGCCTCCAGCTGAACCCCCCTGCGCAAGCCGCCGCGGGGCCGTCCACCCAGACGCACCTCGTCGACGACCTCTCCCCTGCCGAAGACGAGGAGGAGGAGGAGGAGGAAACCGTCGGGCAAATGAGGACGCAGCCGAAGCGGAGGCCACCCCAGCAACCACCGACGCCCGCTCAGCCAGCCGCAAGCGCACCTTGCCGCGGATGTGGCGGCCGCCACAGCCGCGCAGCCTGCCCGTTCCGTTCTGCCGTCTGCCGCCGCTGCCGAGGAGAAGGGCACCTCGCAAGGGTCTGCCGGGCTCTCCTGCCAGCCCCATCGTTTATGCAGCCCAGCGACCAGCGCCAGGCATCGCAACCGCAACGCCGCCAACAGCCACGTTCCGCGAGGCGAGCTGAGGACTGCCATTCAACCTACCAGCCCTCCAGCGCCGACTGCGTGGTCTACCAGGCATCCCACGTTCCCGCTGGTAGCCGCAAGATAAGCACCGCCGTCCGACTCGAAGGTCAGCTTTGTCAAATGGAGGTGGACTCCGGGTCTTCCCGTTCTCTCCTATCTTGGGCTTTGTTTTCCCGCCTTTGTCCCGGGGTTCCCCAGAGCAGATTGCGCCCCGTCGGGGTCTCCCTCCTAGACTACCAGGGAAACGGGATTCCCACAGCTGGGATATTCCACATCCGGGTGGAATACGGGAATTTTAAGGGGAAACTCCCAGTCCTAATCGTCAGGAACGACCTGCCCGCTCTCCTGGGGTTGGAATGGTTTCCTGCCTTGGGCCTCACCATAGAAGGGGTGCACAGGGTAGTTCCCCTCTCCGCAGATAGCGTCCTAGACGAGTTCGCGGATGTGTTCGATGGGAAATTGGGTTGTTACAAGGGCACCCCCATTTCCCTCTGCCTTGATCCCCAGGTCGCTCCCGTTAGGCTGAAGGCACGCAGGGTCCCCTTCGCATTGAGAGCAAAGGTAGACGCAGAACTGGATAAACTTATCGAGCAGGGGGTACTCGAGCCCGTAGATCACGCCCGTTGGGAAACCCCCATAGTCCTACCGGTCAAACCCGACGGATCGGTGAGGATATGTGCCGACTACAAGTCGACCATCAATTTGGCCCTGCAGGCAAACCCGTATCCGGTTCCCGTAGTACAGCACCTACTCCACTCTTTAGGACAGGGCCGCATTTTCGCCAAGCTAGACATGGCACAGGCCTACCAGCAGCTTCCCGTAGACGACGATGCGGCTACAGCCCAAACCATCGTCACCCACCGCGGGGCCTTCCGTTGCCGCCGCCTCCAATTTGGCGTCTCGGTCGCCCCGGGGATTTTTCAGAGCCTCATGGAGCGGTTGCTCCATGGGCTCCCAGGCGTCGTTCCTTATTTTGACGACGTCCTGGTTGCAGCCCCTAGTCACTCGGAACTCCTAAAAATATTGCGGGAGGTCCTTACACGTTTTAGGGAGGCCGGATTGAAGCTAAAACGCAGTAAATGCGAAATTGCTGTTCCCCAAGTAGAGTTTTTAGGATTTCTCATCGATGCACAGGGCATCCACCCCACTCCCTCGAAAGTTGCGGCCATAAAAAACGCTCCTGCACCCACCTCTAGGGCGAAATTGCAGGCGTTCCTGGGGCTTTTAAATTTTTACGCCCCTTTTATTCCCCACAAGGCGTCGTTAGCTGAACCGTTACACCGACTGCTTGACCGGTCAGCGGCCTGGAAATGGGGTAGCCGTGAAGCGCAGGCGTTCGCGGCTATAAAGGATATTTTAACTTCATCGGCAGTCCTAATCCAGTACAGCGATAGGATGCCTCTAATTCTGACTTGCGACGCCTCCCCCTATGGCGTAGGGGCGGTCCTGAGCCACGTCCTCCCGAACGGCTCAGAAGCCCCCATAGCTTTCTATTCCCGGACACTCTCCTCCACGGAGCGGAACTACAGCCAAATCGATAAAGAGGCCCTGGCTGCAGTGTCCGGCATTAAGCGGTTCCATGACTACCTCTACGGTAGGAATTTCACCCTGGTCACGGATCACAAGCCCCTCCTGGGGCTACTGGCGGGCGACAAGCCAACTCCCCCCATTTTGTCCCCCCGCATGACTCGGTGGACGGAGTTCCTAACGGCGTATTCGTATACGCTGTTATACCGTCCGGGCAAACAGCTAGGGCACGCAGACGCTCTGAGCCGTTGCCCTCTGCCAGAGACGGACACAGCCCACGTGCCCGCGCTCTCTGTTCTGTCCATAGCCGAATCCGACCTCCCCGTCTCGGCCGCGGACGTTGCAGCCTGCACAAAGGCTGACCCTGTCCTATCTCAGGTTGCTTCATGGGTTTTGAGGGGGTGGCCCACGGAAAAGGTAGCGGAAGAATTCCGTCCATTTAAAGTGCGACAAGCCGAACTCGCCCTTCACGGGGGGTGTCTTGTCTGGGGGGATAGGGTAGTGATCCCCACGGCCTTGCGGGCACGAATCCTGCCCGCACTCCACAAAAACCACCCTGGCATAGCGCGAATGAAAGCCTTAGCCCGTAGCTACGTGTGGTGGCCCTTGTTAGACTCGGAAATTGCAGACTACGTAGGCCGATGCAGGATATGCCAAAACTCTAGGCCGAATCCCCCCACAGCCGCCCCTCGCGAGTGGGAGATCCCTAGAGGCCCATGGTCCCGTTTACACATCGACTTTGCCGGCCCCTTCCACGGCCGGAACTTCATGATAGTAGTCGATGCTTACTCCAAGTGGGTGGAGCTGGTAATCATGACCTCCACCACAGCGGAGAGTACAGTGAGGGCCCTCCGTAAGATGTTCGCTACCCATGGGTTACCGGATGTGATAGTTTCCGATAATGGGCCCCAGTTTACCTCCACCACGTTCCAAGAATTCCTGGCCGAGCAAGGAATCAGACACGCGGCCACAGCCCCCTATCACCCAGCTAGTAATGGCCGGGCGGAGCGCGCAGTTCGCTCAGCGAAAGAAGCCTTGGGCCACATGGGCCAGGGCGACTGGCAAGAAAGAGTAGCGGCCTACCTCTTGAGCCAGCACTCCATACCCTGCCCAACGACAAATAAAAGTCCCGCGGAGCTCTTGATGGGTAGGAGATTGCGAACCCCCCTAGACAGGCTCCATCCACTTTACGCAGGAGATCCGCCAAGCAACCTGGGGGCCCTTCCTTCCCACGCGTTTAAGCTAGGGGATCCTGTATGGGCCCGCTCCTTTTCCGGGGATCCACGGTGGGCTCCCGCAACCATCACAGCTCTGACCGGCCCATGTTCCTTCAGGGTCGGCCTGGCCGACGGAACAGTATGGAGGCGCCACGTGGACCAATTAAGGCGTCGCCTTCCCGCGGAAACAGACGGCCCGAGCCCCTCAGACACCCGCTCTCAGCAGGAGCCACCCTCGTTGACCCTTTTCCCCACGGACCGTTTCCACCCGGGGAACGGGAGACAAGCCGATGCGAACTTTCCGGACAGGCGCGCCTCCCCGGGCTATTCCCTTCCTCGAACCCCGTATCGAGACTCTGAACCTACACCCCTACCGGACTGCACGGGGCCGCTACCGGACACTCCGGCTGCCACGGAAACACCGCCCCGGTCAGATGAACCTCGGACACGGGGCCCGGGGCCAGCGCTCTCTCACGGGGCCGCGCCGCAGGTTCACCGCCCCACCACGGACACGCCTCCGCCGGCGGTTCCCCCCCCGTCGACGGCCGCCGGGGAGCCACGAAGATCGGGTCGAGAACGCCACCGTCCCGCCTACCTACAAGACTATGTTTGCCCTTCCTAAAGGAACTCTCTTGACTGGGGGGGGAGGGGTGTTGAATACTAGCGCGGGAAATACAAGCGCGCGAATAAAGGACTCCTTTCCTGATTGGTTCCCGGGCGGAGCCGGTTCAATCTTCGCCCTGATTGGTCGAGCTACTCGACGCCCCATTGGCTCCTCGTCCAAACCCGGGGGTATAAATGTGTGGCGCGAACCACGCCACGTTGAATCGCAGTTTACTATGAGCTGAATAAAGTCACTTCCTCATACCTCTTGTCGCGTTCTTCCCTTCGCTCCAAGATACAAAATTTATTGCAAGTTTAAGTTCTCTACAAAAATCTGAGCTACTAATGGTAACGGAAATTAACCAGGGATAAGAAAGCATTCAAGGTGGCCTGGACTTAGATCTCTTGTAGGCATGCAAGGACTCATGACATACGACATGTATCACACCCCATGCTCAGCCTGATCATCTCCTACACCACCACCATGAATTGTACTTTGGCAGTACTGAATGGATTCCACCATCACCCGTCTTTCGCTGTTTGTAGAAGATGGGGGGAAATGTCATTTAGAAAAAAAAAGAATTAAAGCTGACAAAGGATTTCCTGAAGGATATATATAAAACAATGATATCATAGAAGAGGGCATGTGGAGAACAATTTACAGTAAACTGGGCACTCACAGTCACTAAAAACCAAAATGGTGGCCCAGCAGTGGTGAGGGAACCTGTTCAGGGGCATGGCAGGCCTGGGTGTCTGCCGGTTCTGTGACCCAGGCCTGAATTCCACTACTGGTTTGGCCGAAGGGAGGACGGGAGGGAGGAAGGAAAGAAGGAATGGAGGAAGGAGAAGGAAGAAAGGAAGAGGAAGGAAGAGGAAGGAAGGAATGAAGGAAGGAAAGAAGGAAGGAAGAAAAGAAGGAAGGAAGAAAAGAAGGAAGGAAGGAAAGGGAAGGAAGGGGAAGGAAGGAAGAGGAAGGTAGAGGAAGGAAGGAAGGAAGGAAGGAAGGAAGGAAGGAAGAGGAAGGAAGGAAGAGGAAGGAAGAGGAAGGAAGGAAGCAGAAGGAAGGAAGGAAGCAGAAGGAAGGAAGGAAGGAAGGAAGGAAGGAAGGAAGGAAGGAAGGAAGGAAGGAAGGAAGGAAGCTATCTACAGCCTCATATTTGCAGGCGAAAGCTCCAGGCAACAGGACTGCAAAGCAAAATGAAGATGACCCTGCGGGTCCCTGCTGCACTTATTTCATAACATCAGTTGTGGAAATCCACCGTCCGAGTTATTGTCCCCTAGGAATGCCTTGGGATTATTTGTTAGAAAAAGCGTAACAAGAAACATGTCTCCAAGCAAGGTAAAATAAAATGCAAAAGTGGGGATGCATGAAAACAGCTCCAGTATAAGAAAAAGAAAAAAGTCCAAAGAAGCAGACTGGAGATCCAAATTTATTCCGCATAGCAAAATATCATTATTAATTCATATTGATCATAGGTGTGTTGATCTTAAAGACACAGAAAGAGTTGTTTACTGAGGGATGAGTGCCTTTTAAGCTTCTGCCTTCAAAACCATCCAACCTTTTAGGACAGTGTTTTTCAAACTTGCAACCTCAAGATGTGTGGAATTCAATTCCGAGAATTCCCCAGCCAACATTCTGCTTGGGGAATACTGAAGGTCGAAGTCCATATATCTTAAAGTTGCCAGGTATTTTAAAAAAACACTATTCCCAATTTAGCTCTGGCCAATTTATAACAAAAATGAACCCTGAACCAGAAAACAAAAAACAACCACCTATCATTAAAAGACAACTCAGACCAGAGGTGGGTTCCGGCAGGCACTATTGCCGGTTCGCTCGTGGGTGAGCTGCACATGCATTCTCCGTGCAATAAAAATTGTTCTGCACACGTGCAGAAACAAATAACAAGATGGCAGCACCTATGGCACCGCCCAGAGAACTGGTTCGGGAGTGGGCAGGTATCAGGTTTCCGAAAGATGCCCTAATTGATTCATGAGCCTTGAGCCAAGTTTCAAAAGAAAACCAGTCATTTATTAGGAGCACCATTTCGGCAATATACTATTGCAGTCAGATCTAAACCGCATTTGAATTATGGCGAACTCTACTCCTGTTCCTTCCCTCCTCTCAGGCACCTGATGGACCCGTTGGGATTTCAGAAGGAGCTTGGGGAGATACCTGATTCTCTCGCCCACAATCTGACGGAGTCCTTGGTCGCCACGTGGAATACAGCGGTGACTGAGGCACTAGACCGGATTGCGCCTTTGCGGCCTCTCCGCGGCAATGGATCCAGGAGGGCTCCTTGGTTCACCGAGGAACTCCGGGAGATGAAGTGCCAAAAGAGACGCCTAGAGCGACGCTGGAGGGCTAGCAACTCCGAATCCGACCGAACACTACTAAGAGTAGTGAGCTTTCACTAGGACATATTTAGTGGCGATACAGGCTGCAAAATGTGTACATTTTTCTGCTCTTATTGTGTCTGCAGAATCTTGCCCAGTCGCCCTGTGTAGGATAACCTGCTCCCTCCTGAAAGGGGGGGAAGCGGGGGATGCCTTACAGGGATGGGCTGAGGAGTTTGCCCAGTTTCTGTCGGATAAAATCGCTCAGATTCGGACAGACCTTGACTCCACTTGGACAGAAGCAGCGGAGATGCCGGGGGAGGGTCTTGCTCAGATTTCCTGGAATGAGTTCCAGCTTGTCACCCCTGATAAAGTGGACAAGGCCATGGGAGCGATGAGTGCCTCTACCTGTTTACTGGATCTGTGTCCCTCCTGGCTGGTTTCGACCAGCAGGGAGGTAACGCGAGGCTGGCTTCAGAGAATTACGAACGCTTCGTTGCGGGAGAGTTCTTTTCCACAATCTCTGAAGGAGGCGGTGGTGAGACCCCTCCTCAAGAGGCCTTCTCTGGATCCAGCTATTCTTAAAAACTATCATCCAATCTCCAACCTCCCTTTTTTAGGGAAGGTTGTTGAGAAGGTGGTGGCCCTCCAACTCCGACGGACCTTGGATGAAGCAGATTATCTAGACCCTTTTCAGTCTGGTTTCAGGCCTGGTTACTCCACCGAAACCACTTTGGCCGCACTGAGCGATGATCTCTGGCGGACCAGGGACAGAGGGCATTCATCTGTCCTTGTGCTCCTTGACCTCTCAGTGGCCTTCGATACCATTGACCATGGTATCCTTCTGCGACGGTTATGGGAGGTGGGAGTGGGAGGCACCGTTTTACGGTGGTTCTCCTCCTACCTCTCCGACAGGTCGAAGTCGGTGTTGGTCAGAAGACAGAGGTCGACTCCTAGGCCCCTCAATTATGGGGTGCCGCAGGGGTCGGTCCTGTTCCCCCCTCCTATTTAACATCTACATGAAGCCACTGGGTGAGATCATTCGCCGGCATGGGATTAAATATCACCAGTACGCAGACAACACTCAGTTGTATCTGTCCGCCCCGTGCCAACTCAGTGTAGCAGTGGAAGTGATGTGCCAGTGCCTGGAAGCTGTTAAGGTCTGGATGGGAGCGAACAAACTCGCGCTCAATCCTGACAAGACCGAATGGCTGTGGATGCTTCCCCCTAAGGACAGTCCATCTAGTCCGTCCTTAAGCCTGGGAGGAGAAAATTTGCTCCCCTCAGAGAGGATCCGCAACTTGGGGGTCCTCCTGTACCCGCAGCTGACTTTGGAACATCACCTGTCGGCTGTGACCAGGGGGGCTCTTGCCCAGGTTCACCTGGTGCACCAGTTGCGGCCCTATTTGGACCGGGAGTCACTTCAGACAGTCACTCATGCCCTCGTCATCTCAAGATTGGATTACTGTAATGCGCTCTACTTGGGGCTGCCCCTGAAAAGTGTTCAGATACTACAATTAGTCCAGAATGCAGCCGTGCGAGCGATATTGGCTGTACCAAGGTACACCCATACTACACCTATCCTCCGAGAGCTGCACTGGCTTCCCATTGGTCTCCGAGCACGATTCAAGGTGCTGGTTATCACCTTTATAGCCCTACATGGCCTAGGACCTGGATACCTGCGAGACCGTCTTCTGCCACCAATAAGATCGCACAGGATGGGCCTTCTCCGGGTGTCTTCAGCGGGACAATGCCGGCTGGCGACACCTAGGAATAGGGCCTTCTCTGTTGCCGCTCCGGTCCTATGGAATGAGCTGCCCCCAGAGATCCGGGCCCTATCTATTCTCATGGCCTTCCACAAAGCTATTAAAACCTGGCTTTTCCGGCAGGCCTGGGGCCGTTGACCTCTTGATTGAGGTCCGGCCCCTCTCTGATTGGGTGTATGTTGTGCTTTTTCTTAACTTTGTTGTGTCTCATTGTTTTAATTCTTTTTTAATGATTTTTCATTTCTGTAAGCCGCCCGGAGTCCTTCGGGATTGGGCGGCCTAGAAATTCAATAAATGAAATGAAATGAAAATGAAATTTGTACCCCTGTTTCCTCTCTCCCCTGGTAATTTCTGCATCTAAGCCATATTTTATTGTTTTATTGAGGGCAACATCATGTGGCAGTCTATTGTAGAGGTCTCCAACCTTGGCAACTTTAAGCCTGGCAGACTTCTTGCTGGCTGGGGAATTCTGGGAGTTGACGTCCGCCAGGATTAAAGTTGCCAAGGTTGGAGACCTCTGGTCTATTGTGTTTCTTATGTATTTAACTAAACTAAAAATGGCAGGTGGACATGGTTGTAGGGATTATAGAATTTCTAACAGGTAAAAACACAATGGCGATCTCTCTCCTCCCCGCATCTCCCTCCTCTAAAGAAAATAAAATCCAATGATTCCCAGGGAGGCTTCCAGAGGGATGTAAGCACTGTGCAATCAATATTCTTGAAAAGAGGCTGCCATAATTGTGTGAAGTTCAGCAACTCCGTCTATCCGCTGTGTGAATTTTTGACCAAGTCATGAGATCACAGGATTCCTGAACATTTATACTGGGGGGGGGGGGTGAGGTATGTGTGTGTTTGTGTGTGTGTGTGTATGTGTATGGGGTGTCTTCAAGTCTTTTAGTCAAGCTAGAAATGCCTAGGAATTTCTTCTGCCAGGATCTGGAGGACAAAGTAAGTTGCAACTCAAGGGCAGATGGGCCAATCTGCAAACAATTGTGCAGAAACATATAATAAGACGATTTTCCAGTTGGTTGAATCAGCTGTGCAAAACCCGGATGTGTTCCCCAAAGCCTGGAATCGATCATTAATTATTCAAGTTTCCATCTCACCTGAGTCCAAGCTTTGAGGCTAACTGGGTTTTATTAGTTAAACTAGCAATAGCAATAGCAATAGCAGTTAGACTTATATACCGCTTCATAGGGCTTTCAGCCCTCTCTAAGCGGTTTACAGAGTCAGCATATCACCCCCACAATCTGGGTCCTCATTTTACCCACCTTGGAAGGATGGAAGGCTGAGTCAACCCTGAGCCGGTGAGATTTGAACCGCTGAACTGCTGAACTAGCAGTCAGCTGAAGTGGCCTGCAGTACTGCACTCTACCCACTGCGCCACCTCGGCTCAAACTTCACATGTTGCCAGACAAGGAGGACTTCGTTGGCAGCAAACTCTGAATTACAGCAAATCTGGGCAACGCCGAATGTTCCATTTCATGTTGCTGGGTTCGCTTTGCCCCGGGAACCTAGAAAAAGCCCACAGATTGTGATGACCTCAACACCCGCCAGGAAGACTGTTTTCAGGAGTGGGGATATAATGAGTGGTCCTTGGTGCTCTCTGAGCATGCTTGTTTCCTTGTAGACATTTTATTACCCTAACTAGCCGTCGCCCCAGCCAAGGTCCACAGTGCATGCGAGCGTGCCTCCCGCCAGCCAGCTGACCTTCCGTTCTCTGCTGCGCATGCGTGGGTGGCGGGGAGCATATGTGCATGCACAGGGGTGAGGCGCATGCATGGGGGGCACTCACATTGCATTTTGAGGCCTTGTTCAACACCCCCATGGCCCATTTTGGCTTCTAGGTTGGTGCAGGAGGATTTCCAGGCCCAAAATGGGGCACAGGGGGCATGTGTGTCCCCCCTGCACCCTGTTTTGCCTTCCAGGTTGGTGAAGGAGGCCTTCCAGGTCCAAAATGGGGCACCAGTTAAGTAACATCATCAGTGCTAGTAAGGAGTTTTCTGCCAGTTTCTATTCTAGTCGCTTGTCTGTCCGTGTTGGTGGGGGCAGTCTTAGAGATTCTTTGGTTGGGTTGTTTGCTGTTGGCTTCTTTGGCAGTTTCTTGATTGGGGTATTGTTTACTTGATTGCTTGTCTGAAATTAACCTTGGAGTTAATCTATGCTGATCTGATTGCTGATTACGGGTGGAGAGTTGCTGGAGTCTTTTAGGCTGGTTGATTGACCCTATTGCATAGTCTATAGATGTTATTAATGTATGGCTATTGATGGCTGATTTGTCAGGGTGCCAGGAGATCCTCTTAGGCAGGGGTGACAAACTCAAGGCCCACGGGCTGAATCTGGCCAGCAGGGGGCTTAGATATGGCCCACAGGGCTGCCCTGGAAACAGCAAAGGACTGGCCTGCAGTGCCTCTTCTAGTGAAAACGGCGCTTGGGAGAGCTGCACGCAGCCATCCTGAGCTCCGTTTTTCACTGGCAAAGGGTTGCAGGTGCACCGTTTTCACTGGCAGAGGATTGCAGGAGGCTGTCACAGCCGAAAGCAGAGCTCGGGGGCCCGTTTTTGCTAGCAGAGTACTCAGGCCACCACGCACAGGTGCCCCTGACACAAATGACGTTCAGCTAGCCATGCGCACCCTGGCTGCTCAAGGATAAACGCAACCTTGATGCAGCTCTCAATGAGATCGAGTTTGACACCCCTGATCTTAGGGCTCTTTTGGTCGATCCAGTTGATATATTTGCTTTTGCAAGGGAATGGAAAGTCGAGTCCTTGGTGTGACTTCTGAATGTGATCAGATAAAATGACCTGCATGGAAGGAACCCGTGAATGTGTCATGCAAGCACTTTGCTTCTTTCTTGTTTGCCCTACACTCTTTTGCAAAGGCTAATGGAGCCATGGTCTCTAAGGGCTTTTTGGATCCTGTGATGTAAAGCACCTTGAGATGCTTTCAATAATGCAAGCAGTGATGGCACCCTGAGAAGTAATTATAGCTATATTTGTGTGGGAAGGGCATCATTTCAGACGAAAAACCACATGCATGGATTATCCGGTTACTGCAGATTCCTCTGTGACACCGTTGCCGATTTCATCTGCAAGGCTTTCTTAAAACCTACACATGTTTTCCTACATGTTCCAAATGGCATGAAGCTCACTGCAACCTATGCTTCCTCAATGAAGTTTTCTAATAGCTGAGCAATGAAACCACTTGGCCAATTCAGGGGTGGGATTCTACTGGTTCGAACTTGTTCGGCCAAACTGGTAGCTCCGACTATCAGCTGGGAGCGAACCGGTTCACTCCAACTTTGAAGTGAGTCTACCCACCCTCCTTCCTGCCCCTGTGCTATACTCACCTGTTCTGACCCCCCCCCTCCAACCGGTGAGTCACACCAACACAAGCTTACTGTTAGCCATGCTTTATTCACAGTAATTACTCACAGACAAGACATTGGCAGCAACCCAGACTCCCACAGATAAGAGATATACACAAGAGCTTCTCCAGCCTAGTATAATGGTTGTGTCCTGCAAAAGGTCTCCTTCCAAAGCCTCTTCTTATATACTCTCTTGGGAGGAGCCAAATCATAACCACCTGGGCCTGATTATCTCCTATGAGTCTGTCCCCGTAATTGCTGCCGTTGCTTCTCCGCCCTTCTCTGCCGGGCATCAGGGACCAACTCCCTTTGCTCCTCCCGACTGCTCCAGTGCCTGATGTCAGGGACAAACTCCCTTTGACTTTCACCGCTGCTCCATGCCTCAGGCGCCTCCTGGTGACCAACCAGCCTCTCTGGTCCCTGCTCGGAGTCTGAACCCTGCCCAGGGTCCTCCACATCTTCCAGAGCTGACTCATAGGGTCCCTCGCTATCCGAGTCTGTCGGCAGCTCGACCGGCTCCTGCTGGACCACAACACACACCTATATTTCCTTTTCCAAAGCCCACTTTGAGCCTCAGCTGTTTTCCTTGCCAGCAGTATTGCACGTCAGGCGTGTGTGAGAGCGAAGCATGCACTCAGCAAACCGGTTGTTAAACCGCTAGGATCCCTCCACCCAAGCAGCCAACGAGACCTGCCATTTGCTTTTGACTCTTTGCTCAAGAGCTTCCAAGACTTCATGAATCAAATAATGACCGGAAGAAAAGTAAAGGTTTTATTTCAATATGGAACTGTCGTAGCTAGTGTTTTAGCCCACTGCTTTTATCAGCAGCTTGCTACGAAGCCTCTTTGGGAGCACTGTGCTTGGACTACTTTTCCTTGAGATGGACTGTAAAATGGAGCTAATTCATGGAAGGATGTATGGCAGGCAGTGTAGTGTGAGCACACAAATCCAGAATCATGTTGCATCCTCCAAATGAGCAGGTGGCTGGACTAAAACAGCGGTCCCTAACTGGTGGTCCATGGAGCACTGGTGGTCTGCAAGAAAACTTTGGTGGTCTGCAGAAAAATTATTTGCACTTTTTATATTGCGCTAAATCAGGGGTCCTCAAACTACGGCCCCTGGGACAAATACGTGCAATGAACGTTTGTGTGGCGGCAGGCAATCTCCCCTTTCTAGGTCTTTTTGTGTGGGTTGGAGGGGGCATAAATTCCAATTTGGGGTCTGCTTCACCCTCCTGGTGCAGGGCTTTGGGAGAAGGCTGGAGGGAAGTGCCATTGGTGGTGAAGAGCCAGAGGGCCTTGTTCCAGTGAGACTGCATCATGACCTGGAACTAGTTGACCATCTCAACCCGCTAAGCCTCCGCTACCGGTACACGACCTTGCACTCCTGCAAGTCTTCCCTCTGCTTGGAAAGCCTATGCTCGTAGTCCTCCGTGAGGTGCTTCAGCTGAGCCTCCTTCTCGGTCAGATCCAATTTAAACTGAGTCAGCTGTTTTGCCAACTCTTTCTCATGGTGGCTGCTTAGCTCCAACAACTGCTTCCTATTGGGGCCCTAAGGAGCCCTGGCGGGCAGGCGAGGAGTGGCTGGGAGGGGAGAGTTGAATAGAAGCTGGCAAGACACCCTTTGATGTGAGTGACATCAAGTTGGCCACACCCACCCAGTCACATGACCACCTAGCCATGCCCACCCAGCTGGACCACCATATCAGTGGTCCGCGGGGTTTAAAATTATGAATTTAGTGGTCCCTGAGGTCTGAAAGGTTGGTGACCCCTGGACTAGAAGACCTCCAAGATCCCTTCCAACTCTATTACTCCGTAATTCTGTACCTTGCTGCTAAATTGATGCATTAGTTGGGGTCTAATAATGTTTCAGAGCTGCATTAAAAATCTCATGTTATATTTCTAAGGCTCATTATGTGCCCCGAGAAATCCAATGATGTAAGTTTTGAGAATATTTTCTCTTCAATCATGGCCTTTTGCCTAAGATTTTCAGATAATGTTTGGTTAAAGTATGAGTGAAGCGTTTTGCTCTGGGAATACTAACCAAAATGATTGCACAGTATTATCTGCTTTAAAACAGATTAGCAGGCGACATGTGGGTCAGAAAATGCGCGTCTCTGTGTTTATAGCAAATGGATATTCCATCCCTGTGAAAATGTGAGAAATAAGCTGAGAATCAGATATTCTCAGGGTAGAGATGTCAGTTAGGTCAACAACCAACTGTTTGGCCTCAAGGGCATGCAGGAAAACACAAATAGTCAAAATGAGGAAAAGGGAGGAGGAGGAAGAAGAAAAAATGGATTTAAACAGCTTGGATGCAACAGGGCCCTGCACTCTTATGCTGATAAAGAATAGTTAGATTTTCAGCATCATCTTATAATTAGCAAGAAAGATGACCATCTAGATCAGGGATGTCAAACTCAAGGCCCGTAGGCCAAATCCAGCCCGCAGGGTACTTAGAGTGGTATTCACTTACTTTCCCATCCACTTTGCAAATATGAGCATGTGTGCCCATTGATGCATGCACATGGCTGTCTGTGCATGTGCTTTGCTCACACATGCAGCTTGCACACATGCAGCTTGCACACATGCATGCAGCTTAAAAATGTGTCTAAATAGCATGGCATAGAGCTGGGGCAGTTGGGCAGATGGGCAGGTGGATGGGTGGGCAGGCCCCCCCACGATTTCTACAACTGGTTTGGGTGAACCGGTCTGATCGGGCTGAATACCACCTCTGAATCTAGCCCATTGGGCCACTCTGGAAACAGAGAAGGACCAGCCCACAGTGCCTCTGCCAGTGAAAATGAACTCCCGAGCTCCATTTTCAGCTGTGACAATCTCCTGCATCCCTCTGCTGGTGAAAATGGATCTAGGGTGGGCCATGCATGGCTCTCCCAAGCTCCATTTTTACTGGCAGAGGAGGCCTTACTGGTTACAGGAGGCCGTCACAGCCGAAAATGGAGCTTGGGAACCATTTTCACTGGCAGAGCACTCTGGCCACCACAAGTGCCAACATGTGTGATGTTGAACTGGACACGCCCACACTGGCCATGCCCACTCCAGCCCACCGAGATCAAACACAACCCTAATGTGGCCCTCAATGAAATCCAGTTCGACACTCCTGATCTAGATTAATGTTTCTCAGTCTTAAGCAACTTTAAATGTGACCTCAACTTCCAGATTCACCAGCCAGTGTACCAAGCAGCTAAATTAAATCATAGGACATCAGGGGACTGATGTTTTCTGGCAAGGCTTGATCTAGAAAGCTTGTTGGGAAATATAATTTACCCAGATCATTCAATGAGATAACTGGCTGACAGATCTTAGAAATTGATAACACCAAGTAGTATAAGTCCATGAATAGAAGTTTTTCTGAGGAGAAAGCACTTATATCACATGATAAGTCATATTCCCCCACAAGGTGATATTTCCCTACATTTGGGGGAGAAACAGTGAAAGGGATTGGGTAGGAAATATTTGAGAAGATCGTATTTGTAGCTGAGAATTTGCAAAATAGAAGACTCTCTCTCTTTCTCTCTCTTTGCAGTACCTAAGTAAAAGTGCTAATCCACACGATGCCAGATGCAAGCAACTGGAACCACTTGGGAAGAACCTCAAGCAGAAATGTTATGGTCAGCCACCTATGGTACAAGACTTTTGCCAGACTCACGCCATTCCCCTAAAAGCGTGATGGCGAACTTATGTCACGTGTGCTAGAGGTGGCACGCAGAGCCCTCTCTGTGGGCACCCACACCATCGCCAGCTGCTCTTTGCGGACCCTGGAGCACTGGAAAACATTCTGAAAAATGGCCAAAAGAAGAGCATTTTCTGGGTCATTTTTAGGCTGTTTGGGGGGGCATTTTCAGACCATATTGGGGGCAGGAAACAGACCAAAAATGGCCTGAAAATTGTCCCCAAAAAGGACCTGAAAAACAGCCTGAAAACGGCCTCTAAAATAACCAAAAAAACTGGCATGCACATGCTGACCAGCTGGTCTTTGGGTTTCCGGTGCTCTGACACACATACATGTACATCCACACACTTTTGGGCACTCGGTGCGGAAAAGGTTCACCATCACTGCCCTAGAAACAGTCAAGAAAGACTTCAGGGATTGTGGGGAAGGTCAGGTCTGTGCTGCTATTTTGCAGTGCAAAGATTTGACCCCCCCCCTCTTAACACTTTCCCTCAAGGTGAGCTGGAGGTTCCACCACATCTGTAATCCAAACAGCCTCACCTGTTGAAAAGACAGAGGCAAGGAGAGGCATGGGGGAAACCCAACATTTCTGGAAAAGTTATTTTCCAATATTCTTTTCTTTCTCTTTTTAGCAAATGAGAGGAAGCCCCCAAATAGCATTCCGATGAAGAATGAGAATGCTCTACAACAGGAGGGTTAAACTCAAGGCCCGCATGCCAGATGCAGCCCTTTGGGGCTGCCCTGGAAACAGTGAAGGACTGGCCCGCAGTGCCTCTCCCAGCAAAAATGGAGCTTGGGGGGGGCTTCTGGGCCACCACAGGTGTCCCAGACATGAGTGACAATCAGCTGGCCATGCCCATCCTGGCCACATCTACATTGCCACACACCCCACAGCAGGAGTGGATTTCAGCCGGCATGACTGCCGGTTTGATGCGCAAAAAATTCAAGATGGTGCCACCGACAATAGAACCGAGTTACTATCTACTCGGCCGAGCCAGTCCGAACGGGTAAGAACCCACCTCACCCCCCCCCCCAAGGTCAAACACAACCCTGATGTGGACCTCAATGAAATTGAGTTTGACACCCCTGCTCCATAACAAAAGAGACAGAATTGGAACAGGAAAGGGCAAAGAACGTGAAATATATTTGTTTCAAACATTTACCTCCAGAACAATTGGAATCTTAGCTTCAAGGATACTTTTAGCTGCTTAGTCCAGTGTTTCTCAACCTTGGTAACTTGAAGATGTCTGGACTTCAACTCCCAGAATTCCCCAGCCAGCGAACGCTGGCTGGGGAATTCTGGGAGTTGAAGTCCGGACATCTTCAAGTTGCCAAGGTTGAGAAACACTGGCTTAGTCAATGGTAGTGTCTGGAGTTGGTCAACCAATAAATTTAAATAAACAAATAAAGTCAGATTTGAATGCTGTCCAACTCCTGCTTGCTCCCACAATACTCCCTGGTGGCTAGTCCCTCGGAACTTCCTCCAGCCATGCATGGCTGAGCAGCCTCTTGAATTCACGGAGCTATACTTTCCATGCGAGAAGGAAAATGGCCCAGCAGAGATTTCCAGCACACCAATAGGACGCCCGCATTTAATAATAAAGCAGCAGATTTACGACTTGGGCCCTCAGTGTTACATCCATTCCCATCAGCTGAGATCTGCTACACTATAAAAGTAAAATGGAAGGCACAGAGCAGCCTTATTAGATCATTTAAAGCTAAATACATTACTACACAGTTGTTTTCTTCTTGACAGATAGGAAAGGCTGGGTGGGGAGACCAGATCGGAGGCTCTGTCTTCAGTAAGTTTATTTTATTTACTTAGAAAATGTATACAGCTGCCTAACTCATGGGGATTCCTATTACAAAACTCAATAAACCCTCACGCACAGACACACACACATATACACACACCAGCAGCAACAATAAAATCAACTCTTTAATGGGCTCCATGTTACCCTGGGTTCCCCAAGTCTTCTGACAAAACCATGTCTATAGAACCTTTCAGAAGAATATCCAAGTGTGGGGCCAATCTTAGTACCGCAGGGATAGCAATAGCAATAGCAGTTAGACTTATATACCGCTTCATAGGGCTGTCAGCCCTCTCTAAGCGGTTTACAGAGTCAGCATATTGCCCCCGACAACAATCCGGGTCCTCATTTTACCCACCTCGTAAGGATGGAAGGCTGAGTCAACCTTGAGCCGGTGAGATTTGAACAGCTGAACTGCAGATAACATTCAGCTGAAGTGGCCTGCAGTACTGCACCCTAACCACTGCGCCACCATCGGATGATGTTCCATGGGGAGAAAGGGAGCTACCACAGAGAAGTCCCTTCTTCTCCGTCCCACTAAATGGAGCTCATTAGCAGAGGGGACCCATAACATACCCTTACTTCCCACTCTGGAGAGGTGGGGGTCAAGTAGATGTGCCTGGGAAAAGACTGTCCACCATAGCTATGTAGGGAAGGGGTGCCACGCCCTATTGCATCATGGGCCATTATTGAGATGTATCAAGATGTCTTTTGTCTTTGTGGGTTGGGCGTGGTCCAGTGGTAGGATTCAAAAATTTTTACTACTGGTTTTGTGGGTGTGGCTTGGTGGGCATGGCAGGGGAAGGTTACTGCAAAATCCCCATTCCCTCCCGATCAACTGGGACTCAGGAGGCAGAGAATAGATGGGAGCGGGGCCAGTCAGAGGTTCTCCAAACTACTCAAAATTTCTACTACTGGTTCTCCAGAACTGGCCAGAACCTGCTGAATACCACCTCTGGCATGGGTGGTATCCAGCCCTCGGGTTGCCAGTTAGATGTAGGGTTTTAAAGATGACAACCAGGTTGGAACAGCCAGGTTTTAAGGGCTTTGCAGAAGGCCTGGAGGGTGGTAAGGGTTCGAATCTCCACGGGGAGTTCGTTCCAGAGGGTTGGAGCAGCCACAGAGAAGGCTCTCCTCCGGGTAGTCACCAGTCGACACTGGCCGGCGGATGGAATTCGGAGGAGGCCTAATCTGTGGGATCTAATCGGTCTAGAGGAGGTAATTGTGACTATGTGTGCAAAGCCATGTGGGCGGCTGCGTTCTCAACGAATTGAAGTTCACCGGCACTTCAGAAAGCTCGTTCTAAACCATGACTTGAAGTTTGCTGAGAGAGCAAAACCAGGGCCAAAGACTGAGGTATAGAGGAAGATGCTTTTGTGGTTATCCACTGAAGGATGTTGGCATTGTTAGGTCACACACAAAAAAAATAGATGGCTTTTACCTCACTCAATTAAATGTAACTGGAGGCACTGGGAGAAAAGAAAATGGACTTCCATTTATAGAGCCAAGATGGCAAAAGAACGCCATTTCATAACAAAAAATTGCAACTGGAGTCCATTACAGCAAGTTGAACCATTTATTTAGAGTATTGATTGAATCTTTTCTCTCTCTCCTTAAATGCAACTAATTAAGACACATTACTCAAGCCCAGCACTTAACTTGAAAATACTCCATTTTATAAAATAGTCCCAAGCTTGTCACAACGTTGAGACGATAATTCAGAGTAAGAAGATGAGAACAATCTTATTTCCCATGAAAAGGATGCTCGTTAAAGAACACAGAAGGGGAAGGAATTATACAAGCGTAAACATTCTTGCCTGTTAGATAGAATTTTCCATACTCTTTCATCAACGTGCGGGAGGGGGGGGGATGAAAAGCTTGAGCAATCACTCAGGAAAAGGAGAATGAGGTAGGAAAAGTTATACAGAGGATGACATCCCGAATAATTCCAACTTTTTGCCATCAGTCAGTGTGAAAGTAGCTTGAAAGTTTTTCTGGGCCGCAAAGTAAGGTTACATAGGTGCAGCGTTAGGTTTCATTTATTATTACCACCATTTTGCTGCATGTATGAACGCTCACTTCGCACACACGCACATGGTTCACGCATGGACCCTGGCTTTCGTGCATGTGCTTTACGCATGCATGCATGTGCCTTTTCCACAGGCACCTGGCCTCAAAAACATGGCTAAATAGAACGGCATAGTGCCGATCTCCACTGCTGGTTTGCCTGAACCGGTCTGAACTAGCTGAATATCACCTCTGCATAGGTTGTGTGTTTGTGTCTGTGTGTGTGTGTTTCTATCATCCTGCACCTGTACAACTGTATGTGCATGTGTGGGTCATATGATCAGGAGGAGGATGGGAAAAGTGGGGAAGTGTCAACCCATAAAGTTGCTGTGGTGAGGAAAGGAGGGGGGAAGCGCATTCTATGCCTGCCTTCAGCTAGAGTTGGATCTCAGATTACTACAGCAGGCTTGGGAGGGGTGCGCCTCATTGGAGAATGTGATTTATGACACAGACAGAGGGGAAGGGAGGAACAGTTCAGTTATAGCTCAAATGAGGCTCAGATCTGACTGCAATAGGGTATAGCCAAAATGGTGCTCCTAATAAAGGACCGATTTTCTTTTGAAATTTGGCTCGATGCTCATGAATCAATTAGGGCATTTTCCGAAACCTGACAGGAAGATAAGTTAGAATGGGAGATCAGCTATCAATATAAAAGAATATTCTTAGCTCAAGTGAATATGCAACTGGGGAATCTTTGGTGGTCTCTGAGATTGGTTGTTTTCTTGCAGACTTTTTTTTACCCAACTAGGTAACAGTGCTCACCCCTAGTTGGACAATGAAACATCTGCAAGAAAACAATTAAGCAGAGAGCACAAGGCCCCCTATAATATTAGCTGCGCCAACTGATGCTCAAATGCTCTCTCATAGAGATGCATTGGGGAAGAGGTAGATTTATGTTTTAAAAAAATCTTTAGGCCTGTTGGAAGAAATGTCCATCTGGGTTCGGTTCCAAGTAGGGAAAATGACCGTGACCCGTCAAAACCGCGTTCCACAAAAGCGCGGTCGACGAAAGCGCGTATGTGATGTCATCACAGCGCGACGAAAAAGATCGAAAAATTGAAATAAAAATTAAATTACAGCAAGCCGATTCACATAAAGGTAAGGGTTAGGTTTAGGGTTAGGGTTAGGGTTAGGGTTAGGCTTAGGTTAAGGGTTAGGGTTAGGTTTAGGTTTAGAGCGTTAGCGTTACGTTTAGTGTTAGGGTTAGGGTTAGGGTTAGGGTTAGGGTTAGGGTTAGGGTTAGGGTTAGGGTTAGGGTTAGGGTTAGGGTTAGGGTTAGGGTTAGGGTTAGGGTTAGGGTTAGGTTAAGGGTTAGGTTTAGGGTTAGGTTTGGGGGAGGTTAGGGTAAGGTTTTCGCTTTATTTTTACATTTTTCGATCTTTTTCGTCGCGCTGTGATGACGTCACATACGCGCTTTCGTCGACCGCGATTTTGTCATCCGCGGTTTTGTGGTGGAACCAAAATGACACTGGAAGTTGCTTGGAAAGAAGTTTTTAATGGTGGACAGGACCACATGGCTTGAAGATGTTGGGTGAAGGGAAACAAGGCAGAGATACTGAGAGTGCATGTGTTTTATACCCTCTCTGGGCTTGTACATTTAAGCTTTTATTTTGATTCATTGTGAGACTCCCATGGGGCCATGCTGGGGCAACTCTGTAGGCTGTTCTTAGTCCCAGGCTGGGTTGAGCCTTGCTGAGTGATGTAATATTCCCAGGTGCCATGTGGTGAGATGGGTAGAGGGCTAATCTTTTCATGTACTGAGGGCCATGTCTTAATCCCATCACCCTGGAGCTGAAGGTGGGGAGCAGGGAGCTGCAGGGAGCTGCTTTGTTTTTAAAACATGTTTCTCCTTTTCTCATCCAGGGAAACATCGTATTCTGCCTTTTTAATATTTCCTAGAATATTTCATTCTTCTAGGAGAGGGGTGTGTGCTAACTTCCTACAGCTGAAACCCAGCCCCCTTCACCAAAATGGCTGTGCATAGCTTTTAAGAGGCTTTCAGAGAGCTCCTGTGGGCTGGGGAGGACAGAAATGAGCATAGAATTCGTCAATTCTGCCCCCCCCAACCCCCAGGAGCACTCTATAAGCCCCCTAAAGGCTATCCATGCCCTTTCTTTTAACAAAAAAGGGCCCTTCGTGAAAAATGAGCCATTTTTTGCTTGTTTTCTTGAAGTATCCTAAGAGAGAGATGGTCAAAATCCAACCCCCTTTTCCTTAATTTCTTTCCCACATTCTGTTGGGATGGAAAAAAATAAAAACCTGGTTCCTTCCAATGCCTAGCTTCTATGATACTATGAAAAAACAAACTTTCAAACTGAGCCAGGATGGCCCTGTGGTTAGAATGGCAGAATTGCAGGCTAATTTTGCTGACTGCTAGCAGTTCGATCCCAACCGGCTTAAGGTTGACTCAGCTTTCCATCCTTCCAAGGTTGATGTTGTGCCCCGCCAGCAACCAGTGGAACTGGTGGCAGACTCAGACAGTGAGAAGGTTGGGGAGGAACATAGGCCAGTCCTGGAGTCTGGAGAAGGCTCTGATGAGGGCTCTGTGTCAGAGGCAGAGAGGGGCCCAGGGCCATCCAACAGTTATCAGCTGCCTTTGGA
This sequence comes from Thamnophis sirtalis, assembly GCF_051295495.1. Taxonomy (NCBI): domain Eukaryota; kingdom Metazoa; phylum Chordata; class Lepidosauria; order Squamata; family Natricidae; genus Thamnophis; species Thamnophis sirtalis. Next base: position 16,997,041 of record NW_028261385.1, on the reverse strand, counting down.
GTTGGATATCAGTGGAGCAGAAGAACAGCTGGAGTCTGTTCCCAATGGGCACATGTGCAGAGCTGCCAGGAGAAGGGAACAGCTAAGGAACAAGGGCCGACTTGGGAGTAAAAGCACGGGTGGATGGTGAATGGCCCCTCCCATAGAGAATCAAGTGAAAGGGGAGGGGAGGTTGCAGGAGACAATTAGTTCAATTCAATAGGGTGAAGATCTGTTTCTGACTTCTTGCCAATTGCTGCTACAGCATGGTGTTTGGAAGATATTGGTCTGGCAACTCTCCAAGCCTGATTAAGATCTGTAGTTGTGAAATCTCATGAAAGACTATTTGCCAGGACTTTGCTGAAGAGGAATTCACTTTAAACTAAATAAAAGGGGTTTTATCGGAACAAGGAGTCAACTTCATGAACTTGGGAGGCCTAAGTCAAGGCAGTCGGTGAAATGAAGAACCAGATTGTTGGGGGGCAATATGCTGACTCCGTAAACCGCTTAGACAGGGATAAGGACTAGGATATATAAGCCTGCTGCTATTTTCTCATGCTGGTTGAGGAATTCTGGGAGTTGAACTCCACATATTTAAAGATGCCAAGTTTGAAAACTACCAATTTAGATCAAAGATAGTTGCAAGTTTTACACCTTGTGAGAGTAGGATTCAGATCTCCAATATGTACTTTTATACAATACCCTACACATTCTGGACACAACAATATAGTCTGATTTTAAGGTATCTATCAAGCCATGCTATACTAAACCATCCTTTATCGAACAGGAGAGGAAGGAAAGAAGGCAAACAATAATCAAAACAGGACAAATAATTTTCCATCAGGGGTTTATAATCTAGCTTCTTGTTGCCTGGAATTCTACCCTTTGTAAACAAGATCTTCAACAAACTAGTTTTCAATCTTTTAAAAATCTATTTCTGGGACTCGTTTATATGCAGGCCAATTTTTCATTCATCTCAAATCTGCAGCCAGCATTTTAATGTATGAAGCTTCCCTGATCCATCTCTTTCCCCTGAAGAAAAATAGCTTAATTTCTCCAGCTGATAGATTTTCCTGATCCTTCAAACAGGAGAAAAAGACTCTTGAAAATCGGTCGTTGAGCTATCCACAGGCATTTTATAATGGCCGTAAATAGGACTATACTGAATAGCTCTCCAGGCCATCTTGAATGGTGTCCTTGACACTGTTATTATTATTATCCTCCCTGCAAAAAGAAAAGAAAAATAATATAAATATATATAAGTACAAGTTCCTCTGCTTTGCAATTTGCCAGCCGAACCTTCAAGAACATTTATTGTTCTCTTTCAATATTCATGTGCATTTCCAAGGGTCATCTAAGAAAATCATAGTCCCACTCTTCACTATTATTTATAGAGCCATGAAGCTGAACTGAAAACATTCACCATTTCTCTGGAAAGTTTTTAGCAGTGGTTTTTTTTTTTAAATGGCCCTTTTCTGCTGGTTTTTCAGCTGGCTGCTAAAGGATTCATCTTTTCTATCTCTTCTCTTGCCTTTGCACATTTGACTTTGATCAGTCCTGGTTGTGATGTCACCACATGGCAGAATCTGATTTGACAGGTAGTTGTCAGGTACAAGAAACCAGGGGACAGGACAGGCTTTAAAACTACTATAAATCACAGGTGGTATTCACCTGATTCAAACCAGTTCACCTGAACTGGTAGTCGAAATCGTGGGTGGTCCTTTCCACCCGTCCTGGCTCTATGCCATCAAATTTAGGCATGTTTTTGAGCCTGGGCACATATGCAGAAGGCCCCCGCGTGTCTCCGCAGAAGGCCCCTGCGCACCAGCGTGGAAAACCGGTGTTAACAAAATGTGCAACCCACCGCTGCTATATTCTCTTAAGAGAATATAAGAGAAGCGGAGTTCCTGAGAGACTAAGAGAAAATGGTTGAAAGGAAGAAAGAAGGAAAAGGATTTGCTAGTAGAATAGAAGGAAATACGGTAATATTGCCCATGGTATGCAGCTAATATGATGTGAGGGAAGCAGATTAATACTATTAATTGTGTATAATTAACTAAGTGAAATGTTTACTATACAAAATTAAATTTGAGGATATATAGAGCCGAGGTGGCGCAGTGGTTAAATGCAGCACTGCAGGCTACTTCAGCTGACTGCAGTTCTGCAGTTCGGCTGTTCAAATCTCACCGGCTCAGGGTTGACTCAGCCTTCTGAGGTGGGTAAAATGAGGACCCGGATTGTTGTTGGGGGCAATATGCTGACTCTGTAAACCGCTTAGAGAGGGCTGAAATCCCTATGAAGCGGTATATAAGTCTAACTGCTATTGCTATTGCTATTGCTGTTTAACAACTGCAGTACTCCACTTAACAATGGTGACGAGAAAGGTCATAAAATGGGAGAAAACTCACCGAACAGATGTCTCACTTAGCAATAGTAAGTTTTGGGCCCAGTTGTGGTCATTGTTTGAGGACTACCTGTATTTATACTCTTATGTATTGTTCTTCCAACTAGCCTATGATTATTTGCATAACTGGTACATGTAGACCGAACTGGGCAACATACAAAGAATCATCCAAACATCCAAACAAACAATCATTAGGCCAACTCTTGCCTCAGTCTGAGAAGCTGAAGTTGACTCAGCCTTCCATCCTTCCACAGGGCTGTTTTTGACAAACTTGAACATCGGGTGCTATCAAAAAAAAAGTCAATAGGGAGGGGGGGAAGGTACTACATTTAGGCAAGGAAAACAAAATGTACAGGTACACTATAAGTGGTACCTCACTCAATAGTAACTGTGAGAGGGATCTTGGAGTTCTAGTGGACAACCATTTAAATATGAGCCAGCAGTGTGCAGCAGCTGCCAAAAAATCCAACACAGTCCTAGGCTACATTAACAGAAGGATAGAATCATGTGAAGTGTGGATACCACTTTATAATGCCTTGGTAAGGTCACACTTGGAATATTGCATCCAGTTTTGGTTGCCATGATGTAAAAAAGACGTTGAGATTCTGGAAAGAGTGCAGAGAAGAGCAACAAAGGTGATTAGGGGACTGGAGGCTAAAACATATAAAGAACGATTGCTGGAATTGGGTATATCTAGTTTAATGAAAAGGAGGAGTAGATAGGGGAGACATGATAGCAGTGTTCCAATATCTCAGGGGCGGCAACAAAGAAGAGGAAATCAAGCTGTTCTCCAAGGCACCTGAGGGCAGGACAAGAAGCAATGGGTGGAAACTAATCAAGGAGAGAAGCAACCTATAACTAAGGAGAAATTTCCTGACAGTTAGAACAATTAATCAGTGGAACAGCTTGCCTCCAGAAATTGTGAATGCTCCAACACTGGAAGTCTTTAAGAAGATGTTGGATAGCCATTTGTCTGAAGTGGTGTAGGGTTTCCTGCCTAGGCAGGGGGTTGGACTAGAAGACCTCCAAGGTCCCTTCCAACTTCCAACTCTGCTATGCTATGCTCTGCTAGCCAAGGTGGCGCAGTGGTTAAATGCAGCACTGCAGGCTACTTCAGCTGACTGCAGTTCTGCAGTTCGGCTGTTCAAATCTCACCGGCTCAAGGTTGACTCAGCCTTCCATCCTTCTGAGGTGGGTAAAATGAGGACCCGAATTGTTGGGGGCAATATGCTGACTCTGTAAACCGCTTAGAGAGGGCTGAAAGCCCTATGAAGCAGTATATAAGTCTAAGTGCTATTGCTATTGCTATTGCTATTGCTATTGCTATTGCTATTGCTATTGCTATTGCTATTGCTATTGCTATTGCTATTGCTATTGCTATTGCTATTGCTATTGCTATTGCTATTGCTGTGCTGTGCTGTGCTGTGCTGTGTTATGCTATGCTATTCCTTCCAAGGTCGGTAAAATGGGTTTGTTGGGGGCAATATTCTGACTCTCTAAACTGCCTTGAGAGGGCTGTAAAGCATGATGGGGTGGTATATAACTCACCCTCCTCCTCCTCCACCTCACACAGGGCTTCACCTCCAAAACTGGCCTTGAAGAGTTGCATCCTGTATCGCTATCCTGCTCAGTAGCAATGCCCAAAGTTTCAAACTCTTAAACACTCTGTCAGAGTTTGGCAATCTCAGGGATAGTGAGGGAGAGTAAGACCTCCTGGATGTGAATCATTTCAAAACAAGCAAGGAAGCAACGCACAAATCAATTCAATTGTCCTAGGATGTGGCAGTTTGGCTTGCAGCCTGTCTCGTCTGGGATGTGACAACCCTTTGTGCATTCTATTAAAGCGGGTGACTGCAGGCCCATTTGTACCAAGCCGTGGTTCCTTCTGCTGGCAGTTTCTTTGAATCATGCCTTTCCTCCCTCCGTACAGTTCCCCGCCAACCCTTTCGTCAACTGACACTCAGACACAAGTGTCACCATAAAAGAGTTTATCCTTTGGCTACAGCCACCCTGTGTCATTTTTGCCCCACCTCCATTCGCACACATCCCTATTTCCACTCTGAAGCCCACTCTGCTTTTTCGAAGAGCAACATTTCACAGTCGCGAGAGAGTTCATTATTTTTCTGAAACCAGCTGCAGAGATCGGCGCCTTTTTCTTCATCCTCCTTTGCTGCGGTCCTTTGCTCCTTTGCAAATTTCAAGAGCTCTTGAGAAGGACATTAGTGCTCATTCTGACAAGCAGGCGATTGTCTCTTAACCTTTTCTCATGGCTTTAAGTTTCACTCAGGGAAAATACTTGAAAGCAGCTACATTTCCATTGAGCCTGGTGGAAAATTGCCATGACGAACCCATTGGAAAGAACATGCGGTACAGATTTTAGAAAGAAGAATATTTGTAGCTCAGGGTTGAAAGGGGGAGGGATCCTTGGTGCTCTCTGAGCTTGGCTGTTTTCTTGCAGACCTTTCATTACCCAAATTAGATATTTCATTACCTAGTCTGCAAGAAAACTGTTCTGATCTAGGCTTCCCAAAAGCACAAAGCCGACACCTCATCCCAATAAAGCCCTTTTTATTTAGTTTAAAGTGAATTCCCCTCCAGCAAAGTTCCGGCCAACAGTCTTTCAAGAGATTTCACAACTACAGACCTTTATCAGGCTTGGAGAGCTGCCAGGCCAATATCTTCCAAACCAAACACCACTCTGTAGCAGACAATAGAAGAAGTCAGGAACAGATCTTCACCCTAATGAACTGAACTAATTGTCTCCTGCAAACTCCACTCCCTTTTCGTTCCTCTTTATTCCCTATGGGAGGGGCCATTCACCGTCCACCTGTGGCTTTACTCCTGAGTCGGCCCTTGTTCCTTAGCTGTCCCCTTCTCCTGGCAGCTCTGCAACATGAGCACACTGGGAACAGGCTCCAACTCTGCTGGCCACTGTCAGGCCATAACAAAAACAACCAAGCTGAGAGAGCACCAAGTAGCTCTTAGATTTTATAACAAAGGTGTGAAGAAGGTAAGTTGATATGCAGGAGTCAAAGAAAAGTCAGTTGGATCCACAATGAATTGAAAGCGGAATTTCATACTTTTTGGATCAATAGGCAAACAGGTAATTTTACTCAGGTACTTTTTATTGAGAAAGGTGCTTTTTAAGGAAAAGTATACCCTGAAAATTATAGATAGCTTTCCTAACATATTTAAGAGAGAGAAAGAGAGGGAGAGGGAGAGGGAGAGGGAGAGGGAGAGGGAGAGGGAGAGAGGGAGAGGGAGAGGGAGAGATAGGTAGGTAGGTAGGTAGGTAGGTAGGTAGGTAGGTAGGTAGGTAGGTAGGTAGGTAGATAGATAGATAGATAGATAGATAGATAGATAGATAGATAGATAGATAGATAGATAGATAGATAGATAGATAGATAGATAGATTATGGAAAGAAAATGGATAAAACGAAAGGATACATTGGGAAAATTGTGCTGAAAATGCCCTTTGGGGAGAGCATGTTTATTAAAAAGCCTACGCATTTTATGAAAACTTTTTTTAAAAAAAAATCTGAGAGCAGAAAATGTGTGACTTAATTTAAAGCTGGAATAATGAAATTGTTGGGAGAAAATGAAACTAAGAGAGCCACCCACGTCTTAAACAGTATGCTATCTTCATTTCTGCTCTCTCTGCGTTTCTTTTACAGATTGTTCCTGCTATGCCTTTGGTGTATCAAAATCAGTTCTTTCTTTGCAAGTATGGATGTCATTCACAGGCTATTTTCACAATATTTTTTTTTTGCATTTCCCTTTATTGTCTCCTTGGAATGTGCGTCATCTGTTAAATTAACAACACATTTAAATGTACTTGACAACAGAATGCAAAATGGTCTGGAAAAAAAGAAGATTCTTTGTCACTCCAAGAAGCTGTTGGAAGAAATATCCGTCTAGTTCAGTCCCAAGCCAGGAGAAAGGCACTGGAGACAAAATGGAGGCTGGAGACTGATTGGAAGGACAGGTTCTCTTCATTGTTGAAGCAGAACCACCAACTACATGTGATTCTGGGACAGCAAAATGGGGTTGAGAGTAGGTGGGTACTTCTTTGGGCTTTGTATTTGAGCTTCCTGTTCCTGTGCAAGAACATGTATTCTATTGGCTGTTGTCAGATTCCTATGGGGTCACGGCTGGCTCTATAGGCAAAAGGGGAAATGCAAATCCTAGGTGCTTGTCTGACCTAATTTTGTCAACTTTTTGTTTGTTGCTTAGCTGAGTTTCTGTCTTGACCCAGTCTTTCTGAATGGATTACCAAATCTGCATTTCTAAAAGCTGACCTCCTCAGTTTCTGCTTGGGGAGCCGAGGTGGCGCAGTGGTTAAATGCAGCACTGCAGGCTACTTCAGCTGACTGCAGTTCTGCAGTTCGGCTGTTCAAATCTCACCGGCTCAGGGTTGACTCAGCCTTCCATCCTTCCGAGGTGGGTAAAATGAGGACCCAGATTGTTGTTGGGGGCAATATGCTGACTCTGTAAACTGCTTAGAGAGGGCTGAAAGCCCTATGAAACGGTATATAAGTCTAACTGCTATTGCTATTGCTAAACTGGGGCTGGTTTCTGCCTCCCTTAAGATTTTTTTCCCCATTTCTTCTTTAGGGGAAATATTTTATCCTGCCTTTGTAATACTTCCCGAAATATTTTATTCTTCTAGGAAGCTACAAAGCACCTTCTACAAAGCATAGCCTTCTTTGGTAGGTTTCTTCCTTAGGTTGCTTTCCATATTTCTGAACATTTGTTCTGCCCTCTATGGTACAGATCATGTTTCAGATTTAATCCTATTCCAACCCAACCTGTAAGTGAGTTAATTCAGAAAGAAATCTAAATTGCAGCAAATCTATTTCTAAGCCTTCTGGAAGTTTCAAATGACACTTCAGAAAGCTGGAGAGGCCCAGGTCTTTTGATAGCATGCCCGTAAATGTGAATACATTCCCTTCACAACATTAGGTGCTTAAGCAAGATGCACCTAAGTGGATTTTGCATTGCCTGACACAGAAGAATAATGTCTTGAAATGATTGCCTCTACATACTACCCAGTCTCCTTCTCCTTACTTACTTACTTACTTACTTACTTACTTACTTCTCCTTAATTTGAATTTCTGATTTTCTATGGAAATTTTATCTATTATATCTAAAATTGTGGATGTATATTTTTAATTTTTTTGAAATTTTCAAACATACAAAATGCAAACAGAAAACTTAGACGTAGACTTCATTTACACAATACATTGGAACTTTGTGTTTCTTCTTATAGCAGTTTCAAATCAGTACAATTCTCCTTATGTTATTTCCCCTTCTAATATGTTTCATTTAAGTTTCACCATTTTTAACCCTCTAATTTCATTATCTTTTACTTATTTATCTGATATATGGGCTAATTACTTTTAATAAATTTAAATTCTCTTGAATACATATATACATGATAACAATACAATACAATAGCAGAGTTGGAAGGGACCTTGGAGGTCTTCTAGTCCAACCCCCTGCCTAGGCAGGAAACTCTATACCATTTCAGACAAATGGCTATCCAACATCTTCTTAAAGACTTCCAGTGTTGGGGCATTCACAACTTCTGGAGGCAAACTGTTCCACTGATTAATTGTTCTAGCTGTCAAGAAATTTCTCCTCAGTTCTAAGTTGCTTCTCTCCTTGATTGGTTTCCATCAATTGCTTCTTGTTCTGCCCTCAGGTGCTTTGGAGAATAATTTGACTCCCTCTTCTTTGTGGCAACTTCTGAGATATAGGAAAACTGGTATCATGTCTCCCCTAGTCCTTCTTTTCATTAAACTAGACATACTCAGTTCCTGCAACCGTTCTTCATATGTTTTAGTCTCTAGTCCCCTAATCATCTTTGTTGCTCTTCACTGCATTATCTCTGATAATCCTCCTTAACTTCTACTTTTAGACTTTATTAACTTTTTCCATTAACCTTTGTATCTTTCCTCCAACTACTTATACCATTTTTCCCATGTCCGATAATATTCTGTCTCTTCTTTTCCCTGAACTTCTTTTGATAATTTGTCCATTTCAGCACAGTCCAGAACCTTTCTTATTATTTCATCTTCATTTGGTATCAATTTATTTTTCCATTTCTGAGTGAAAGCATTCATTTCATTTCATTTTCATTTTAATGACATTTATAGGTCGCCCTTTTCCCTGAGGGGACTCAGGGCGGCTTACAATACATAGGAAGGGGGTGCAAGACAAAACACAAGAGAAAAAAGAAAACGTGTGAATAAAAAAATAAACCAGTAAAACACAACATTCATTCAGCATTCGGGTGGGGCGAGGTTAAGGTCTTATCCCCAGGCCTGACGGGATAGCCAGATCTTGAGGGCTGTGCGGAAGGTCTGGACGGTGGTGAGGGTGCAAATCTCCACGGGGAGATCGTTCCAAAGCGTCGGAGCTGCAACTGAGAAGGCTCTCCTCCGCGTAGTCGCCAGTCGGCACTGACTGGCAGATGGAATTCAGAGGAGGCCTACTCTGTGCGATCTGATGGGACGAAGGGAGGTAATTGGCAGAAGGCGGTCTCTCAAATAGTCAGATCCACTACCATGGAGGGCTTTATGAATGGTGAGTAGCACCTTGAAGCGCACCCGGAGATCAACAGGTAGCCAGCGCAGCTCACGGAGGATCGGTGTTATGTGGGCGAACCGTGGTGCGCCCACGATCACTCGCGCGGCCGCATTCTGGACTAGCTGAAGTCGCCGGATGCTCTTCAAGGGCAGCCCCATGTAGAGCACATTGCAGTATTCCAGCCTGGAGATCACAAGGGCTCGAGTGACTGTTGTGAGGGCCTCCCGATTCAGGTAGGGCCGCAACTGGCGTACCAGCAATCCTTGTTGCTGTATTATATTTTAAATATAAAATTTCTTTTTTATATATTTGGTTGTCAATATTCTTAATAAAAAAACACTTCTGCTTTCCAATCAATTTTGACTCCTTTTATCAACTCTAACCACTTTTTAATCTTTTTCCAATACATTTTGGCCTCCTCACACATGTGGATGTATGTTTTAGTAGGTTTTATTTTAAAGAAAAAATGTGTTTTTCTTGAACGATGTGCAAGTAGTCATTCTGAGAAGAATAATTGATTAATTGTTGGATTATTCATTAATTGTTGAATTAATTAATAATTCTAGTAGTTGTGGGCCTACTTTGTATGAAGAACATATAACATATCTGACTCTTTTGCTGTGTCCCTCCTGCTGGTTGGAATATCTGGAAGATTCCTTCCCACAGGGAAGGCACCATGTTGGGGGAAATGCTTTAGCCTTAGAGTATCATTTATTGTAATATCTGCATTGTCACAGAAGCACACACACACACACACAATGGCACTAGGACATCATCTCACTTCACCAAAGCATTGGGCCTTCCAAGCCCTCTACGGCCTGACCATTTTGTGAGGTGAGAGATTGCCTTTAATCTTGTCTCTCATCCAGCTGGATGAGAGCACGGTGGATGTTTTCAAGGTCATTTGTAAGCGTAAGATTTTCCCCGTCCAACAGCAGGGCACCCTACATTTTTACGCTGCACAAAGGCAGTAGTTATAAACTGCGGTTGATGCAGTTGACAACACATTAAAGGTAATGGTGTACAATTTTGTTTTCCTAAAAGATTATCTTTGCCAGGGTAAGGGAGATTTTCAAGTGGAGAATGCCTTTGGCCTCCCTCTGGCAGGAGCAGTTAAAAGCAGGCCTATCATTAGGCAGAGGGAGGCACATACCTCCGCAGGCACAGAGAACAGCAGCTATGGGTCCCCAAGTGTCTGCCTTGAGTTCCTTCACCCATGTATTTCTATCGTTTGGGAGGCAGAGTATCCAGGCATGAGGGCAGGTGAAATGGGGAATGCTCTATGAGGCATAGGAAGGAAACCACCATTTCCCCATTGCTTTTAGCAAATGTATTGGAGGGCCCAATGCAGTGGTGGGTTGCAGGCGGTATGCCCTGGTACGGGCGTAATGGAGCCAGCCTGGGGCACCAGATACCGTTCTGATATGGTTCTCTGGAGGTGCCGCCCGCCCACCTGAGGTCCTTACTGGTCTTTTAAGTCTTCTGCCCTTCCGCACACTCACATGGCATGGATCATGGACACTGGTTGGAACAGGATCCAGAACCCACCACTGGCCCGATGGCATGAGCAGTAATATAAACTGCCACCATCACAATGGAATAAGCATATAAATATAGAAATCAACTTCCATCTTCTCATGCTAGCATTTTTGTAAATGTGTTTTTTTATTATTTTCATTTTCATTTTCGTACAGTCACATATATACTGTGCATAACCGGGGTCATATAACATTAAACAATAAACACAGCCATTCCTCTTGTCAACAAAACCCCCCAAAATAAAGACCCAATGTACCTCTTCAACCTTCCATACACCCTTTCTTTCGCCCCCCTCCAACTTTCCATCTTCCCTCCATCATTCCCCTCTACCCTACTTCCCCTCCCCCTCTACCACTCCCCTCTCCCGGTACACTCCCTCCCTTCCTTCTCACCCTCCCTCCAGTCCTGTCTCCCACCCTCTCTACCCCTCTTTCTTCTATCCCTCTACTCCTCCCTTCGGTGTATTTCTACTATCTATTAATATATTCAGCTTATCCTGTTTTTACAGTGGAATTAAAGAGCAACAGTATACAAGTGCACTCACGTTACTTTAAAATCTCATGCCAGCATTGATGGTAGAGATAGAGTAGCATTGCAATCCATCAATGGAATGTTTCTCTCAAAGGATGTCCCATTGAGTCATGGGTTGGCCAAAAGTAAAGGTAAAGGTTTCCTCTGTCAAGCTGTGCCCAACTCTAGGGTTGGTGCCAGAGGTGGTATTCTACCGGTTCGGATCGGATCGCCCGAACCGGTAGCAGAAATTACAGGTGGCTCCGTCCACCCATGCCTGACTCTATGGCATCCCATTTAGGCCATTTTTTCACCAAAAGCACATGTGTGGAAGGATCTGTGCATGCGCATGCGTTCACATTTGCAAACTGGTAGGGAAGGTAAGTGTATACCACCCCTGGTTGGTGCTCATCTCCATTTCTTAGCCGAGGGAGCCAGGGTTGTCTAAAGACACTTCTGTGGTCATGTGGACAGCATGATTATGTGCCAAGGTGTACAGAACACTGTTACCTTCCCACCTAAGTGGTACCTATTTATCTACTCACAGTTGCATGCTTTCGAACTGCTAGGTGGGCTGGAACTGAGGCAAGTAACGGGAACTCACCCTGTCACACGATGGTCAGGTCTCAAACTCAGACTGTCAGTTTTCCATCTGACAAGCTCAGCATCTTTCACTCCTGAGCCATCGCTCCCCCTATCATAGGTTCCTGAAAATAGCAATAGCACTTAAACTTATATACTACTTCATAGTGCTTTTACAGCCCTCCCTAAGCAGTTTACAGAGTCAGCTTGTTGCCCCCAACAATCTGGGCCCTCATTTTACTCACCTTGGAAGGATGGAAGGCTAAGTCAACCTTGAGCTGGTGGGATTTCAACTGCCGACCTGCAACTAGCAGTCAGCTGAAGTAGCCTGCAGTACTGCACTCTAACCACTGCGCTACCTCCACACCCAATTGATACAAGAGGCCAAACATATAAGAAAGAGCCATTCCTGCGCTCTCCTTGTTTTGCAGAGAAGCAAAACAGAATTATTAATGGATGTTTTGTTCTTTGAAAACCCCTTCAAACTTCACTTTAGTCTTAGCTATAAAGAAGGCCGATCTGCCAGAAGGCTAAAAGGCATCAAGACTTCCCGGATCCATAATTTCTCATTTGGGTTGAAAACTCTCCACTTCAATCCTCCCTCGCCTTTTGCTTCTCCTTTAGGTTCACTCTGGCTCTGCTTTTATTCTCTCTGTAGCTGTACGCTGTATCTCCATTTCTTCTGTCTGCTTAAATTACTTGATCTGGCACGTCTCCTTTTGTTTCATTTTACACACTTGCACATCTCTCTCTCTCTCTTCAGGACAGCTGCCTCTCATGCTTTCTCTTCTTGATAGTTGACATTGCTTTGGTTGGAGATCACAACACAGGAGGATTCTCTGAGCTTCCCTTTGCCTTTGTATTCTTTTGCAGGGCTTCATACCTGAAAAGCAGGGAAGCTCGAAGGGTCACTGTTTAAAAGCTATGGATGATGGGCAAAAAATCCCCTGAAGTAGATTTTAAAGATGTGCAAATGGCCTGAAGGGATGTATTTCGCTCCCTTTCCCTTCTGCAGATGAAAGCCACTCCATCAATGGAGTGGAATCATTTAAGGAAATGCCATGCTAGGAAATGTGTATGCATGGTAATGAGTCTCTTCTTTTTTAAAAAAAATGTTCCTCCCAAAGTAAAAAAAAACAACTATGAGACAGATAGAGATAGATAGGTAGGTAGGTAGGTAGGTAGGTAGGTAGGTAGGTAGGTAGGTAGGTAGGTAGGTAGATAGATAGATAGATAGATAGATAGATAGATAGATAGATAGATAGATAGATAGATAGACAGACAGACAGACAGACAGACAGACAGACAGACAGACAGACAGACAGATAGATAAATGATAGATGATAGATAGATAGATAGATAGATAGATAGAAATAAAGAGAGAAAAAAGAAAGAAAAGAAAGGAATAAATAAGAAACAAAGCGAAAGAAAGAAAGAAAGAAAGAAAGAAAGAAAGAAAGAAAGAAAGAAGAGAGAAATAAAGAAAAGAAAGAAGGGACAGGGAGCAATAAGGAGAGAGAAAAAGAAAGAAAAAGAAAGAAAAAGAAAGGAAGAAGAAAGAGAGAGAAATAAAGAAAGAGAGAAAGAGAGAAAGAAAGAGAGAAAGAAAGAGAGAAAGAAAGAAGAGAATGAAAGAAAGAAAAGAAAGAAAGAAAAGCAAGAAAGAAAGAAAAGAAAGAAAGAAAGAAAGAAAGAAAGAAAAGAAAGAAAAGAAAGAAAAAAAAGAAAAGAAAGAAGAAAGAGAGAGAGAAACAAACAAACAAAGAACAGTGGAACAGTTTGCCTCCAGAAGTTGTGAATGCCCCAACACTGGAAGTCTTTAAGAAGATGTTGGATAGCCATTTGTCTGAAACAGTATAGGTTTTCCTGCCTAGGCAGGGGGTTGGACTAGAAGACCTCCAAGGTCCCTTCGAATTCTGCTATTGTATTATTAAAGAAATAAAGAGAGAAAGAAAAAAAGAAAGAAGAAAGGTAAACAAAGAAAGAAAGAAAGAAGAAAGAAAGGATGGAAGGAAGGAAGGAAGAAGAAAGAGAGAGAAAGAAGAGAGAGAGAAGAAAGAAAGAGAGAGAGAGAGAGGAAGGAAGGAAGGAAGGAAGGAAGGAAGGAAGGAAGGAAGGAAGGAAGGAAGGAAGGAAGGAAGGAAGGAAGGAAGGAAGGAAGGAAGGAAGGAAGGAAGGAAGAGGAAGGGAAGGCAGGCAGGCAGGCAGGCAGGCAATAGTACTAACCCATCCTCTGCTTAAACAGCCTTGATTTTGTTTATACAGTGTATTTTAAACAATCAGCAACATTTCAGAATATAGCAAATCCTGTGGAAATTTTGACATTAAATCCATTCAGTGGGTACCTAGGAGATCATTGTTAGAGCAACCTGGGAATACTTCTGTTCAATGTCTGCAATGAATTTCTTTGGCTTTTTTATCCAGGTTACAAATAACAACAGCAAATACTTGATAAATTCAGCATCTCTAGACTAGCATGGATGAAGTCATTGTACAAGTGAGATGCTATTAAAACAGCCATCTAGATCGGTGAAGGTGCTGTATTGTGTGGGAAGAGAAGCAGGAACTGAATGTGATGAGGGGCTCGAGATTACCAATATTCTCCAATAGGAGAATATTTTTAGCCAATAACAAAACTGCTATTTAAAGACAAGAAAAGGAAAAACTTTCCATACAAGGGAAGGAGACAAAAGCACACAATTTCTCTGCTAGCTGTCGCTATAGCCATTGTCATTAAAAGGTTAGAAACCTTGTTATCAAACATAATTAATTTTTACTTAGAACATGGTATAAAGGGGTAAAGTTATTGGATGATATTAGAAATAATGAAATGCTACCATGCGGTTGTGTTTTTAATTTTGGACTATTTCATGCAAAAGGATGTTAAAACAACCACAGTCAAATGAGAAGCGTGGTATGTTGAAAGTAAGATATACAAAGATTTTTGATTTAAAATATATAATGTGATTTGAATTATAAGTAATGATTGTGGAAGAGATGCATGAAAGTTATTTGTAACCAATCAACACACTTCTACAATATGATTAGTGATTAGTAATTTAGTAATCTTTAGAGTGATATGTTAAATAAATAATTGATAACGATAACAAGATACACACATGTGTTGGTTTGATGAGAGGAAACCTGATATAATTAGTGAATGAATTTCTATTAATAAATAACAATTATAATAATAACAAGGGATATCGTTAACAATCTATATATGTACTGGCTCAATAAAAGGAATTCGGATACAAATACTAACAGCTACTTGGAAAAGAGGATTTTGTTATCAAACATAATTAATTCTTACTTAGAACATGTTATAAAGGTGTAATATTATTGGATGATATTAGAAATAATTAATGAAATGTCATTATGTGGTTGTGTTTTTAATTTTGGATTATTTCATGCAAAAGGATGTTAAAACAATTATAGTCAAATGAGAATTGTGGGATGTTGATAGTAAGATATATAAAGATTTTTTTATTTAAAATATACAATGTGATATGAACTATAAGTAATGACTGTGGAAGAGATGCACGAACGTTATTTGTAACCAATCGACACACTTCTACAATATGGAACGAAAGATGATTGTCTCCTTAACCAAATATATATATATATATATATATATATATATATATATATATATATATATATATATATATATATATATATATATATATATATATATATATATATATATATATATATATATATATATATATATATATATATATATATATATATAGAAAAAAAGACTCTAGAAAAAGTGCAGAGGAGAGCAACCAAGATGATTAAGGAACTGGAGACTAAAACATATGAAGAACGGTTACAGGAACTGGGCATGTCTAGTCTAGTGAAGAGAAGGACCAGAGGAGACATGATAGCAGAGTTCCAATATTGGGGCTGCCACAAAGAGAAGGGGAATCAAGCTATTTTCCAAAGCACTCAAAGACCAGATAAGGAATAATGGATGGAAACTGACCAAGGAGAGATTCAATCTAGAAATAAGGAGGAACTTTCTGACAGTGAGAACAATCAACCAATGGAACAGAAGTTGCCTTCGGAAGTTGTAGGAGCTTCATCATGGGAGGCTTTCAAGAAGAGATTGGACTACCATTTGTCAGAAATGGTGTAGGGTCTCCTGCTTGAGTTGGACTAGATAACCTATAAGATCCCTTCCAACTCTGTTAATCTGTTAAACTCCTACCAAGAGACATTCATGAACAAGAATGTAAGTCAACAACCTGGGATCTTTGAACTCCATAGCTAGAGACTAGATTTCTGGCTGGCTTAATATTCTGAAAAACACTCAGTCATGATGGACAGAATTTTTGGTTGAGCTCATCCACCAGGGTTTCAGGTGTTTGATTTGGGTTTAGCATGATAGCTGAACTTAGCCATGGTGCTTTATAAACCAAGGTTCATGGCTTAGCACAATGCATGAATCCCAAAAACTAGAACTGATTTAATAAAATACGATGAAAAATAGGCTTAGTACAGTTGGCTGACATTTGAATTCAGCCAATGTCAAAGCCAAGTCAAAACAGGAATTTCAAATCCTGGACTTTGTAACTCTCAAATAATCATACTTATTTCAGTAATGAAATATCAATGGAGATTCTCGGTCATCCAGGTCATGGTTGTCCCAAAGGTGCTTTTTCAAGAGGCAACTGGACTTTCTGGTTTTTCTTTGAAGATGTTTTGCTTCTCTTATTTCACATTTGCTGGACTTATTTCAATACTTTGCAGCAACTTGTATATAATTCTACATTGCGACTGAAATAGAAGTAATATAGTAGTGTTCTCATTATTTTATTTTTATTTAAAAGTAGTTAGATTGTGTCTATCTTACCTGGAATAAAACCACTCAACCAGGAAGGCAGGGATGGGCTGCTAAGGGTTTGCCTGGATTTGGGAGAACCCATAGCTAACATTATGGCCAGTTTGGAGAACCTCCAAATCTCACCCCTGGCTGGCCCTGCCCACCCCACTCCTCCCACTCCACCCCATCCCTCCCTTCCCAAGAGTCTCCATACTGCCCATTTTGGATGCGAGGTAAGTGAGGAACCATGCAGAGGCTTGGAAGAGGGAAAATGGGCCTCCTGGAAGTTTCAGAAAGCCTCTGAAACTGGAGAGCCTCTGGAGAGCCTCTGGAGGCAGTTTATACCCTTCCGGAGGCTCGAGGAAAGCCTCTGGAGCAGGAGTGGGTTGCTACCGGGATTAATGCTGGTTCAGCCTGCAAAAAAAAATAGTGAAAAGGTTTAAAGTAACGTGATTGCACTTGTATACTGTTGCTCTTCAATTCCAGTGTTAAACTAGGACAAGCTGAATATATTAATAGATAGTAGAAATACACTAAAGGGAGGAGTAGAGGGATAGAAGAAAGAGGGGTAGAGAGGGTGGGAGAGAGGATTGGAGGGAGAGTGAGAAGGAAGGGAGGGAGTGTATTGGGAGAGAGGTGTGGTAGAGGGGGAAGGGAAGTAGGGTAGAGGGGAATGATGGAGGGAAGAGGGAAAGTAATAGCAATAGCAATAGCAATAGCAGTAGACTTATATACCGCTTCATAGGCCTTTCAGGCCTCTCTAAGCGGTTTACAGAGAGTCAGCATATTGCCCCCAACAATCTGGGTCCTCATTTTACCCACCTCGGAAGGATGGAAGGCTGAGTCAACCCTGAGCCGGTGAGATTTGAACCGCTGACCTGCTGATCTAGCAGTAGCCTGCAGTGCTGCATTTAACCACTGCGCCACCTTGGCTCTAGTTGGAGGGTGGTGAAAGAAAGGGTGTATGGAAGGTTGAAGAGGTACATTGGGTTTCTATTTTGGGGGGTATTATTGACAAGAGGAATGGCTGTGTTTATTGTTTAATGTTATATGGCCCCGGTTCTGCACAGTATATATGTGACTGTACGAAAATGAAAATGGAAAATAAAAACACATTTACATATGTTAAAAAATTTGTGAAAAGGAAAAAAATATTGGTTTGCAATAAATATTGTTCTGCACATGTACAGAACCAAAAATCAAGATGGCCGCCCCACAGATAGAAATGGTTCAGGGGCATGGCAAGTCGAGTTACTGCCTGATCGGCTGAACTGGTAGGAAACCCACCTCTGCTCCGGAGCCTGGGAAAGGTAGAACAATGGAAACACACACACACACACACACCCTCTGTGGTGCAGGAAGCTGACTAGTCCATGCCCACCATGGCCACACCCACCCAGCAACCGGGCAGAGGACCTATTGCTGAAATTTTTGAAGCCCACCCCTGCAGGAAGAGGTACATTAATCAGCTTCTTCCCAATATTTTTTTCCAGATCAGCCAAATTATTTTAGTCATCCAATTTATATATACCTATTCAGTACTTAATTGATTAATTTGCCTCACATATCACCATTCAAACTCCCTAGATTTCACTATGACATAGTTCATGACACACAGCTTGTCTAGTCTTGATTTAAACCAAAACCAGTTGTGTTTGTATTCCTAGTTAAGTCACAAACCATGTTTTGCAGCATACAATTATTGGTTTCTTATGTTTCACTCAGCACAAACCAAACTACAATACATTAGCAATAGCAATAGCAATAGCAATAGCAGTAGACTTATATACCGCTTCATAGGCCTTTCAGGCCTCTCTAAGCGGTTTACAGAGAGTCAGCATATTGCCCCCAACAATCTGGGTCCTCATTTTACCCACCTCGGAAGGATGGAAGGCTGAGTCAACCCTGAGCCGGTGAGATTTGAACCGCTGACCTGCTGATCTAGCAGTAGCCTGCAGTGCTGCATTTAACCACTGCGCCACCTTGGTTGTATGAAGCGAGACGTTCTGGCTACAGATTCTGAACCTCATGATCAGGTAGAATAAAGCATATTTGGCTTCTGCTGGTGTGATATATTCCAAAATATATATTCCTTTTATTTTAAATGCACTTAACAGCAGCATTAAAAAGTAAAGCAGCAGCTGACATCACCAGCATCTGTTCTTAATCCTGATTGTGCCAATATGAAGAAATATTCATTCCATGATACAACATCTGCCTTTTCGTACTTGAATTGTAATGCTTCACAAGAGTCCTATAAGGCGTAGCATTTGTGTTGCTAAGCCACGATGTGTATTTTGTGTTTTTCTCTCTCTCTTTTGAACTCCTGAAGATGCCTCCTGCCAGCCTGCCTTCAGACTGTATATTGTTTGAGATTCAGTATACGCCACTCAAAACCTTCCACCAAAATGTACGTCCTTAGCATTGCATATTGAAAATAGTGGCGAAAATTGAAAAAAACTGGATCATTGTTTCAGGAATGTTCCTTGCCAGATTCTTTAATGCAGAGGTCCCCAAACTTGGCAACTTTAAGACTTGTGGACTTCAACTGTCAGAATTCTCCTCTTAAAGTTGCCAAGTTTGGAGACCTCTGCCTTAAGGCCTTCTGCAATGGCAAAGCTTCTAATGTATTGGAAAAGTCATTTTAGAAAAACAATCAAAGAGGTATTCAAAGCTATATCTGCCTTGAAAGTCAACTACGTTGACCTATGTAACAGCAGCAGTGGACTTCAGGAAATATTTTATAACATTTTGTATTATGTCACGAAATGTTTTGTAAAATTTGGCA
Organism: Thamnophis sirtalis; assembly: GCF_051295495.1. Taxonomy (NCBI): domain Eukaryota; kingdom Metazoa; phylum Chordata; class Lepidosauria; order Squamata; family Natricidae; genus Thamnophis; species Thamnophis sirtalis. The sequence continues at coordinate 16,977,817 of NW_028261385.1, read as the reverse complement.
AATTTCAATTCCATATGAGTCATGGGTCCTGGATTTTGGATGCATTCTGTAAGTTAAACCATTTGAGGTGGTACAATTGAAAACATTTTGCCCTTCGAGCTGCAGAAGCTTCTTGGGTGAGAAGGGAAATGTCTTCAAAGAAAACCGAGAAAGCCCAGTTGCCTCTTGGAAAAAAAAAGTACCTTTAGTGTTTTGCCCTATGATTTCACCCAGTTAATGGTTATCAATGATTATATAGATGGCTGTATTACTATTATCTTCTTATCTATTCTACTATCTTCTCTTGTTGGTATGCTTATTATTATTATTATACAATTGTATCACAGCGGCCAGTTGTTTCGCCGGATTTGGCATTGGTTACTAGTCGGGCCCCACCCAGGGGCCTAGGACGTCGTAACGTATTTTCGTAATATGCGTGCAGATCCAAGCAGTGCGGCTTTTTGCATTTGACTGATGGTGATTTTGTCAATTTTTAACTGTTTTAAATGTAATTCCAGTGCTTTTGGAATAGCACCCAGTGTGCCAATTACCACTGGAATTACCACTGCTGGTTTGTGCCATAGTCGTTGAATTTCGATTTTTAAGTCCTGGTATCTTGCGATTTTTTCATGTTCCTTCTCGGCGACCCTGCTATCACCTGGTATTGCGATGTCTATGATTGTGACCTTATTTTTCTCAACCAGTGTGATGTCTGGTGTATTATGCGCCAGTATTTTGTTGGTTTGTATACGGAAATCCCACAAGATCTTGACCATCTGATTTTTGGTGACTTTTTCAGGCTGATGTTCCCACCTGTTTGTTGCTGTTTTAATATTATAATTTTTGCACAAATTCCAATGGATCATTTGTGCTACTGAATTGTGCCGCAATTTATAATCAGTCTGCGTGATTTTTTTACAGCAGCTGAGTATGTGATCAACAGTTTCATCAGCTTCTTTGCAAAGTCTGCATTTGGCATCATCAGAGGATTTTTCGATTTTGGCCTTAATGGCATTTGTGCGGATAGCTTGTTCTTGCGCAGCCAGGATTAGTGACTCTGTTTCTTTCTTTAATGTACCTGTTGTTAACCATAACCAAGTTTGTTCATTGTCCACTTTATCTTTTATTTTTTCCAGAAATTGGCCATGCAGTGCTTTGTTCTGCCAACTCTCCATTCTTGATTTTATCACATCTTTTCTGTATTCTTGTTTCGTCTGTTGGGCCTTCAGTAGATTTTTGTTCTTTACTTCGATTAATAGATGTTCTTGATTTTCTTTTAAATAATCAGCCAGTCCATGTTTTTCTTCTTCAACTGTTTGCTTCACTTGTAATAATCCTCTGCCACCTGATTTTCGGGGCAGATAGAGTCTATCAGTATCACCACGTGGATGTAAACTGTAGTGCATTGTCATTAGTTTCCTGGTTTTTCGGTCCAAAAGGTCCAAATCAGCTTGTGTCCAGTTAACTATACCAGCTGTGTATCTTATAACTGGTATTGCCCAGGTATTTATGGCCTTGATTGTATTTCCATAATTCATATATTCTCTTTAAATAGCCTCTTTTTTCTGGCTCTGAGTTGTAGTAACAGGCCATTATGGCACGGTTTTCATTATTATTATTATTATTATTATTATTATTATTATTATTATTATTATTATTTTGTTTTGCATGTACACTAAGACCTTATGCATTGGAAAGAATTCCTTGTGTGTCTCATCACACTTCACCAATAAAGTTTTCTCTTCTCTTCAGTGGTGGGTTTCAAATTTTTTTAGAACCTCTTCTGTAGGTGTGGCCTGCTTTGTGGGAGTGGCTTGCTGGCCATGTGACCAGGTGGGAGTGGCTTGCCAGCCATGTGACTGGTTGGGCGTGGCCAACTTGTAAAATGTGGTGAAACTCACTTAACAACGCTGTTGCTTAGCAATCAAAATGTTGGCTCAGAAACTCTGGCATTTGAAGTACGCAAGTCTTAAAGCTGTCAAGTTACAAGACCCTTGCACCTCTAACCCTTTAGGGGAAAAAAACCCCCAGGGATGTTCAAACTTGACAGCTTTAAGACTTGTGGATTTCAACTCCCAGAATTCCTCCTCTTGCTCTTCATCTTGATGATGTGCGGACAGACGGGGGGAGGGAGGTGGAACCGATTCTAAACGGCACTGTAGATTTGTGGAACCTCTTCTATAGAAGAGGCTAGAACTGGCAGGAACCCATCCCTGCTTCTCTTCTTGAATTTTTTAGTAGTATATAGATCAGGGGTGAAATTCAGCAGGTTCTGACAGCTTCTGGAGAACCAGTAGCAGAAATTTTGAATAATTCGGAGAATTGGCAAATATCACCTCTGGCTGGCCCCAGAGTGGGGTGGGAATTGGAATTTTGCAGAAAAGATTTGAATTTCACCACTGATATAGATCTGTGATGCCGAACCTATGACATGTGTGTCACAGGTGGCATGCAGAGCCCTCTCTGCAGGTATGTTGCCCCAGCTCTGCTCAGCTGCACATGCATGTGTGCTGGGCAGCTGGTTTCCGTGTCTCTGCCATGCATGCACAGGGGGGAGAGGCACATGCAGGAGACGTGTGCATATGCATAGGAATGCGGTCCATGTGTGGAGGACACACATACATTGCATTATGGGGGCATGCACATGCCCTATTTGGGCACTTGGAGCCGAAAAGTTTAGCCCTCACTGACATAGATGGTACATGCCTGTTTTAGGCAGTTGCTGGAGATGTGTAGCTCTTGTTGTTTGCAGACTGATGAAGAATTTGGACAGGATAAACATTTGATGGAATATATATGAAATGATGCCAAGCAGCCAAAAGGAATCCGTCCATTTCTCATTATAAGGGATGGTTTGAAACATGACATGTTCCCCAGATACTTCCTGCGATTGCTGAACACCATGTAACAAATGTGCATCAATGGATTGCCAATTGAAAAAGGAAATCTGGCTTAAACTGCAAATGCTCTTTGGCACATAAAACACTTCTGAATTTCACCTTCCCAGAAATATGTTACTTCTCCACTTTCCTGCCTTGATAACTCAACCAAGAGCCAAGCCATTTCCTGCTGCCTCTTCAACCAGGCCAGATGGGAATTGCTTTGAAGTGGGTTGCTTATGCTTACAGTTCCCCAATGTCTCCACAGTTGCTTTACTTCCTGTGTGATATTCCCATTATTTCTGCCAACAATGACATTTGCTGCTCCTAGAAATATTGCTTCTGTGCAGTTGAGGGACAAAGGCTGGTTCTCTTTCAGTTCAGTGGAAGAGAATTTGCTTCAGATATATTGTTGTGGCCCACCAGTGAAGCTGGCAGCCGAGTCGGACAGTGAGGAGGTTGGGGAGAGCATGGGCCAGTCCTGAAGGCTGGGGAAGGCTCAGATGAGGGCTCTGTGTCAGAGGCAGAGAGGGAGCTGAGACCTTCGGGCAGTGATCAGGTGCCTTCGGAGCTAGACAGCAGTGAGACAGAGGAACAGCTGAAGCCTGTTCCCAGTGTGTGCATGTGCAGAACTGCCAGAAGAAAAGAAGAACTCAGAAAGCAGGGTTGACTTGGGAGTAAAGTTACAGGTGGAAGGTGATTGGCCCCTCCCATAGGAAATAAATGAGGAGTGAAAGGGGAATGGGATTTTGCAGGAAACAATTAATTCATTTGGTCATTAGATTTGTTTCAGGAGTGTGAAGATCTATCCATGAATCTCAGTGTGCCCAGTCTTTCCTTGCACAGCACCTCATTTGGAAAATATTTACATGGCAGCAGATAGATAAGGTCTGTGGTCATAAATACTCCTTTGAAAGACTGTTTGCCAGGCCTTGCTGAATGTGAATGAGAGGAATTCACATTTGTTTAATAAAGGGGGTTTTGTCGGGACCAGGACTCTGTTTCGTGCTTTTTGGGGAAGCCTAGGTCAGAACATATATATTCCAATGGTGAAGAACATTTTGTGTTAATTATGTTGGTGCAGAGTGTGATGTTCTTGTGTTTGGTCAAGGAAGACAAAAGGCCATGGACAGCTACTGCGGTTGGGATGGGTAAGACAAATTACTTCATGTGCAGGATGATAATTATAACCTGATACAATGTTGTGACTTGTTTTTGGTATCAGATGTCCTGATGCCAACATGTAACTTTAACAGCGATGTGCCAACATTTTTATGTTATCATGGTCTTTTATGGACTCTGCTGTAACCTCCAGCAAGAAAGGGTGTTCTGAACCATTATTGAGATAATGGTTTGCAAAGGGAGGAAGATTGTGAGACATTTCAAACCAAATCTCATGGTACCCTTTCTGTAGTAATGAACACAGAAATGATTACATTTTTGTAGGAAACAGAGCCGGCTGGCTAAAAGGGGAAAGTGAATTTCTGCTACTAAGGAAATCAATGGGAAACTATAACTTTTTTATGTTATAATTATCCATGATTATGTAAGCAATTATTTAAGAAGGACTCAGATGGTCAGTTGTCCTCAGGAAACCCCTTCTCTTATCTACCTTGATCCTAACTTCAAAGAATGAATGAAACAGAACAGAAGTGAATGGAAAGGAAGAATGGGTGAGTGAAAATCGCTTCTCTACATGGGCATGAATAAAATGAAATGGAATAGGGTAGGATAAGATAGGATAGGATAGGGTAGGGTAGGGTAGGGTAGGGTAGGGTAGGGTAGGGTAGGGTAGGGTAGGGTAGATAGAGTAGAGTAGAGTAGAGTAGAATAACAGAGTTAGAAGGGACCTTGGAGGTCTTCTAGTCCAACCCCTTGCTTAGGCAGGAAATCCTATAGCATTTCAGACAGATGGTTATCTAACATCTTCTTAAAAACTTCCCGTGTTGGAGCCTTCACAACCTCTGAAGGTAAATTATTCCTCTGATTAATTGTTCTAACTGGAAATAGCTATTGTATGTAGTAACTTATGGTTCCATTTAATGCCTATGTTCAAAAGAACAATAGCAGAAGAGTAAGTTCCATAGCCATATGGAAGTTGCAGAAGAAAAAGAAAATCTGGGGGAAAGAATTAGAGTCACCATTTTTTTTCAGAGGACAGCTGGTGCCCTCCCCCCCCCCCATGACAGAAGGATGCTCTCTGCCCCTTTCCTGAATGGCAGAAAAAAAAGGGGGGAGTTAAGAAACCTTGACCTGCTGACATCCCCTAAACCAGCTTTCTGCAATCTAACAAACCTTTCAGACAGGTTCAATGGCAAATCCCATCACACCTCGCCCTTACTTTAAAAAAAATATATTGTGGCAGTTTCTTTATGTGCGAGAAAGATTGTATATGTGTGTCAAAGAGAACGAGTTTCTTGTAAGCTGCAACCTTGATGCTCGTTGAGGCTGGGGCTGAACAATGAATGACTTCTGGAGAGCCAATGCGTGGGGTATGCCATTTTGTACATAAAAGAGCGTTCACCTTGAAGGAATACAAGGATGAGAGGCCCCTTTTGAAGGCAATTCCTCTGGAGAGATGAGAAGCTATTTACTCTCTCTCTTCTTTTTTTTCTCTTCCGTTTGCTACCAGGTTACTAAGTGTGTGCGTGTGTGTGTTAAGCCTGACAGGCAAAGTTGAAAGCTTTTCTAGCTCTGTAGAGTCTCTCTCCAGCCAAGAGAATGGAATATACAGAGTTAGGGCATCGGTTAGAATTACTGCATTATTGTAGAGGCAGATGAGGGAACTCACCTCGGGAGCAAATGCAGGGCAGAAGGAGGACAGGGCTGAGACGGTAGAGGAGCAAGCCACTTTCATCATAAAAGAAGCCCGGAGCAATTTTCGAAATGGCACGATTGACCCTTGACTGACTGACCGCTTCAGATTGCCAGTAAACTCCTAAAGAGCCACTGTCAAGACCGTCCGTTTCTATACAGCAATTCAGACCCAATTGTGACTTTCTTTTGTTGTTATTGTGGGCACTCAAACCCATCTAAAGAGCTCCCTATTGCAAGGACAGTTTATTTCTCTCCGAAGCTTTCAAAGAAGAATGGCTGACGGCTGAGAAAAAAATCTATCCTTCCAAAGCGACTGTTTTTTTTATTTTATTCTGGGAAATAAAAATGGAATATCAGGATGTGAGTTTTGCAAGGCTAGTGACCATGCCATCCATCATTCGTTGCTATTATCACACATAGAATAGAACAGAACAGAACAGAATAGGATAGGATAGAATTCTTTACTGACCAAGTGTGATTGGACACACAAGGAATTTGTCAGTGTACATAAAAAGACAAGATACATTCATCCAGAATCATAAGGTCCAACACTTAATGATAGTCATAGGGTACAAATAAGCAATCAAATCATACTAGGAAACAATCGATATAAATCGTAATGATACAAGCAACAATGTTACAGTCATACAGTCATAAGTGGGAGGAGATGGGTGTTAGGAACGATGAGAAGATTAATACTAGTAGTAATGCAGACTTAGTAAATAGTTTGACAGTGTTGAGGGAATAATTTGTTTAGCAGAGTGATGGTATTCAGGAAAAGAATTGTCCTTGTGCCTAGTTGTTCCCCTGTTGGTTGTCCAGGTTCAGGTGCACATGTGTGCCAGTCAGCCTGTCTTTCTGTATCCAGCACGCATGCATGTGCGAAGACCAAGTGGTCTTCATGTGCGTGGGAGTGCCAGAAACTGGAAGCTAAGCTTCCAGTTTCCAGCATACACATGTATGCTGTCCATCTGGTCATCACACATGTATGTGCACCAAAAACTGGAAGACCAGGTGACCGGCAAGCATGCACATGCCGGAAACTAGAAGACCAGCTATGCTTCCGGTTTCTGGCACTCCTGCATGTGCGTGCCGGGGAGCTGCTCTTCCAGTTTCCAGCACTCCCCCGCGCACACACATACGCTCCAATTTCAGCACTCAGTGCCAACACTGTCATATACATTTCTAAAAAGTTTCTCATCTTCTTTCTAAGGGCTTTTCTTATTGCTGTTGTTTTGATTATCTGGAGGTTCCCAATAAGTGTTATTCTGTACCTGACTTGCAAATATTAAAAAGGAAGGTTTGAAATGGGATTAGTTGTGGATAATTGTACTGATGATTTATATGGCCTCTGAGTGTCCCGGAAAAGCAAACTCCTAACTGTAAAACTATGTGATGTACGGTGAAATGGCAGATATCTATGGTCAGCTGATGAACTAACCCAATTTTGAATTGTTTTTAGTCACTGCCAATTTGCAAGTAGTTCTGAAGATCTTGCATAATGAATGTTCCAGGTGGAATTCATCCGGCCGAGATTCCCAACATTTTGTGGATTTCTCCTTTGATATTTTCTGGACTGTGTCCTTCTGATGTTTTGTGGCTGACCAAGCTAACATGTCAGCCAGTTGTGAATAAACCAAATTCCTCTGCTGATCGTGACTGGTTTATTGTGTGCCGCCCAGAGATATTTGGCTGAGATGAGTGGCGATTTAAATTTGATAATAAAGTTTTTAAAAACTACTGAAAGAGAATGGTCCACATCTCAATATGCTTATCAAATTTCAAATACACTTGCTAATGAAAATGAGGAATCTGGCCAGAGGGAGTTTAAGCAAAACGTCAAGCAGAGTTCAGAACCGTGGACAGCTCCAGGCACCTTTCAAAGAACCTCTGGATGGCTTATGGACACCAGAGAAGAGCTGATTCCAGAGTCAAAAGGAAATTTGAAACAGCCCATTTTCCCATCTAGTGCTAGGTTCATGTAACATTGTTAAGGGCTTTGGAGAGAATTGAATTCTGAGTGTAGAGAGTTGGAATCTTATTGGATATTCCAGTAAACATGTGAATGAATCGGAAGGTAAGGTCCTGGATGTGGTTTCTGACAATTCTTGAAGCGCAGGCTGAAAACTTTCTAAGCAACACTGAGGTAGTCACAAGTTTCCAAAAGCTTAACATATACATACAATTGTCATGGGCTTGATAATAAAGCAGGAGACATTTATACAACCGGACGTTCCATGGGGGGAAATTGGGAAATTTGTAGTAGAAAACTAGATGCTCTAAAGTTTCCATTTTCCTGTTTATTTCCCCAAAATGAAGGACATTTGACATTTCAACAAGGACATCTCTGTGTGTTATGTGTGTGTGGATGGCAGAGAGAGAGACACAGAGTGAGAGAACTGTTGTGCACGTGTATGAGAGAAAGTCTGAAATAAATAACAGAGAAAATTTTATTTTAAAAAAAGTATGTTAGAACATTGTTATATTGCATTATGGAATAATGAAAAATGTTTTTTTTTCCCCTTGCTCTCCTCACCATGGTTATATGTGAGCCTCCCCTAGCAGACTCCAGAATTATTAGCTGGATACAGATACTGAGGTTGTTTGCTGGAAAGTTGACCGCTGGGTTCGAGACCCAAGCACCTCACAACAGGGTGAGCTCCAATTACCTGCTCTAGCTCCTGCCCACTTAACTGTTCGAAAGCATGGAAATGTGAGTAGATCACTAGGTACCATTTAAAAACTATTTTAAAAATAGGTAAATTTTATAACCCAAAAACATATTTTCCAAATATATTGGACTTCCCGACAATTGTTTTAAAAGGTTGTTTGGAGATATACTAGCATGCACGACGGTCATCTTCACTGACCATGTTTATCGGCCAATGGAAGATGATCACGGAATATATATTAATATACTTTCAAACCTATTAAATATTAGAATTTTAGATTATGATGAATCAAATTCCAGGGAAGGAGTTCTGATTAGAAGTAGTTAATGTGTTTTAAAACTATATCCCTCAAATTTGAAATATGTTTATTCATGAAAGACCTTAGATATATAGTTATTGGATGGTTGCAAAAAAGAGATTTAAGTATTTTTGGAAGGACACATATACATATGACTCTAAAGCAAGGGTGTCAAACTCACAGCCCACGGGCCGGATGCATCATGTGCTGGCTCCGCTCCCACCCAGTTTAACGAAGGGGGAGAAGTCCTGATATGTCACATGATGCTGCCACAATGACACAAGTTTCACACCCCTGCTACAGAGGTAGTACTCTTCCGGTTCACCTGAACCAGTAGGGGAAATTACGGGTGGCCCCACCCTCTGCTCCAGCTCTATGGCATCCCATTTAGGACATTTTTTTAGGCAAAGCGCATGGCTGAAGGTGGAACACTCACATTTGCGAACCGGTAGGAAAGCTAAGCGAATACCATCCCTGCCCTGCTCTACAGCTTAACAATTATTCAGTGGTATGGCTTACCTTCAGATGTTGTGGGCACTCCATTACTGGAGGTTTTTAAGAAGAGGTCAGATAGTCATTTATCTGACATTGTATAGGGTTTCCTGCTCAAAGTGGGAGTTAGACTACAAAACCTCCAGGGTCCCTTCTAACGCTGTTATTCTGTTAAATCTGTTTGCTCTGAATATTTCAGTAGGCTATATTGATGGATAGGAAAAAATGGACAGTCAATCAATCATTGCAATCTGCATTGTCAGGGACTCAATGTTTTGATCAACAACTGAGTTCTTTGCAATTTGTATAATGATGTAATTACTCCTTCTATGTTGTGGGGAAATAGAAACATTATTTTCACTTTCCTATTTTTTCCCCCTTTATATTTATGTCAGCGTTTCATTTTTATTTTATTTCTTTCATAGTTAACTTGGCTCATTGGCTTGCTCTGTTTAGATCTATGTAGTTTTGTTTTAATGGCTTCAATTGTTTGCTTCCTACAAGGTTTGGGGTTTCGTCTATTATTTTATTTGCGTTAGTTTAGAAGGTTAAAAACAATTGCTTTCAGAAATTGAGATGAGAAAGATGATCTTAAGTAGATGTTCCACTCTATGTGCATATGAAAGAGACTGATCAGACATCATCATTTCATTGATTATCTTTCCCAATATTTGTTTCTTTCCTAGTCTGCCACTTGACATCCATAAATATACAAGTATGTCCACAATTGAACCCAAACTTACTGTGGCTAAGTGAAATATTTGTTAATAGCAATAGCAGTTAGACTTATATACCGCTTCATAGGGCTTTCAGCCCTTTCTAAGCGGTTTACAGAGTCAGCATATTGCCCCCAACAACAATCCGGGTCCTCATTTTACCCACCTCGGAAGGATGGAAGGCTGAGCCGGTGAGATTTGAACAGCCGAACTGCAGAACTGCAGTCAGCTGAAGTAGCCTGAAGTAGCCTGCAGTGCTGCATTTAACCACTGCGCCACCTTGGCTCTAAAGTGAGTGTTTGCCCCATTTCACAACCTTTCTTGCCACAGTTGTTAAGCGAGTCACTGCAATTGTACGTAACCCTAGTTGTTAAGAGAATCTGGCTTCCCCCATTGATTTTGCTTGTCAGAAGGTCGTAAAAGGTGATCATGGGATCCCAGAATGCAGCAACTCTCAGATATATGAATCAGTTGCCAAGCGTCTGAATTTTGATCATGTGACCCTGAAGATCCTGTGATGGTCATATGTATGAAACATGGTCATAAGGCACATCTTTCAATGTCATTGTAACTTCGAGTGGTCACTGAATGAATTTGCAATTTCGCAATTTAATGGGTTTATATGCCGCCCAATCCTGGGGGACTCCGGGCGGCTTACAAATACGAAATGAAATAAAATGTACACAGGGGGAGAATACAAACAATACGAACAATTTAAAAAACATAACATACATTCGGTTTAATAGGGGGTTGAACCTGATTTGAAAATCAGCAACCCCAGGCCTGTCGGAACAGCCAGGTTTTGGTGGCTTTTTGGAAGGCCACGAGGGTGGGAAGGGTCCGGATCTCTGCTGGTAGCTCGTTCCACAGAGCCGGAGCAGCTACAGAGAAGGCTCTCCCCCGAGTGGTCGCCAGTCGGCATTGTCCGGTCAACGGCACCAGGAGGAGGCCTAGCCTGTGGGTTCTTATAGGATGTTGGGAGGTATGTAACAGGAGACAGTCTCTCAGAAATCCAGGTCCAATGCCATGTAGGGCTTTAAAGGTAATCACCAGCACTTTGTAGCGCGTGTAAGTCATTGTAAGTCGAAGCCTACCTGTATTCAGGTAGACACAGAAAGTTGCTTCTTCTGCTCAAAAATGTAATGGGAAGGTATGGCCCATATATATGGCACAGAGAGGAGTTTTACAGCTTCTGGTTTCCCAACACAAAAATAGCCAAAACAGTGTTCAGGGTTCCAGTAGGTTTTTGGTCTTAGGTTAATTTTAATGTAATGACAGTATGTAATGTTTAGATTCTTACATGAGGATTTGTTATTATTTGTATATCTCCTCCATGCCAGATAAATAAGATCACATGATCAAGATCACATCAAGTGTTAACACCACTTTATAATGCCAAGTGTTAGGCCACACTTGGAATACTGCGTTCAGTTTTGGAGACTCTAGAAAGAGTGCAGAGAAGAGCAACAAAGATGATTAGAGGACTGGAGGCTAAAACATATGAAGAATGGTTGCAGGAACTGGATATGTCTAGTCTTATGAAAAGGAGGACTAGAGGTGACATGATAACAGTGTTCTGATATCTCAGAGGCTGCCACAAAGAAGAGGGAGTCAAGCTATTCTCCAAAGCACCTGAGGTCAGGACAAGAAGCAATGAGTGGAAACTAATCAAGGAGAGAAGCAATCTAGAACTAAGAAGAAATTTCCTGACAGTTAGAAATAATTAATCAGTGGAACAACTTGCCTCCAGAAGTTGTGAATGCTCCAACACTGGACATTTTTAAGGAGATGTTGGATAACCATTTGTCTGAAGCAGTGTAGAGTTTCCTGCCTAAGCAGGGGGTTGGACTAGAAGACCTCCAAGGTCCCTTCCAATTCTGTTATTCTATATTCTAAATAGCTCTCTGAATGCAAGGCATGTTCTGAAGAAGAAGCCTTTCTGCAGGTCTTCATAAACAGTGAAGCTCTTCCTCTGATCTTTAGGCTCTAAGCCATTTATAGATTTACACAATACCTTAATTGGTTCCTAGAAAGCAATTGACAACTAGCACGTGATCCCTATGACTGGCACAGGTTAGAAATGTAGCTGCAATAGCTCGGGCCAATTACAACTTCTGGACCTGTTTCAAAGGCAAGATACGCAACAATATTCTAGATTGGATGTAAACAAGGTGTGAAAACAAACAGTGGGATTCAAGTATTTGAGTTATTTAAAAGAAGTATGTCCATCCCAGGTGACATTGCACTGTTACTGAGAGCAAATGGTTCACGTCAGATAAGCTTTCCACCCAGTGATGGGTTTCAAATTTTTTTAGAACCACTTCTGTAGGTGTGGCATGCTTTGTGGGAGTGGCTTGCTGGTCATGTGACTGGGTGGGAGTGGCTTGCTGGTCATGTGACTGGGTGGGTGTGGCCAACTTGTAAAATGTGATAACAACGCTCTTGCTTAGCAACCAAAATGTTGGCTCAGAAATTCTGGCATTTGAAGCACGCAAATCTTAAAGCTGTCAGGTTAAAAGACCCTCACACCCCTAACCCTTTAGGGAAAAAACCCACAGGGGTGTTCAAACTTGACAGCTTTAAGACTTGTAGACTTCAACTCCCAGAATTCCTCCTCTCGCTCTTCATCTTGATGATGTGAGGATGGGTTGGGGGAGGGAGCTGGAACCGGTTCTAAACGGCACTGTAGATTTGTGGAACCTCTTCTATAGAAGAGGTTAGAACTGGCAGGAACCTACCCCTGTTTCCACCCCTAAACCTTCTTTTCGTGGACATCTCCCAGGGCCAACTCAGCATACTAACCACTACACTGGTTGCTTATTGTCAACCCTTAGAGATGATCCAGACAAGAAGCACTAACCATGAGCACTAAACACTACTCACCACTACTTTTATTGTAAGGTTATAGAACTGCGATGGGTAACCTTTTTGTCTCTGCGTGCTGAAAGTGTGAGCGAGAGAGCGCGTAGGTGTGTGCCCAGCCCATAATGCAATGTATGCATGCGCCCATGTGACCTTCCCCCCCTGCGCATGCGTGCATGACTCCCCTCCCCCACATATGTGCACGTCACCACCCCCCACCCCTGCGCATGCACTTGCATCTTCTGCATATGCGGCAGAGACCCAAAAATCAGCTGGCCAGCGGGGGGCACAGTGGAGCTGAGCTAGGCGATGGCTTGTGTGCCCGCAGATAGGGCTTGCCTGAGAGGTGCCACAGGTTCACCATCATGGTTATAGAAGGTTGCAAGTCTCAGGCTACATCCTTTACTCCTCCTCACATTTATGGTCCAAGAAACTAGGAAGGGTCCTTCTGAGATGTTTGCCACACCCCATTTGTACTGGGGGGCTCATCTGCCTCTTATCTGACTCATCGCTTAGTGTGGATCTTCATCCTGTCTCTAAAGGATATTCTGACTTCTACCAATGGGCATCAAGTTAGGAAAGGCTGCGCTACGCCTGTTTTCATTCTTCCTCATTTTTGGTTATTTTAGAGGTTGAAAACATCAGATCTCTTGTTGCTCAGAAAGGAAATGATCAGGAAATCTGGGAAGCTGCGGTGTGGGGGGGGGAATCTGGGAAGAAGGTGGTGTTTTTATTGTTACCAACAAAATGATAAGAATGTGAAGTCCAGTTCAACTCAAGGGCAATCTTTACATTTGATCTATTTTTATTGTACTGATTTTCTGTTAAGTGGCACATTATTTGTGTGGACTTGCTAATGTGCCCTGATGAAAGTTCACACATTTTTCATTCACAAATTAATCATGTCATTTATTTATTTTTGTAGCATCAAGGCACACTGTTTGCTCCCTTCTGCCTTGTCTTTCTCTTGTGTTAGCTGTCATAGCAACTGACTGGGAGGAAAAAGTTCTTTTACATTGGTCAGTTACTCCTCCTTTTCTCTTTCCCCCTTCACTTTCAATCAGTGTTTCTCAATCTTGGCAACTGGAAGATATATGGACTTCAACACCCAGAATTCCCCAGCCATCCATGCCTTAACAGTTGTCTGCTTAAAACAAACGCGTGGGAACAGTCCAGAAACAGAGACATGTTTGCTGTTTGTGGTTTATTCATTCACTAAGTCATGTCTGGATCTTCATAGCCCTATGGATCGTAGCACACCAGTCCTTCTGTTCTTTATTGGATTTGCCAAAATCCATAAACACTGCTTTAATGACACCCTCTAACCATCAAGAACTGTGGTGGCACAGTGGTTAGAATGCAGTATTGCAGGCTAATTCTAGTGACCACCAACTGCCAGCAATTCAGCAGTTCGATTCTGACTGGCTTAAGGTCAGCCTTGTATCCTTCCAAGGTCGGTACAATGAGGACCCAGTTTGTCGGGGGCAATAGGTTGACTTTGTAAATTGCTTAGAAAGCACCGTCAAGCGGTATATAAGTCTAAGGGCTATTGCTATCTCATCCTCTTCTGTCTCCTTCTCCGTTTGCCTTCCATCTTTCCCAACATCAGGGTCTTTTCCAATGAGTCCTCTCTTCTCATTGGTTGTCCAAAGTATTTGAGCTTCAGCTTAATATATGTCCTTCCAAAAGTCATTGCTGGTTTCCTTCAGGAGCCTGGATATGTTGCACACACAGAATTTCAGCTTGTGCATTTATAATTTATAATTTCCCCAGCAGATTAATGAAAACAGGAGATGGCATGAAACAAGCCCCTGATTATGAAACCCACCTGTAGCAAACACAGCCATGGCTTCTGTAGACAGGTAGACCTATGACTACAATTGGGCTCAAAATGTATGTTAATGAGACATTGGTTAAGTGAGTTTTGCTCCATTTTGCAACCTGTACTTTCCTAGCAGCTGGTCTTCATGAAGTCAAGTAGTAATCTTTACTTTAAGGAAAACTTATACAAAATGTTCTACAGGTGGCACATCCCACTCACAAGATTAGCTAAAATTAACAAAAACTTATGGCCAGATGTTGGAAATGTAATGTTGCACTAGGGACCTTCAACCATATGTGTTGGGAGTGCATGAAAGCTAGGGCTTTTGGGCGCCAGATTAGAAAGTATTTGGAAGAGATTCTAAATCAAAGGATGGAGTGGAGAGTTATTTCTACTAGGGATCACAAAAGAAAAAAATTGGCAAAGGTGGACTATATTTAATGCTGCATATTTTAACGGCAGCAAGTTTGGTTTTTGCACAAAAATGGAAAAATAAAGAGACTCCCTCAGAACAAGAAATAATAAATAAGATGCTGACATTTGATGCACAGAAATGGACAGACTGATTCTAGAGCTCAGAGACAAAGGTGAGACAGAATATCATGAAATCTGGGAAAATGGTACCAATGGTTAGAAATGAGGGGAAAAGGCAGGGACAGAAAAACACAGACAAGTTAAGAATTGGAAACTATGGTATCAAGAATGTGTGATAGGTAGGAATTGGATATGTATTTGTATGATTAGTAATTATATAAAAGAAAGGATCAATGGACAGGTAACCTGACTTCCTACAGACACCTATGTAATGGATATAAAATGTAATTGTTGTAAGATCTAATCACTATATGGTAGTGATGGGATTCAGCCAGTTCGCACCTATTCGGGAGAACCGGTTGGTAACTTTCTAAGTAGTTCAGAGAACTGATTGTTGGAAGAAATCTCCTTTTGTTTTTTTTCCACTTTACACGGCTAATCCTGTAAGGAAGGCAGGAAGGAAACATTCTGGTGTTGTTTCTAGCCTAATCTTTATTGCCTTGCTTACAGGAACTGCCACTCCGGTTAACCCTTATTACATTGTAACAGCTAAGGTGAAGCGCCCATCGACCTGAGTGCCCTTGAGTTGACCAAGCCCACCCAGTCACATGACCATCAAGCCCCACCTACCCAGATAGTCTTTAGGGCAGAGAACTGGTTGTTAAATTAATTGAATCCCACCACTGCTATATGGAAATGTTTATGTCAGAAATGTCACACTATGTCCCCTGTTTTTAATTTTTAATCTTGTCTTCTGGTCTTTTGACTGAGGCCCTTTGGAAACTACCACACCCAAAACAAGTCCTTACAGGTTTACTAGAGTTTTAAGCAGGTCAGAAGAAGTCATGTTGTTAAGATTTTCCAAAAGATCATAGTTGCATTATGGGATCTTAGAAGTAGATGAGACTTCCTGTCTCCTGTCATAGAGCATTGTTGGGGATAACATTCAGTACAGCAACAGTTAAGCAGGATTTAGTTTAATGCTGGATTTGAACAACCCAACATGGAAAGCCTGTCCTCTCTCCCCCACCCCCAGTTTCTGTTAGATAATTCACACTCCAGGGATGCAGGCAAGTGTGAGTAAGCCTTGAAAGATGTGATTATCTCTTCAGAAATGCATTGCAGGAAGCCCATTTTTCTGACACACAAAATCTTTAGAGCAACCACATTTGATGCAACAGACAAAAAGAGAGGGGAAAAGGAAAGAAAGGAAACGAAAACAAAACAAAACCCACCAATTTCTACCACCCCACCCCACCCCACCCCACCCCAACTTCATAATGTAAAATGGTTGACAGATATTCAAATGTATGGCTGACCACCAACAGCAGAATATCTGAGTTGAGGGTCACCATTATAGTTATTCTTTGGGTCAAATTTCAAAATAAAGAGTGATAATATTTTTTTTAAAGAAGGGTAAACGAGGAGATAATAGAAATACATGTCTGACTTATGATAGGAAATCAAGAAAATGATGGTTGAGTTGAGGGTCACCATTATAGTTATTCTTTGGGTCAAATTTCAAAATAAAGAGTGATAATATTTTTTTTTAAAGAAGGGTAAACGAGGAGATAATAGAAATACATGTCTGACTTATGATAGGAAATCAAGAAAATGATGGCTGAGTTGAGGGTCACCATTATAGTTATTTTTTGGGTCAAATTTCAAAATAAAGAGTGATAATATTTTTTTTAAAAGAAGGGTAAACGAGGAGATAATAGAAATACATGTCTGACTTACGATGGAAAATCAAGAAAATGATGGCTAAAAAGGTGAGATGGTAATTGGGCATTGTTCTTTGGAAGTGTGTAGAAGGAAGTTATGGTTGGAGATCAAGAGGAAAGGACCTTCTTGGTGGTTTCAAGCCACTTACCGTATTTTCGGACTCTAAGATGCACTCCCCCCCCCCCAAAAAAGTGAATGGAAATGTCTGTGCGTCTTATAGACCAAATACAGCCTGGTTTTGGCCTCCCACCCCCCACCCCCTGTGCATTCCATTTTCACCAAAAACGGGCCCGTTTTTGCAAAAAATGGGACACATGAAGGGTTTGGGAGGCCTTCAGAGTGCTCTTGGGGACTGGGGAGGGCAAAAACAGGAGGGGGGGTTGGGAGGCCAAAAATGGATCTGTTTTGGCAAAAATGGGACACGCATTGAGAGGCTGCAGAGTGCTCCGGGGAGGCTGGAGAGAGCAAAAACTGCACGCAGTTCGAATCCCTAGTACAGTGGAAACAAAAATACAATTGCTCCAATTTTCCATCCTCTGCTGTTTCCCATGTCAGATCTGTTAATAATAAGAACCTTGATATGTTGTCTTGTACCCTGTCAAATGCTGTGGTCATAGGTGATAGTGTTTAAATAAAGTACGCAGGGGTGCAACCTGCATTTAAAGGCAAAACAAAAAGCCTTTATTTTCCTTCTTTTCTTTCTCATCATTTTGCACTGTGGGGTCATATCATCCCTGAATTCATTTCACTTCATTTTCTCAACATTGAAATTGCATTGGGCTCTCAGCCATAAAATAAAGGAGAAGGAAGGAAGGAAGGAAGGAAGGGAGGGAGGGAGGGAGGGAGGGAGGGAGAAGGGAGAAAGGAAGGGGAGGGGAGGACGGGGACAGAAGGAAGAAAAAAAAGCAGAAAGAAAGGAGGGATGGAGGGGGAAGGAAGGAAGGAAGGATAGTAGGATAAAACTGGCAATAAGCAGCAAATAAAAATTAATTCATCTCCCTTCGCTTCTAGAAGTATCTTAGAGACTTCAAAAAGCTGAACTGAAAATGCAATTATTAATTCTGTCTTCAGTTACGCTTAGAACTGTAGAGAAATCAGTCCCCCAAAGAGACAACTAACCAGACTTCATCTTCTCAACATTGAAAGAACATTGAGCTTTCATCCATTAAAAATAGAGAAGAAAGGGAGGGAGGGAGGGAGGGAGGGAGGAAAGGAGGAAGGAAGGAAGTTAGGAAGGAAGGAAGGAAGGATGGAGGGAGGGAGGGAGACGCTTTTGGATTTTCAAAGCATCGCAGAAAATTATACAATACTGGGTTATTTCATTTATTTTTCTTTTGAAGAGCAAATGAGACAAAATGAAAGTGCCAGTAAATTGGCTGGGAAAAATGACCTTGTTATAGAAAGTAGCAGAAAAAGAATTAATTTACTCTTTGCTTTTATATATATTATATATTGGAGTCCCACTGAACCATATATCACTTGGGACCTATTCAGGCTGTCCTGAAATTCCTTCACCTATGTCACTATCAGTTCCTGTGGAAAGGTGGGATATATAAGTGTAACAATATAGTTTAGCCAGCTTATATTGTGCCCCAATAATAGAATGTGTACAGAGACAGGTTAGCCATATGTGCACACATACCCTATAGAGTCAATGCTGGGAAATATGGTTTCTCCACCGCATTTGGGATTTAGGGCTCTTGTGGATTTTCTCCTGCTGGGAGAAACTTGGTTCCTCCTCCTCCTCCTCCTCGTCCTCCGTTGCTATAGTGATGGCTAAGGCACAGTTTCACCTTTTCCACCTCTATGTATTCTTGATGAAGGTCACGGCTGGGATATGCAACCTGAGGTCAGAGGTCTTGCTGAGAGTGATAACTCATCAGGAGATATTTGAGCTCAGAGTGGAGTTTTTACTTCCCTGGGAGATCTAATATTGCCAAGGCCTCGAAAGAAGATAATCAGAGCCTGAATTACTTGGGTACGTAGACCTAAATGTCTACTTCTGAATGGACTTCAGCCTCGACGTGATGCTCTGACTGATCTTTTGACCATCATCTTTGGCACATTATATAAACCTAGAGCATCTGCAAAGTAGATGTGAGGAGACTGGGGTACAACAGATGAGGTCTCCGCACACGTTATCTCTGTAATCCTGCTGACAGGGTTTTGGGTTGTTTTTTTTTTGCAAAGGTTAATTTTATCCCCATTGTGCAGATGGGGAAAAAAAGCACATTTGTATCACAGGAATAACAGCAGCCTCAGAGCCTTGCCATGCCAGTTGGCCATGGCAATGTAGAATTATTATTATGAACACGTTTCTAAATCCCTTCTAAATTTATATTTAATTCTAAGGGCACTCTAGATACGCTGCAACAAATAGAGGGGAAGGGAAAAGAAGAAAGAGAAAGAGGAAAAAGGGAAAGAGAAAGATTGGGCTAGCAAATGAATTGCCACTAGCAGCATTTAGAGTTTCTTTTCACAGATCAGCACATTGCTCCGTCTGGCTCAGTATTGATTATGTCACTCTTCCCCAAGCTTTCCTGGAATTTCCATTTATTATTAAATTTATACACTGTCTTTCTGTTTACTACAACATTGAAGGTGGTATTGGAAGGAAAATCCATCTGGTTCAGTTCCAAGCTGGGAGAAAGACACTAGAAACAACATGGAGGCTAATTGGAAAGTTGGTGTCATGGCCCCATCAGAGTCTGACTCTGTGGGGGAAGATGAATTGGAACAAGAGCTGACAGAGACCGAGAGGGTGGCTCTGTTGGCCTTGGAGGAAACTGGGGAAGGGCAGAAGGTCAGTTTGGCCAAGGATTTTCAGGATTAGAAAGGCTTGCAGACAGAGAGGAGCAGGAGAGACAGAGCTCAGGTGAAGAGCAAGGACCACCCCTTCCTGATCCTAGAGCATGGAGAGAAGAGAGGAGACGAGAACAACACAGACTGAGCCAGCTATGAGTGAGGAGAGTGCCCCATCCCTCTTCACAAGGCACACATGGGGAATGAGATGTAAGGAGGTGCCGGTGGGAAGGGCATTTGTCGGGAACAAGTGTTGAATCTGTGGAGGCTTGTGTGCTCTTCCAGATGCCTAGAGATTAGTGTTCGGCAAATTCACTGAAGGAGAGATTGTCCAGCAGATACAGGCCCTCAGGCATTTATGGCATTCAAGTTTAACAACAGCATCTTAAATTATGCCCAGTAGACAGTAAACAACTAGTGCAAACATTTCGTACAGGAAATTTCAGGATACATGGTCTGGATGATTTGCACTAATAAGAGTTGGATGCTATTATTTTCCACCTCCCGAAGTTTTTGCACACTGTTCTAGGTAGCCCTATGTGGAGTGGATTGTAGTAGTCAAGACATGTTGTAACTAAAGTATGGACAGCTGTTAAAGTGAATTGGCTCAGACAGGTTCAGAAGTAATACATTAGCCATAACTATAGAAATAAATTCCTTGAGATAGGCAATGGACAACCAGTGAGAGATGGACCTTAAAGAGCTCTTTTAAGATGGGCTTCTAATTCACAAAATTCATCTCTGTCCCAGGGGTGCTTTACTAAAAGCATCTTCACTTTGTTAGGATTTAATCAGGGGTGGGATTCTACTGGTTTGGACCAGTCCGGGCAAACTGGTAGCTCCGACTATCAGCAGGGCCCACCCGCCTGCCCCTGCGCTATACTCACCTATATTCCCTTTTCTGTTTTCCTCCCCAGCAGTAATGCGGAAGGTGATTTCCTCTGCAAACTGTGCACGCACTCAGTGAACCAGTTGTTAAACCAGTAGGATCCCAACCCTGGATTTAATTCCACATTCTAATTGTTCTCCATCATCTGGGTCACTGTTTCTCAACCACAGCATAATGAGGTGTGGACTTCAACTCCCAGGATTCCCCAAGTCTTCGTTGCCAAGATTGGACACACTTGAGCTAAAGGAGTATAACTTCTTTATTTAGATCCTAAATAAAATTTAAAAAACACAATAACTAGAAAATCAAAAGGTGTTTAAACTTGGAAGAAGGTATAGGGTACCACAGATTGTATAATGAAATGAATGGATGGATGGATGGATGGATGGATGGATGGATGGATGGATGGATGAATGAATGAATGAATGAATGAATGAATGAATGGAAGTAGCTATGTTTATAATGAGACCTTTGTGTCCTATTACATCACAGCCTGCACTCTGCTTCCATTAGGCTTGAGAAAAAAACCACTCATTAATTGGAGCTTCTTTAAAGATATAGGATAATAATATATATCTAGAGCAAATTTCCATCAGAATCCCTGGGAAACATACAGAAACATGAATAGTGGGCTTTTCTCTTCTTCATTCTTGCTGATGCACTCAGAGCAAGTATGAAAAGCAATCGTTTCACTTCCCCACCTGCAAACATGTCTCTGGTGGTATGTTGCAAATATGTTGGGAAGGAGCTAATTAAAACAGAGATTGTAAAATTACACATGGTAGTATAAAGTGTCTAGAAGAGGCCAATGAACTCTTCAATAGTTCTATTTTTGAATGGAGACATCCTTCACATTTTAGGTTGTAGAAATATTTGTTGACGTTGTGTGTTGGGGGAAGCAGAATCACTTTGTGGTTGGGGACAACTAAATTAGGAGGAACTGGCTTTGACCTGGCAAGATAAACTAGCTATGGGTTTTTGGACCCCTAGACACAGATGATACTTCATCTTTGACTTTCCTGGACAAAGCTGGTGTGCAATTTGGAGGTCCTCCTGGATTCATGGCTCTTGCTCAAGGAGTAGGTGGCAGTCATGACTTGGGGATGATTCACCTAGTGTGCCAATGGGGCCCTTTTCTGGACTGGGAGGCCTTGCTCATGTCGTGGTCACATCCTATCTGGACTACTATCTAGGGCTGCCTTCAACTGTTCCTGAATGCAGCAGAGTGTCCAGTAATGGTTGGTGATAAAAAGCCACCAAGCCATCAAAAATCATGGTGGTTGGACACCATCAAAGCTGAAACCAGCCAGAACATAGAAAACTCAAGGAAGTAGTGCAAGATCACAAGATGTGGAGAAACCTGGCCCATAGAATCACGAAAAGTTGGACATGACTGGATTGAGAATATCATCATCATCATCATTATCATCATCATCATCACCATCACCATCATCATCATCCAGTAATGGGGGGCCATAGGTTTGCCCATGTAACACCTTTGTTGTGCAAGCTGCATTGACTTCCAGTCTCTTTCCACATGCAATTCAAGAGCTGCTCACTTTTAAAGCCCTTTATGATGTAGGACCAGGTCATGGGTGGGATTCTACTGGTTCAGGCCAGTTCGTGTGAACCAGGAGCTCTGAAGATTAGCTGGGAGTGAACTGGTTCGCTCCCATTAGCAAGTGGGCCCGCTTTACCTACCTTTATCTTCTCAGCTGAGTCACATGGCAGAGTGGATTGCTGTGCCTCAACTGTTTTCAGAGTTAGCCTATTGCCCCCCAACAATCTGGGTAATCATTTTACCGACCTTGGAAAGATGGAAGGCTGAGTCAAACTTGAGCCTGGTGAGATTTGAACTGTCAAATTGCAGGCAGCTGGCAGGCAGCAGAAGTAGCCTGCAGTACTGCACTTTAACCACTGTGCCACTGTGGCTCTAAATAAATGAATAAATAGTAAATAAATTTATGAAAATCCCATGTTTTCAGGAAGAAAAATACTTCATTTCTCCTTGTCTCTGTGACTTTGACTTTTGATCTGACCTCAGATTTTTCTATCCCTTACTTAGTGCTAAATAGCTAGCTTTAGAGAATCATTCCCTAAATGTTTGCAACTCCAGAGATTTTCACCATCTATGGGGGTTTTTTTCATCCTCTGGTGGACTATTATTGTCCATTTCTCTTTGAACAAACCATGATTTTGCTTTCTTACAGGGACGTGCAGTCACTAGAGGCAAGGGAGGCGGGGCCTCACCAGTCTCCTCAGGGAAAGGAAAAGATTTTAAATAATTTTCTTAAAATATTTAAAGCCAGGGTAGTTGCTACCAGATTTCAAGTCACAGTGGCTTGGTGTCTGCTCTCAGTATTAACTAGGAGGAGGCCAGAGAACTAGGGGCCTCTTTTGCATAAGGAATTTTTCGCCTTTTAAGAGTTAAGCAAGGGTTAACAAGCGAAGAATTTCTTATGCAAATGAGGCATGTATTCTCTCGCCTCCTGTAGAGGGCATTTTTAGAGGCTTTTTAGAGTTCTCTGGGAGCGACTAACTCAGTCTGACTTCAGACTCTGGCTTTTCAAGAGGGGAGGGCAGGGCAGGGCAGGGAGAAGCAGAGTTGAAATAGTCTCTGAAACAGCTGGAAAAGGTGTGTGTGGGGAGGGGGGAGGAATTCAAAAAGTTTGATCGGAAGGCAGCAGGGGAAGTGGGGGGTATGGCAGAGGAGCTGCTTTCAAGCCTTTGGAAAATATATCCAATCCAACTTCTGTGTTTGTGTTTGAGAGTGAGTGAATGAGAGAGGGATCAAAGTTCTCTGTGTTCGTGTGTCTGTTTGAGAGAGGGGGAAGGGAGGGAGAGAGGGAGGAAGGAGGGGGAGGGAGAAGAAAAAGAATGGGAAAACTTATTTTGCAAGGGGGAAAAATGCTGTCGCTTTAAATTGGAATTGAGCATGCCTGGCTGTGGAATTCTGGGAGTTGAAGTCCACAAGTCTAAAAAGTGCCTCATCAGGGCTAAAGCTGACCGCACGTCACTGCTTTCTTAACATAGCTAGCATTTGAGCTAGATCTTTGGTGTGGTTACTGCTATTCTGTGAGTTCAGGAGAAAGTATATGTGGACTGAGAACTTGCTTTAAATGTTCAGCCCTCTACAATCACTGGAATTTGATTCAACAATGAGAGAGTTTGGGAGCTAATTATGTGGCTCTGTGTGTGCTTTGTTTGTGGCATAGAACACACCTCTCTATTGACACTGATCATAATTACTTCTATTTATCTATCCATTCTGTCCCTCATCCGAACTTGACGCTAGCGATTTAAAATAATTACTCAATGTTGGAGATCTTGTATAAAAGACCATACACTTTTAAATCATATGCCGTGACAAACATGAAATTAATGCTGTTGGGCGTGAAGTCCTGTTAATGGACTTGAGACATCTTACATTAATATGCTTTAAAAAGAAAACAGCTCTTACGTGCATCAGCTGTAATGTGCAATTCATGAACAATATGGAAGATGGATAGCTCAAGCCAGGCATCGTTTTAGGATTATTGTTGAGAGTCGCATTAGCTCATGATAATTGAAGGGAAACTATATCGTCATCTTCTTCATCATCAACATATCATCATCATGAGCCATGGTGGCTCAGTGATTAGAATGCAAGTATTGCAGGCTAATTCTGCCGACTGTCAGCAGTTTGATTCTCACTGGCTCAGCCTTCCATCCTTCCAAGGTGAATCAAGATTGTTGGGGACAATATGCTGACTCTGTAAACTGCTTAGAGAGGGCTGTAAAGTACTGTGAAGTGGTATATAAGTACTATTGCTATTGCTATCAGCAGCAACAGCAATCATCTCCATCATGGGAATAGAGCTCACTTTTCTTTCTCCTCTGGCTTTCACTTCCTTTTTTTCCTCTTCATTTTATGCATTTTCAAGTGTGTGTGTGACTGTCTCTGTGTGTATGTTGATAGATAGATAGATAGATAGATAGATAGATAGATAGATAGATAGATAGATAGATAGATAGATAGATAGATAGATAGACAGACAGACAGACAGACAGACAGACAGACAGACAGATGATAAATAGATAATGATGATGAAGATAGATAGATAGATAGATAGATAGATAGATAGATAGATAGATAGATAGATAGATAGATAGATAGACAGACAGACAGACAGACAGACAGACAGACAGACTACTGCAATGCGCTCTACATGGGGCAGCCTTTGAAGAGTATTCGGAGACTTCAACTTGTCCAGAATGCAGCCGCGCGAGCGATTGTTACACCTGTCCTCCGCGAGCTGCACTGGCTATCGATTGGTCTCTGGATACGCTTCAAAGTGCTAGTCGTAACTTATAAAACCCTTCATGGTATTGGACCTGGGTACTTGAGAGACCGCCTGCTGCCAATTACCTCCCATAGACCCGTTAGATCGCACAGGGTCGGCCTCCTCTGGGTTCCGTCCACCAGCCAATGCCATCTGGCTACCACCCGGGGGAGGGCCTTCTCTGTTGCAGCTCCGGACCTTTGGAATGAACTCCCCGCGGAGATTCGGACCCTCACCTCTCTCCAGGCCTTCCAGAAAGCCGTCAAAACCTGGCTGTGCCGGCAGGCCTGGGGTTGATGAGTTCCCCTCCCCTCTCGACTTGTATGGCTGTATGACTTTTGTGTATTTTAATTACGTGTATTGTGTCTGTGTCCCCTCTTTCCCCTTCAGAGTTGTTCGCCGTCCTGAGTCCCTCCCGGAGAAGGGCGGCATACAAATAAACTAAATCTGAATCTGAATCAGATAACCAGCTATCTGCAATCTGACAGTTTGAATCTCACCAGGCTCAGGGTTGACTCAGCCTTCCAGCCTTCCAAGGTTGATAAAAAATTAAGAGCCAGATTGTTGGGGGCAATAGACTGACTCTGTAAACTGCTTAGAATGGGCTGTAAAGCATTGTGAAACAGTACGTATATAAGTCTAAATGCTATTTATTAGTTGCTATTGCCTACCTTATTTCTGAAGCATCTTTATGGCACTGATCCAGTTGTGATTTGAGAATAGATACTGGCTTCAGTGGGAACAGCGATCAGTACCACGTGAGCGATTATGGGTGCACCTCGGTACACCCATGTTACACCTATCCTCCGCGAGCTGCACTGGCTACCGATCAGTCTCCGGATACGCTTCAAAGTGCTAGTCGTAACTTATAAAGCCCTTCATGGTATTGGATCTGGGTACTTGAGAGACCGCCTGCTGCCAATTACCTCCCAAAGACCCATTAGATGACACAGGCTTGGCCTCCTCCGGGTTCCGTCTACTAGCCAATGCCACCTGGCTACTACCCGGGGAAGGGCCTTCTCTGTGTTAGCTCTGGCCCTCTGGAACGAACTCCCCACAGGGATTCGGACCCTCACCTCTCTCCAGGCCTTCCGAAAAGCCGTCAAAACCTGGCTTTGTCGGCAGGCCTGGGGTTGATGAGTTCCCCTCCCCTCTCGACTTGTGTGGCTGTATGATTCTTGCTTATTTTAATTATTTGTCTTCTGTTCTATGTTCCCCTTTTTCCCTTTTGAGTTGTTCGCCGCCCTGAGTCCCTCCCGGAGAAGGGCGGCATACAAATAATAAAATTCAATTCAATTCAATACTTCTGAATTATTCCATTTTGTCAGTTGGGATCCTCATCCTCAAACACAAATAAGAAGGAGGATGTTACATGTTGTTTTAACTGAAGCTAACCTTGGTCCTTTTACCATGCCTCTGCTTAACCATTGGAGGAAACCTTCTTTGTGGTCATGCAAGTGATGGCGTAAATTATTAATCTTCCATTCACCCTGGATACAATGCTGTGTACTTTTTCTAAAATAAACAGGGAGATATTTTTAATAAAGGAAAAAAAGGTATACAGGCACGCATACTACAAGTGACATTGTAATAAGTAATCATACTGGTGGTGATTTGCAGGAGGAGGGGGCTGCTTTTAGCTTTTCATATCAAGAAAGGATCCCCCTGGGATCACATATGCCTGACCCCAAACTTTCCCCATTTTCCAACTCAATGCACTTGATGGGAACTCATCAGGCCTCTCTCTCTCTCTCTCTCTTTCTCTTTGATTACATACCTTTTAGATCTTCAGTTGAGGAACTGTTGCAATTTAGGGTTGGTTGAATTCATTGCATTTACTGAGCTTTTTAGAGCAGTGTGTCTCAACCATGACAATGCAAAGATGAGTTGACTTCAACTCCCAGAATTCCTCAACCAGCATGCTAGCTAGGAGATTCTGGGAGTTGAAGTCCACCCATCTTAAAATTGTTAACATTGAGGCACACTGTTTTTAGACAGCTGGTCTTTCCCAGCCCCTCATGTTTGTTAGTCAGATTGCTTGTGTGAATAATAAGGCTGTGTTGCACACTCTCCAAATGTGCAAAAGATATTGCTTTTCCTGAAGGCCAAGTTCTAGAAGAGCAGAATTATTTCTTTGACAACAAAGCTCGAGTTTCCAAGCTCTTAAAGTTCCTCCCCCAACCCTCAATTTTTAGCAAGCTAGTAAAAAATCAATAGTCCTGTACTCCCATCTGTAAGCCACCTGACATTCTATGAATGATCAATGGAGCTTACAGAGGGACTCTCAAGAAAAGAGGCCAAGACATCACAATTACAGGGTTTTTTCAGAAGGACTCTTTCTTGGTTCCTATGGCTTCTTCTACATTTGGAGGACATTAATGAGCAACAAGTCATTGTTAAGACGCTTTCGTTAGGAAGTATTTATTTATTTATTTATTTATTTATTTATTTATTTATTTAGTTAGTTAGTTAGTTAGTTAGTTAGTTAGTTAGTTAGTTTGTCAAACATGTACGAGATAACTGGTATAAGTATAAACAGGGACATGAAAATGAGTACGAATAAATGGGGACAATAGGACAGAGATGGTAGGCATGCTGGTACGCTTATGCACGCCCCCTTACAGAACTCTTAGGAATGGGATGACGTCTACAGTAGACAGTATAATGTTAACGTTTTGGGGGTTTGAGGTTGTAACAATAAAGTCGGGTAGTGCATTCCAGGCATTGACCACGCTGTTGCTGAAGTCATATTTTCTGCAATTGAGTTTGGAGCGGTTAATCTTGAGTTTGTATCTATTGTGTACCCGTGTATTATTGCAGTTGAAGGTGAAGTAGTCATTGACAGGTAGGACGTTGTAGCAGACAATTTTGTGTACTACGCTTAGGTCAGACTGTAGGTGGCCTAGTTCTAGGTTGTCCAAGCCCAAACTTTCAAGCCTGGTGGCATAAGATGTTCTATTGTGAACAGAGGAGTGGATGATTCTTCTGGAGAATGCAGCCGCGCGAGCAATATGGGGTGTATCTAGATACACCCATATTACACCTATCCTCCACGAGCTGCACTGGCTTCCTATTGGTCTCCGGACGTGCTTCAAGGTGCTAGTCGTTACTTTTAAAGCCCTTCATGATTTAGGACCTGGCTACCTGAGAGACCGCCTCCTGCCACTTATCTTCCAACGACTAACAAGATCACATAGGTTGGGCCTCCTCCGGGTGCCGTCAACTGGACAATGCCGGCTGGCGACTCCCCAGGGGAGGGCCTTCTCTGTTGCTGCGCCGGCCCTGTGGAACGATCTTCCTGCAGAGATCTGGACCCTTACCACTCTCCCAGCCTTCTGTAAAGCCGTTAAGACCTGGCTGTTCCGGCAGGCCTGGGGCTGTTGATTGATATCCAGCCCCGTCAGATGGAATGGGTGATGTGAATTTTAATACTGTATTTTTTATTTTCTTATTCTATTTTTAAATTCAAATGTTTCTTGTCTGTTGTGAGCCGCCCAGAGTCCCCTGGGAGTGGGCGACATACAAATTCTAATAAACTTGAAACTTGAAACTCGTGATATGCCTCTGGACCCGTACAATTGTATTAATGTCAGATATTCAGTGTGGATTCCAGGCAGATGAGCTATATTCAAGAATTGGTCTGGCAAAGGTCTTGTATGCCCTAGTTTGCAGTACAATGTTACTGCTCTTAAATTGATCAAAGGAGTTTGTGGGGAGAGAAAGGAGGGTGAAAGTAGCTACCATATTTTTCGGAGTATAAGACACACCTTAGTTTTTTGGGAGGAAAGTAAGAAGAAAAAAATTCTGCCTCTGCCTACCAGCATCCATGGTATTCAGCTGACACCTGATAACAAGGTCAGCCAATGAATAGGCATAGCAACTAAGTTACAAGCCATTGAGGGCTATTTGGACTCTGAAATTTTCTGTGTGAGCAAAAGGAAACAGGAAGGAGCCTGGCTTAGCCGAGGACTGAAAGTGAAACTCCTTGTGTTTTGCTTGTATTTACTTCTACCTTGGAAAACCTGCTTTTGGTAATGTATTGTATATTATTATTATTTTGAATCCTGCTGAATCAGTTACTTGTGTGTGCTTTCTGCATGTGATTGCTGTTGCAAACTCTGACCAGCCAGATCAGCTTCAGCACTTATTGCAGCCTGATTCAGCACAGCTGATTGGTGGGTGGATCAGACTGCCAGAATACCCCAAATCAGCTGTTCCAGGCTGCAGGGATTGCCACAGACCATCGCTGCCTCCATGTCTTTTGTTCTTGGCCTCTGGTGGGGGTGGGTGGGGCTACATTCGGTGTATAAGAGGCACCCAAATTTTCACCCTCTTTTTTTAGGGGAAAAAGGTGCGTCTTATACTCTGAAAAATACAGTATGTCATGGAATCCAATCTCCTAAAATGGTCTTTTTTCTGTTTTGCATAATTTCACTGAGATTTGCACTACTGACAGAAGGACTGTAGCTTAAACTGTAACTTCCCATTGCCACAAGTTCACCATTGTTTGGTCAACAGTCCCAGTGTTAAGTGAGCAAAGAGGATGATTGTTAAATCACCCAACAATTTATTCTCTCTTATTACAATGAAGTTTTTGGCAGCACTAAGTTTTTAACAGAGGGAAATAGTAAAGCCAGTGTATTCTTTCTACAAGAAATACGTGGTAAAGCAATAGAGATTTGTTGTTGTTTTTATAGTCCCTCCTTTTGGAAAACCCCACAATGTTTCTTTTCTTTCTTTTTTTTGATCAGCCCATTCTTCAACCCATTTCCATGTTGAACCTCCAAAAGAAAATCTTTTGAGGATGTGGAAAAGCACCGGAGAAGCAATTTTGAGCAGTTAGTGCTGCCATCTGCCATGGAAATCCTCCGACCATAATCTCGGGGCCTGGCTGAGCTTCCTTTTGCAATGGATCCAGCTGTGCCTACTGGTGAATGAGTGCGAGGTTAGGGGGACACAAAGGTTTCCATGTCAAACAACTTTGCTGCCATGGCCTTCGCTGATTTATTCCCTTTGACAGTGTAACTTGAATATTATTCTGCACCCATGAAGTGTGTAAGTCCCTACAATTGCTTTTCATTGAGCTC
This sequence comes from Thamnophis sirtalis, assembly GCF_051295495.1. NCBI lineage: Eukaryota > Metazoa > Chordata > Lepidosauria > Squamata > Natricidae > Thamnophis > Thamnophis sirtalis. The sequence goes on along the minus strand of NW_028261385.1, from coordinate 16,947,921 downwards.
GCTTCTTGGCCCATTCAATCCGGTACAGTCTATTCGGCAGATATATTTCCTCCTGTCAAGCCCCCTCCAGAGGTTTTTAATGAAGGGCTGAGCTCCTGGATAGATGCGACCTGCCAGCTCTGTTTTTATGGCCTCCAGAACGCCTGATTGTATTGTTGATGTTTAGCAGCAAAGAGACAATTTGAGGCAACCTCGTTATTATTGTTTTACAGCTTAAGCTGTTAAAACAGAGACAGAGACAGAGAGAGAGAGACAGACAGAGAGAGACAACAACAGAAAGAGAGAGACAGAGAGAGAGAGAGAGACAGAGAGAAAAAGAGACAGAGAGAAACTGAGAGAGATAGGGAAGGAAATCTCCTTCCCCAGCTTTAAAACTTGAAAAGGACTACATATTTTATCCACTTCCAATTTTTGTGGTCCATCAAGTCTGCCCTTTGACTTTTCATTTGTTTCTTTTGGTTGTCTTTGTAATGTAATTATTACATTATTATGGGAGCTGGGGCAGAGAATCTTCTGGCAGCCAGGGCAGAGAGTCTTCCGGCAGCTGGGCTACAACCATAGAGTGGGTAGCACACTCCCAGAGCGGCCACTGCTGGAAGACTCTCTGCCTGGGCTCCTGGAGGACTCGACCACAGACTTCCAGGATTTGGAAGCCGTAGAAGAAGACATCCTCAGTGTTGGGATGGTGGTGGTGGCAGTGCCCTGGCCCTGCAAGGAGAGCTGGTCCAGGTAATGGGGAGACTGGGAGGTGTGCGAGTAGGGGGCAGAACAGGCGCTTGTCCACCCCCCCTCTCAATCCAGGCAGAGCACCACTAACTGACCCAGTGGTATTCCAAAGGCACCAAGTCGCAGGAGCACCTATCCCCCCATGGTTCCCGTGGCTTGGCGCCTTTGGGATACCACTGGGTCAGTGAGTGGCGCTCTGCCTGGCCGGAGGGGGGGTTGTCCAATGGGCTTATTTTGGGGAGAGGACGTATATTTTTGCCCACTCCAAAAATCTGGCGTGGCCTTATTTTCAGGACATGTCACATTTTGGGGAAAACGTGGTATATTCTAAGTTCATTCATATTCATTCTCCAGAAGATCTATTTGACATGAGGGTTTTCATTTATCTAGTTTCTTTTGGATGCAGGGAAAAGATGCCTTCTGTATTCCCAGAAGCTGGACTCTTAGCTACTACTAGCTATGTAAGATAATGGCTGAGAAATCACACCTGCTCATAAGAAACAGAGATCTGCAGTGGAGTAGAGCAAGCTCTGTGCAATGAACCTTTAATTTGCTATATTCGCGGGAAGATGGCAACACGCCAAAGAGTAACGTTCAAACAATAAGCCGTACTCTGAGATCAGAAACAAACCCTTGGATCTTCACTGCAGATTTCCAAAATGGGCATTACTCATGCTTTTAAGATCCAAGGACATCTCAGACATCCAATTTCACTCACCACTATGGTGCTGCCGTGAATAATGGAAAAAGCACAAAAGCTATTGACTCCTATGGCACAGAGCCAATTTAGTCTATCTGAAGATTTGACTCCTAGCCTCACATCTCGGATGCATCTGAACAGAGAAGCAAGGTGAGGCGGAGAACAGCGGGAAGTAGATGTATAAATTCAACATAATTGTAAAGAAGAGTCTGGTCTGCCAAAAACAGGCCAGATTTTAGGCGACTGTGCATTGCTAAAATAAGACTTTTGGTGTTCAGATGTAGATTGGTCGTCTTTTTCATCCTCTGGTGTCCTGCGGAGCTGGCAGCAGAGTCGGACAGTGAGGAGGTTGGGGAGGAACATGGGCCAGTCCTGGAGTCTGGGGAAGGCTCGGATGAGGGCTCTGCATCAGAGGCAGAGATGGGGCCAGGACCATCTGGTAGTTACATGCTGCCTCCAGAGCCTCCGGAGTCTGACATCAGTGAGGCGGAAGAACAGTGAGAGTCTGTTCCCAGTGCGCATGTGCAGAACTGCCAGAAAGCAAAACAATTAAGAAAAAAAGGGTGACTCGGGAGTAAGGCTTGGAGATGATCTCCCCCCAGTAAGACATAAAAGAGGAGCAAACAGACGTGAGCCTTTGCAGGAAGCAATTAGTTCATATAGTCGGTTCAAACTCCGAGGAGTCCTGTTTGGCCTTGCAACACTAATTGGCAATTAGGTCTCTGGCAGCATTTCAAGAGCAATAAAGGTGGGTGCTTATCAGTGGTGGGATTCAGCCAGTTCGCACCTATTCGGGAGAACCGGTTGTTAACTTTCTAAGCAGTTCGGAGAACCGGTTGTTGGAAGAAATCTCGTTTTGGTTTTTTCCCTCTACAGGACTAATCCTGTAAGGAAGGCAGGAAGGAAACATTCTGGTGTTGTTTCTAGACTAATTTTTATTGCCTTGCTTACAGAAACTGCCTCTCCGGTTAACTCTTATTACATTCTAACAGCTAAGATGAAGCGCCCATCGACGTGAGTGACGTTGAGTTGGCCACGCTCACCCAGTCACATGACCACCGAGCCCCGCCTACCCAGATGGTCATTAGGGCAGAGAACCGGTTGTTAAATTATTTGAATCCCACCACTGGTGCTTATCAACATTACCCTGAAAGACTGTGTCAACTCGAGCAGACATCTGTCAGAAAATTCACAGTCTGTTTGTGAATCATTACGGGCTGTTACTGACCATAATTCACAGCTGTCTAAATAAAAGAAAGGGTTTTGGGGACTAAGATTGTGATAAGAGCCAAGGTGGTGCAGTGGTTAGAGTGCAGTACTGCAGCCACTTCAGCTGACTGCTAGCTGCAGTTCAGCGGTTCAAATCTCACCGGTTCAAGGTCGACTCAGCCTTCCATCCTTCCGAGGTGGGTAAAATGAGGACCCGGATTGTTGTTGCGGGCAATATGCTGACTCTGTAAACCGCTTAGAGAGGGCTGAAAGCCCTATGAAGCGGTATATAAGTCTAACTGCTATTGCTATTGCTATTTATGCTTTCTCAGGAAGAGTAGGTCAGAACTGTTTTGCTCTAGTTCTAAACAAATAATAATAATTCCAAACAACTGGAGCACCATTTGAACTCTATTGGCATTGACAAAATCACCCTCAATCCATTGCAAAAGGCAGTCACCTGAGTAGTGCAAATGGGTGTGGAGCCTCCTTGGCACTATTGGAAGGACTGTGTTGTAAACTGGAGATAGATAGAAAGGATAACACAGTCTTTTCAGCAGTACAAAGAAGGCTCCACACCATTTGAATTACTCGGGTGATCCTGAGGACACAAAGAAATCTCCAAGTGGCCAAAAATAATGCAAATGAACCCCTGTCTGCAAGGAATATCAATCCTTCCATTCCCCACCATCCAGTCAGAGCTGCAGACACTTCTTGGATGAGAAGCAAAACATCTTCAAAGAAAAACCAGAAAGTCCAGTTGCCTCTTGAATAAAGTACCTTTGGGACAACCATGACTTGGATGATTGAGAATCTCCCTAGTCATTTGCAAAAGGCAGTTTTACTTGGAACTTACATCTTGCACCAATCAAACATCATCATCTGCCTTTCCCAGGTTCTTGGGAAGGACTCGATAGGTGGGTAAAAATGCCAGATCCAATGTAAACATCTGGCTGAGACTGTGTTACAAACCACAACAATAATCATTAGGAATGAACCTTTGTGTAGTTGGTGAGATTTTGTTGTTAGACATCTCTAGCCTTGAGTTCTCTGAGTTTCCTGGACAAATATAGTACAAGCTCTTTGAAACTCTTGTGGCCATGATCCCTATTAATAGAATGGAGACTATCCCAGGAATAAGGTGTAGAAGGAGGGTGGATATCAGAGCCGGTAGAAGAGGAAGAAGTGGTCTCATTAGATGAGATGAATATGGGTTTTGACAGAGGAGGAGAGCATTCACTGACTATCAGGAGGATAGCAATAGCAATAGCAGTTAGACTTATATACCGCTTCATAGGGCTTTCAGCCCTCTCTAAGCGGTTTACAGAGTCAGCATATCGCCCCCACAGTCTGGGTCCTCATTTCACCCACCTCGGAAGGATGGAAGGCTGAGTCAACCTTGAGCCGGTGAGATTTGAACCGCCGAACTGCAGATAGCAGTCAGCTGAAGTGGCCTGCAGTACTGCACCCTAACCACTGCGCCACCTCGGCTCTATGCAGGGTAATCACAGATCAGGGGTACACATACCCTAAAATTGAGAAAACAATTAAATGGATCGTATGGGCACATTAAAGTGAGAGCTGAATTATTATAGTGGTTCCTTTTTACCTACGGAATTTGTCTTTTTCAGTCATAAAAGATGTCCAAAGTTGTTTATAATTTAAATGACATTGCAGGTTTCTTTTCCAGTTTCTTATTCTGCTTAAATTTTGGAACACTTTATTTAGAATTGCGTACATTGTCTAGTTCGTGATTGTGCATTCATTCTCGCTTCGTGGAACTAATTGGGACTGGAATCCCCATCGTTAAGTCATGCAGTTGTAAGCTGAAATCACATGAACCCGTTGCTTAGCAAGAGCAGTTCCAGCAGTCCTATCATTAGGATCCCATCTTCAGGACCTCACAAGAACCTGACTTGTGACTTCCTGCTGGCTTCCCCATTGACTTTGCTTGGGGGAAGCTAGAAGGGAGGGCCACAGGCCGCAATCACATGACTACAGAGATGCCGTGATGGCCATAAATATGAGGATCAGTCACAACTGTAATTTCTTTAGTGCCATCACCACTCGGTCACCGAACAAGTGTTGTTAAGTGAGGATCACTTATAATGGATATGCCCCATTTTGAGAAGACAATAAACCTGTACTTATGGACTTTATTACAACTGCTCATCTGCACACTGTTCATTCGATATCTTGAGCCACATATTTGAGCCACGGTGGCCAGAGGTGGTATTCAACAGGTGCTGACCAGTTCTGGAGAACCAGTAGCAGAACTTTTGAGTAGTTTGGAGAACCGGTAAATACCACCTCTGATTGGCCCTACCCCTTCCTCCATCTATTTTCTGCCTCCCAAGTCCCAGCTGATTGGGAGGAAGTGGGGATTTTGCAGTATCCTTTCCCTGCCATGCCCACCAAGCCATGCCCACAGAACCCGTAGCAAAAAAGTTTGAATCCCACCACTGACGGTGGTGCAATGGTTAGAGGGCAGTACTGCAGGCTATTTCTGCTGACTGCTGGCTGCCTTTAATATGGCAGTTCGAATCTCACCAACAGCTCAAGGTTGACTCAGCCTTCCATCCTTCTGAAGTCGGTAAAATGGGGACCCAGATTGTGAGGGCAATATGCTGACTCTGTAAACCACTTAGAGAGGGCTGTAAAGCCCTGCAAAGCAGTATATAAGTCTAAGTGCTATTGCTATCTTAATGAGAACCACTTCAACTTCAAATGTCTGGAGAAAGTACTATCATTTATTTAGCCTGTAATATATGCTTGCTAGGAAATGACTTCCGCCAACTTCCTGATTAAGCATGCACACAGGATTGCAGAAGGGTTACCGTTTTAATTACTTTGTAAGCTGTCTAAAATAACAGGTGAAATGGGAGGTAAATAAATACTACTGTGGCTGCAAACAGTCCTTCGTGAAAATGCTGGGGAAACACCACAGTGCCACATGAAAACTCACAGAGATTCTTATCTCCTCCTGATTGCATTCTGTCCTTCTTAAAAAGCTCATTTTATTTATTCTGTGGAAGGGGACAGAAGGGGAGAGAGAAGAGAGGAAGAGAGAGGGGGACAGAAAGAGGGTGGAAGGGGAAGAGAAGGGAGAGGGGGGGAAAAGAGAGGGAAGGGTCTTTTGTGACTGTTTTTTGGAATGTCAACTTTCTAGAAATCAGGTGTGATGAAGCTTATTTCTTGGTTGTGCAAGCTGACTAGTTGTTGCTTTGCCATTTTTCCACGCTCCTGTTGTTTTATGTCTTTTGTATATGTTTTTTTTTTCATCATCATCAGTCAGGCAATTGAGATGTTAAGGTAAAGGTTCCCCTCACACATATGTGCTAGCCGTTCCCGACTCTAGGGGGTGGTGCTCATCTCCGTTTCAAAGCCGAAGAGCCAGCGCTGTCCGAAGACGTCTCCGTGATCATGTGGCCGGCATGATTAAACACCGAAGGAGCACAGAACGCTGTTACCTTCCCATCAAAGATGGTCCCTATTTTTCTACTTGCATTTTTACATGCTTTCGAGCTACTAGGTTGGCAGTAGCTGGGACAAGTCACGGGAGCTCACTCCATTATGCTGCACTAGGGATTCAAACTACCAAACTGCCGACCTTTCTGATCAAGAAGTTCAACATCTTAGCCACAGAGCCACCACATCCCTAATAATTGAGATGGGAAGGCCATCTAAATCTACTAAATAAATATTTCTCCACTCTCTTGGATACCTTTGTAGCTTTAGGTATCATGGAAAATCAGCCCATCAAAGAGTTAGCAAAGAAACCTTTCCTTGAGTTAGACATGGTTTCCATGTTTGTTCCATTCAGTAAGAAAATCATTCCTACGGTGAGAATCCTTGGTATTCTTGGGTGTTGCTTGCAATTGTTTCATAACCCACTGACGATGTTACTTAGCTGGGTAATGGAATGTCTGCAAGCTCAGAGAGCACCAAGGCCTCCACACTTCAGTTCAAGCCTGAGAGACAGATATTCTCTTCTAGTGAGATTTATTCTTGTATTTTATATTGGGTGTAGCTCTCTACTCTCCAAGCCTGTTCTAGTATAGGGAGCCCTCAATAATTCATTTAGTGACTGTTCGAAATTACAACAGCACTGAAAAAAGTGACTCACAAGCATTTTTCACAGTTAGTGCTTCACTTCACTCTTTCACAGGGCACTGAAAAAATTGACGTATGACCGTTGTTTTTTTCACATCATTGTGGCATCCAGAAGTGGTATTCAGACAATTGGGACCAGTTCTGGTAAACCAGTAGTGGAAATTCTGAGTAGTTCAGAGAACCAGCAAATACCACCTCTGGCAGGCCGCATCCCCATCTATTCACTGCCTCCTCAGTCCGAGTTCATTGGCTGGCTCTTCTTTGGTTGCCCTGCACAGGAGAACAGAATTGGAAACCAGGTTAGTGGGGTGGGGAGGGAATGGGGATTTTACAGTATCCTTGCCCTAGAGTGGAATGGAATCAGAGATATTACAGTATCCTTGCCCTGGAGTGGGGTGGAAATGGAGATTTTACAGTATCCTTCCCTGGAGTGGGGTGGGAATGGAGATTTTGCAGTATCCTTCCCCTGGAGTGGGGTGGAAATGGAGACTTTACAGTATCCTTCCCTGGAGTGGGGTGGGAATGGAGATTTTGCAGTATCCTTCCCTGGAGTGTGATGGAAATGGAGATTTTGCAGTATTCTTACCTTGGAGTAGTGTGGAAGTGGAGATTTTACAGTATCCTTCCCCTGGAGTGGGGTGGGAATGGAGATTTTGCAGTATCCTTCCCCTGGAGTAGTGTGGAAATGGAGATTTTACAGTATCCTTCCCCTGGAGTGCGGTAGAAATGGAGATTTTACAGTATCCTTCCCCTGACACACTCACCAAGTCCTGCCCACCAAGCCACACCACGCCCACAGAACCTGTAGTAAAAAAATTGAATTCCACCACTGGTGGCATAGTGGTCACATGATCAAAATTTGAAGGCTTGGCCACTGGCATGTATTTATGACTGTTTCAGTCTCCTGGGGTTTTGTGACCTCCTGACAAGCAAAGTGAAGGGGGAACAACTGTGTTACTAACAACTACAATGATTCACTTAACAATTGTGTCCAGAAAGGTAGTAAAATGGGGCAGAATTTGCTTAACAACTGTCTTGCTTAGCAACAGAAATCCTGGTCATGGGTCTAGGATTACCTATAGGTCAACTCTTGATTACCTGAAGCAGAGGAGGATATACAGAGGAACTCCATAGGGTAATCCATTCTACAATTATTTTACTTGGATCCAAATAGCCCAATCTGGATCCAACTCTATATAATCTAATATGAACAGAAAGTTTAATAGGTATCAGTCTCAAAGACGTATGTTATGTTATGATGTTGCATTCCTATTTTGAGGACAGATCTTTAGTTCCACCCAGGTGAATTATTTGAAGCCATAGAAAAAACCCATTAAGGGACAAAAGGCTACTACTGGTCTCTTAATGCCTTGGCTATCTATACACACCCAAGGCAGAAACTGCTTGAAACCATTCATAGCATAAACCCACTCTTAAAAGTATAAAGATGGGGACTGGAGGCTAAAACATATTAAGAATGTTTGCAGGAACTGGGTATGTCTAGTTTGATGAAAAGAAGGACTAGGGAAGACATGAGGGCAGTGTTCCAATATCTCAGGGGCTGCCACAGAGAAGAGGGAGTCAAGCTATTCTCCAAAGCACCTGAGGGCAGAACAAGAAGCAATTAGTGGATCAAGGAAAGAAGCAACTTAGAACTAAGGAGAAATTTCCTGACAGAAAAATTAATTGTGGAACAATTTGCCTCCAGAAGTTGAAAATGCTCCAACACTGGAAGTTTTTAAGAAGAAGATGTCTAAAATGCTATAGGATTTCCTGCCTAAGCAGGGGGTTGGAATAGAAGACCTCCAAGGTCCCTTCCAACACTGCTATTCTATTCTATTCTATTCTATTCTATTCTATTCTATTCTATTCTATTCTACTCTACTCTGTTTAAGATACTTTCCATTGGACCTCAATTATTGGTGTCTTCGTGCATGTACCCAATTTCTTTGACAGCCTTATAAGGGCAACTTTAAAAAGTAATTGAGCCATAATGTTTTGGCTCTTGCATTAATTTACATTTTTAGTTTATATAGTTTTTTATGATTGTAAATCACCCAGAATTACCATGAGGTAAGATAGGCAGCCTTTCAATTTTATAAATAAACAAACAAACAAATAAACAAATGTAATTTCTAACTGCCCTCATCAAGGAAGTTTTTCAATTTTCCAGTCCAGCCAATAATTCTGGTTTTTTTTTAGCTGCCTCCCCCCATATCAGAAGCAAGTAGGACCAACCATGCTTAGTTTTTTTTTTTAATCCAGCTGAGTTCAGCAAGGTGACGTTTAAATGGATTCTTTCAATGCTCCAGCATTAAGGAATTGCTCTCAGCAGTGCATGGAATATCTGAAGCTCCAGCAAACAATGACCTCCCATTATTAGCAGTAACTCCCAATGGCTTGTTAGCTTCTTCAGTTCCATGGAAGGGGAAATTTCTGGTCTGTGCAACATCCCTTATGGAATCATTGATGGTGCAAAGCATTTATTTCTAGCCTAGAATCCTCCATATGGCAACTCACAGGTGATAAAAGTTAAACATCCTGGAAGGCACATAGGCAGTCCTTGACTTATGGCTGCATTTTTTTTGTTTTTTGTTTTGTTTGTTTGTTTATTCATTCATAAACATTTAGAATACAGTGTTTTGTCTGAGTATATCACTTACAAAAGAAAAACAAAGAGAAAACAAAATGAAATATGAACACGTATACTGGTAACAATAGTAATAATATAACAAAATAGTTTTGGCTCAATTTCTACTTTGTATTAGCTTATTCATAATTCTGTTCATTATATTAACATATTTATCATTATAAACCACCTTTATATTTAATTCATACATAGCACTATGAGTGATGGAGGAGTAATGCCTCCTTAAAAAACATTGGTCCAGCTGGCCCGGCTGGTAGCACCACGTAAGAGCCCCTTTCTAGGGGTACAGGAAAAGATGGTCAATGGTTTTGAAGGTGGAAGAGGGCTCTACGCCCCAACGGCAGATAAAGGGGCAGAACCATATTCTAGGAGAAGGGAAACTCCATCCAAACTCTTGGCTTTTCCTAAAACCTCATTAAACATTTCCACTCCTAGCTCTTCCAATATTATTTTGTTATATTTGTATAGCTCCACCGGTATTCAGTCTGGTCCTGGGGTTTTATTATTTTTCTGATTTTTCAGGACTAATTCCACTTCGGCTAACGTTATTGGCCTGTTTATCGCCTCCCTTTGTTCTTTTGAGATTGGTGTTATCTTTTCTGTGTTTAAATATTGTTTTATTTTGATTTCCTCCATACTATCTTGTGCGTATAGTTTTGTGAAGTATTTGTAGTGAATTCTTCCCTCGTCATCTTTTAATTGATATATCATCCTTTTTTCTCTTTCTTTCCTCAGTCTGTATGCCACCCATCATCCTGGTTTATTGGCTTGTTCAAAGTAATTCTGTCTGACTGCTTTAATTTTCTGTGCTAATTCCTTTTGAGTTATTAAGTTGATCTTATGTTTTTTTCCTTTTTAGTTTTATTCTTTAGATCTTTCTGTAGTTCATCTTCGGCTTCCTTCCTTCCTTCCTTCCTTCTTCATTCATTCATTCATTCATTCATTCATTCATTCATTCATTCATTCATTCATTCATTCATTCATTCATTGGATTTGTATGCCGCCCACTCTCGAGAGACTCAGGGCGGCTTACAGATAAAAAGGAAGGGGGGAACATACAAAAACTAAAAAACATTAAAATTCCAAAACATTCATAGTTTAGGATGGGGCTGGAAAAATCAACAGCCCCAGGCCTTGCTCTTTTTGTTGTCTAGTTTCTCTTGCCATGTAGGCAATCGTAAGGCCTCTTGTATATGCTTTCATAGTATAGAAGGGAAACTCCGATTACAAACCTCCACTGCCTTGTGGTTCTATCCACTCCTGGAAAAGGCTTCAGGAATCAACCTTGAGGTAAAATCCGGAGCCGGAATCCCAGAAGCAGTTCATGACTGTGTACAACCACGTTCTGGTAACTCCTGCAACATAGCTGGAACCAATCGTATTGGCTCTGCCGTTCCATTGGACTATTTCAGTGACGTGGAGAGTGGCTGATATGCTGCTTGGATAATAGTCTATCCTCCATATTAATCTACCCAGGCCTTGTGCTCTGGAGAGGACGCTTCAGCTTTACCTCTTTCCAGAGCATGGTTCCATAGTCTTTTGAGACTGATGGATGCCAATGCAACACATAGCACTTTCTTCATCTAATTTCTACCTCCTATCTCTAACCACTCATAAAATCTATTCCATGTCAAGTAATATTCTGGGTCTTCTTTGTCTTTTATTTTTAAAGTCAATCTATCCATCCCTGCACAGCTTATGACTGCAGTTAAGACCAGAATTGCCCTTGTTAAGCTAGATGGTTGTTAAATAAGTCATGCCCAATTTTTATGCCTGTTTTCAGCCATTGGTGTTAAGTGAATCACTGCATCTGAAGTGAATTTCTTTGGTTGTAAAGGGAATCTTGCTTCCCCTCTTGGCTTTGCTCATCAGGAAGATCATAAAATAGAGATCACATGACCCAAGGATGCTGCAACATTGCAAATGCATGTCGGTTGCCAAGTATCCAAATTCTGATCACATACTGTAGCCATGAGGACGCTGTAATGCTATTTGAATGGTCGCTAAAAAGAGTGGTTGTAACTCAAGAATTACCTTGAATTAAACAAACAGAGGGATAGAATCGAGATCACATCAAGTGTTAACACCACTTTATAATGCCTTGGTAAGGCCACACTTGGAATACTGCATTTAGTTTTGGTCGCCACGATATAAAAAAGATGCTGAGACTTTAGAAAGAGTGCAGAGAAGAGCAACAAAGATGATTAGGGGATTGGAGGCTAAAACATATAAGGAACAGTTGCTGGAACTGGGTATGTCTAGTTTAATGAAAAGAAGGATAGGGGAGACATGATAGCAGTGTTCCAATATCTCCCTTCCCAATCTTATAAACCTGATGAGAAGTATTATTTCAGAACTTTCCCTGAGACTTAAATATGAGAAATTAGGGAGTAAAAAGATGCCTTTGGGAAGGAAAATAGAAAAACAACAACATAGTTACAGCAGGCCATTTTATAGCCAACTTAATAGAAGAACACCAGACTTCACCATGCAAATTATCTTAATTGTCTTTTCCTTGGAGAGAAATGGTCCAATTGAAGGAGCACAAGAAAGATGCAGGATATTTTCTCAGCCAGTCACTAGAGAGTACCAGATCAAGGAAGTGAAGGGGTCTCAAAAATGCCAACCTTGTTTTAGCATCAGTAGAGGATTTTTTTTCCACTCCTACATATGCTCAAGAGTGTTTCACTTGCTGACATTTTTCAAGCGATGACACACAGGAGGAAGACTTAGCCCAACCTTTCAAAAGAGCATCAACTGTGAGTTTTACCTGTCCAGCAAAACACATTGTTCCTTGGAGACATTCTCTACTATTGACTGTGAGCAAACACACACACACACACACACACACACACACAGACACACACACACACACACTGACACATCCCAATATCTATCTTGGTATTTATATCTCCCCCTTTTGTTGAAGGTGGCATTTCCCACATATCTGTGGAAAGCAGAACAGCAGGATGGGCAGGATGAATGCGGACTTCAGGGATTGCCTCTTTTTAATTAGAATATTGTAGCTGGACTTTTGCATTCTAAAACAACACTGAACTCTTCCTCATAAGAATGATATATCAGGGGTGTCAAATTCAATTTCATTGAGGGTTGTGTTTGACCTCGGGTGACTGGGGTGAGTGTGGCCAGAGTGGGCATGGACAGCTCGATGTCACTTGTGTCGGGGGTGCCTATGGAGACCCGAGCACTCTGCCAGTGAAAATGGGCTTCCGAGCTCTGTTTTCAGCTGCAATGGCCTCCTGCAACCAACTCTCGGCAAAAATGGAACTCAGGAGGTTGCGGCCCTTGCAAACTCCATTTTTGGCTGTGACAGCGTGCAACCCTCTGCCACCAAGCTGGCAAGAATAGCCAACACTCCAGAAGATAGGCTTAAGATACAGAAGGATCTTGACAAACTTGAACATTGGGCACTATATAATAAAATGAAATTCAGTGGTGAAAAGAGTAAGATTCTACATTTAGGTAAGGAAAATGAAATGCACAAGTACAATATAGGTGGTCTCTTGCTCAGCATTAGTAACTCTGAGAGGGATCTTGGAATCCTAGTGGACAACCATTTAAATAGGAGCCAGCTGTGTGCAGCAGCTGCCAAAAAAGTCAACACAGTTCTAGGCTACATAAACAGAGGGATAGAATCAAGATCATGTGAAGTGTCAATACTACTTTATAATGCCTTGGTAAGGCCACACTTGGAATATTGCATCCCGTTTTGGTCACCATGATGTATAAAAGTTGTGGAGGCTCTATAAAGAGTGCAGAGAAGAGCAACAAAGATAATTAGGGGACCTGAATGTAGAACAAGAAGCAATGGGTGGAAACTAATCAAGAAGAGAAGCAACTTAGAACTGAGGAGAAATTTCCTGACAGTTAGAACAATTAATGAGTGGAACAGCTTGCCTCCAGAAGTTGTGAATGCCCCAACACTGGAAATCTTTAAGAAGATGTTGGATAGCCATTTGTCTGAAACGGTATAGGATTTCCTGCCTAGGCAGGGGGTTAGACTAGAAGACCTCCAAGGTCCCTTCTAACTCTGTTATTCTACTCTACTCTACTCTACTCTACTCTACTCTGTATTGTATTGTATTGTATTGTATTGTATTGTATTGTATTGTATTGTATTGTATTTTCAGTCTCTTTCTTTTTCATTTATTTATTTTGCCTTATGTAATTCAAGATAAATAAATACAAGTTTCAATTTCAGGACACTTCAAACGCCAACATACCATAACATTTAAAATTTTGCAGACATATAATAGAAATATTATAATTGGAATAATAATAACTCAAGGGATTGTGATACAATGTTTTGAAAAATTCTCCTTTCCCGTTATTAAAAAGAATAAATCCAAATATAGATGATCTCCATCATAAACATTACTGTAATGGCAAGGGAGGAATGACCTTGGGAGACCGAAGGAAGAAGGTTTTGGTCAGCATGATATAAAAAAGATGTGGAGACTCTAGAAAGAGTGCAGAGAAGAGCAACAAAGATTAACAGACTGGAGGCTAAAACATAGGAAGAATGGTTGCAGGAATTTGGTATGTCTAGTTTAATAAAAAGAACTAGGGTGACATGATAGCAGTGTTCCAATATCTAAGGGGCTTCCACAAAGAAGAGGCGGTATTTATTACTTGGTTTATTTTGTGGTTCCACCAGTTGTTGCTTGCAGGCAAATGGTATTTCTTGCAGGTATCCCAATACATAATTGTTGTTACTTTGTCATGTTGTTGTTTGTAGTCAGTCTGTGCAATCTTCTTGCAGCAGCTTACTAGGTGGTCTCCTGTTTCTTCAGGTTCTTTGCAGAAGTGGCATTTGCTGTCTTCTCAATTCTGCCTTTTGTATGCATTTCTTTTTAAGGCTTATTCTTTGCAGCCAGAAGTAACCTCTCTGTCTCTTTCTTCAACATTCCTGCTTTAGGTTGTTGTTGTGACTCAGCAGCAGCTTGCTGTGAGTTGCATCGGGATGCAGGAATAATGAGCAGCTGTTGCTCGTTAGGGTCGTCTTCTGCAGATAAAAGACGGATGGTGCCATGCCTTAGTTGCAGAAGTCAACGTTCGTGGTTCGTCATTCGTCGTTCGTGGTTCATCATTTCGAGATTCAAAGAGGCACTTGGATAAGTGATTTGCTTTCTGTAAACCTGGTATGCTGTAAGAGCTTTTTGTTTTTGCTTTTGCTGTGTAACTTTTTACCAGAGACTTTATCTATGTTTATTTTTGGGCTTGCAGCCAGCTTGAGCCAGGACTGATAAAGATATTTACTTTGAAGTTCTGTCTGACTGTCATTTGTGAACGAGTGAAGAGGGGGGGGGTAAGAACAGGTTGTTATCTCCCCCCCCCCAAAAAATGTACTGGCCATGTAATACTTTGTCTTGCCATGTGCCATTCTATCCTTCATTTGGTCTGTTTTGTAAGCAGTTTGGTCTCTCTTGTATTCAATAAGCCTTCATCCTGTCCTCGTGATTGCCATCTTCTTCACTTCTGATATTGTTCTGATATTTTTCCAATGCTCTTTTTTTCTCCTACACTGGTCTGCTGCAGTTTGTGACATTCCATGCCCACCTATGCTCCTTGGTAAGCAGAATCTGTCAATGTTGTAGCACAGATGAAGGGCGTGATTGTCATTGTTTTTCTGGTCTTTCTATCCAGGGCATTTAGTTCTGCGTGAGTCCAGTTCACTATTCCAGCTGTGTATCTAATGATTGGCATTGAACAGGTGTTAATTGCCTTGATGGTATTTCCTCCACTGAATTTGGACTTTAACATATTCACTCTCATGATGTATTTACTCGTAACCTTCTTCTTGACTTCACTATGCTTGATCTTGTCAGTTTGAAGGATGCCCAGGTATTTGTATTGATCTTCTCCATCCAGACTCTTGATGTTATTTCCATAGGGCATCTTGATTCCTTCAGTATTCACTATTTCTCCTCTGTTGATAGGAAGGTGGCAGGTTTGTTCAGTCCAAATTTCACTGCAATTTCAAATGGTGCTTCTCCACGCAGCTTCATATCATCCATGTACAGGAGGTGGGATAGACTGGCAGATGTTTTTTTGATGCTTGATAACCATGGCTTGACTTGTTTAGTATTGTTGACAGAGGAATCAATGCCATGACAAACAGTAGTGGTGACAGTGAGTCTTCTTGAAAGATTCCTCTCTTGATATTAACCTCTCCTAGTCTATTACCATTGACCAGGAATTGTGTCTTCCATTGTGCCATTGATCTTTGCACAAGGTTTTGGATGTTTCTACGGACTCCTGTTATTTCTAGGCACATGATTATCCAATCATGTGTCAGGAAGTTGAATCCAAGCTACATTCAGGTTGGTCTTCCTTCTCTTGTAGTTTTCAAAAATCATCTTGTCAATTAGGACTGATCTTTTGTTCCTCTGCTGTTCAGGTGATTTCCTTTCTGCTCAGGTGAAAAGAGCTTGTTAGCAATTTGAAAGTTGTCCGCAAGCAGGCAATTGCTTTGTAGTTGTCTAGTGCTGCCCATTTGTTGGATCCTTCATCATCAGATAGGGGTTGCCACATGTTAACTAGTCTTCAATTACACCACCTTGTAGTATGCTGTTAAATTGCTTGGCAATGAATGGGGGCAGAGCAGTTGTATGTTTCAATCAAAAACCATACAGATCTTCTTCAACTGGTGCTGACCAAACTTTGATCTTCCTTGCCTTTTTCTCCACCATTTCTGTTGTTATTACAAATTCTTTTATTTCAGCTTCTTCTTTGTCTTTCTCCATCTCCTGAGCCACGCTGCATTATTGCTGCGTTTTTGGGATAGCTATGTCCAGAATTTCACTGTTTCTTCTTCATCAGGTGTTGATTGATTCACTGTAGTCTCTCAGTTGATGGATTGGTAGAAACATCAACTGGAGATCTAGCCCTGGTTGCTGTAGACCACCTAGTATGGTCCTTCTTGACCCAGGTGATGACTGATCTGGTACGGGTTTCTGAAAATTACATTGCACCATATTGTTTATTCTTTGTCTGTCTCTCCTGATGACACCTGTCTGGTATGGTTGAACTCCTGGCTTGGCTCTCATTTTCCTCACACGTCCCATAAGCCAAGATGGGGTACTCATTGGGGGCTTATTATTGTTAGTCTCTGCTCTTCTGCATTTTATTTCTGTGCATAGTATTTAAACTCCTTCAGATTTTTCCTAGAAAATAGCCTGACACACCCTGAATGCATCTCTGTCCTTGGCGAGATGTGTTGTTTGCCTTATTTGTATGAGTTTTATCTGTACGGGCAAAGCCTCTGTTACAGGGGGGCTGAATGTCAGCTGGCCTCCTGCTTGATGCCATGGAGAAGGCGGGGATAATTCCTCATTGCAGCTTTGCAACTACAGTCTGGGCTTTCCTTATCTCTCCAAGGTCATTTCTTCTAGCTTTGGTATGCAGCAGCCCTCTGGTTGCCTAGCTACCAGAGGGTTGGGCCCTATAGTTTGTTTCAATTTGCTGTTTCATGCACTTTGCCTCAGATCTTGCCTGAGACTTGTTGCTTTGGGTTCGTTCCTTGTAAACGTACTTGCTGTGGGACAAGAGTTACACTAATATCAAAGACCTTATTCAATTGTCCTGTGACGACGTGTCCTGCAGTGAGTTAGCTGTGGCAAGTTGGCCTTGGTATGTTGGCTCCAGCGAGTTGTCCCATTTGGTTTCTTCACTACTACTGTAACTCTTGTCCTATGGCAAGTTGTCCTGCAGCAAGTTTTCCATGGCTAGTTGTCCTGCAGCAAGTTTTCCATGGCTAGTTGTCCTGCAGCAAGTTGACTGCAGCAAGTTGGCTGTGGTGAGATGTCCATGGTGAGTTGTCCATGGCGAATTGTCATAGACCAATGATGATTAACCTTTTCCAGACCAAGTGCCCAAAGCACATGTGTGCAAGTGTGAATATGCATTCGTGCACTCAAACCCCCAAAACAATGCATGTGTTACCCCTGCACATGTGCCCCACCAAATCCCACCCAAGTGCATGCACCCCTGAACACGCTCTGCATATTCATGCACATGTGCCCGCAAGTGCCCTGTCCTCTGCACATGTGCACATCCCCCCTGCATGTGCATGTCTTCCTCACCCTCACCCTACCCCCCCATGCATGCACGGCAGAGACCAAAGACCAGCTGGGTGGTGGGAGGCATGCGCGCATGTGCAGCAGAACTGAATTGGGGCGACATCTCACGTGCCATCAGAGAGGGCTCCGCATGCCATCTGTGGCATACGTGCCGTAGGTTTGCCATCACAGTCATAGACCCCTAAGAAGAGCTACACTAGCCCAAGTTTTCCCTGAACTGGCTTCTGATTATCTTCATCAAATTAGCAGCTCAGTTCCCTTTGTTGTTTTACTCCTTGTTGTTGGTTCTACACAGCTATTCGGTAAGGATTCCCATCTTCTCCACTCCGAGCTGTATCTTTTCGAGATGCTGAGATACATGTTTGATTTCAGATCCCTCCATTCCCTAGCGACCAGCTTCTTAGACTCTCTAACCTGAACATGTTAATCACTAGTTTTTTGAACTGCTATAAAAAGTCATCATTCATAAATGAAAGAGAAATTTCTAGGGGCCAACGTTATAATGAAGTTGGTGTTAATGGTAAGTGTAGGTGCTGTCTGAAGAGACTCAAAAGGCCCTGGAACTTTTGATCCTTGGATGAAAACCTACATGCCAAATGACTCATTCACATTATCTTCTGCTGGGATTTATCAATGATCCCTTCCCTTCCCTTGTAATTACAGAGACTGTGGCTTTGGCCCTGGATGTTGAAATGATCTTAAAGTGCCCCCTGTTTAATTAGAGATGTAATATTTCAGCATGCACAGCACAAGCCGGAAGAAAATTCCCTCCTGGCTTCTTTGATCCCTCTTAGCCTTTGTATTAAAGTCTGGCGCGAGCAAAGCAAGTTGGACAAAATAAAAGTTATGTCTTCATTTAGAGACAGGTATAAATTAGCAGTGGATGAGATCATTAATTTCATTGATTTGGGATTCAGTGCTTAAAGATTCATGCTGTAGATTTGGAGAAGGAGATTATATCAGAGACTCCACCGAGCCCCAATGGGACTGAACTCCTTCAGCCTGTTAAGGCAGGTTCATTTGCTGAACACAAATGCAAGGGAAGACTTAAGCTGCTCGCAGTATAAAGTTCAGCTGGTGATTTTCACTGACCTTGGGTTGGCCGTGGGGCTGAAGAATGAGGTGGGGAAATGCAGAAAAGCTTTGAAAAAGAACTGGAATTATAGCCTGATTTGGAGGTGAGGGGAGAGATAAGAAAGTTATTCGGTATTGAACGGAAGGTGTTTTGGGAAGGGAATTTTCAATGTTCTCCCAAAGTGGGATTGTGAGAAAAAGAAATTGGCACATAGTAAAATAGAAACTTCAGCAACCTTTCCCTGGGGACATGGGTAAATATTCATGGGCTTTTCCTCCCAAATCTCATTCAGGGTTAGCCAGCTGCCAAACTTGAGGAAAGTTTGCAGTTTTGAATTAAATATGGGAAAATCCCACCCGACAATTGAGAAGCTTGACACCTCGGGTGGCCTCCAATCTATCATTTAAAACCTCCTTCCCATCTCAACAGGTGAAAATCAAAGGCCCAATTAGATGTCATTTTGAAAGGATAACAGATCAAAACTCTAGGAAAAGTCTTAAAATAGGCTTTGTTACCTACCGTATTTTTTGGAGTATAAGACGCACTGCTGTATAAGACACACCAAGATTTTGAAGAGGCAAATTAAATTTTTTTTTTTTGTAATCTGCAGACCTCCCAAAAATGGCCCGTTTTTTGTCAAAAAAAAACGGGGATGCATAGCCTTTAGGAGGCTTATAGAGTGCTCCTCGGGTTGGGGGGCAAAAAATGAGCAAAAAGCAGCCATTTTTTGCTCATTTCTGCCCTCCCCAGCCCCCAGGAGCACTCGGGAAACCTCCTAAAGACTATGCATAGCCATTTTGGTGAAGGGGGCAGGGTTTTGGGAGGCCAAAAATGCTGTATTCAGTGTATAAAATGCACCCAGATTTTCACCCTCTTTTTTGAGGGAAAAGGGTGCGTCTTATACTCTGAAAAATATGGTACATAATCTTATAAGCATCTGTGTCCTCTTTGCTGATGACGTAAAACTGTTCAACACCCACCAACAATGCTAATGCCCTTCAAAGCAATCTAGATTTTGTGTCTGGATGGTCAAAAAAGTAGCAACTCCAAATCTCAACCAACAAATGCTCTGTCCTGCACATTTGTAAAAAAAAAATCAGAACACCAAATACAAGCTAGGCGGATGCGACCTTGTAGACGACCCTCACTCTGTCAAGAACCTTGGGGTACTCATATCAAATGATCTAAGTGCCAGAGCTCACTGTAACAGCATCGCCAAAAAGGCATTAAGAGTTGTTAACCTAATCTTGCAAAGCTTCTCCTCCGGTAATATCATATTGCTACAAAATCATACAATTTTGTATGATTAAAGGAATCAAAATCTTTTCCAGACCAATTCTCGAATACAGCTCATCTGTCTGGAATCCACACTGTATATAGCAATAGCAATAGCAATAGCAGTAGACTTATATACCGCTTCATAGGGCTTTCAGCCCTCTCTAAGCAGTTTACAGAGTCAGCATATTGCCCCCAACAACAATCCGGGTCCTCATTTTACCCACCTCGGAAGGATGGAAGGCTGAGTCAACCCTGAGCTGGTGAGATTTGAACCACTGAACTGCTGATCTAGCAGTCAGCTGAAGTAGCCTGCAGTGCTGCATTTAACCACTGCGCCACCTTGGCTCAGACATTAATACAGCTGAGCAAGTCCAGAAGTATTTCATGAGAAGAGTACTACACTCCTCTGCTCGCAACAGAATACCCTACATCACCAGGCTTGAAATTTTGGGCTTGGATAACCTAGAACTATGCCGCCTACAGTCAGACTTAAGTGTAGTACACAAAATTATCTGCTACAATGTCTTACCAGTCAATGACTACTTCAGCTTCAACCACAATAATACAAGAGTACACAACAGATACAAACTCAATGTAAACCGCTCCAAACTTGATTGCAGAAAATACGACTTCAGCAACAGAGTGGTCAATGCTTGGAATGCACTACCTGGCTCTGTGGTTTCATCTTCAAATCCCCAAAACTTTAACCTTAAACTGTCTTCTATTGACCTCACCCCAATCCTAAGAGGTCTGTAAGGGGTGTGCAAAAGCACACCACTATGCCTACCATCCCTGTCCTACTGTCCCCATTTATTTGTACCCATTTCATTCATACTCATGTTTATTCTTATATCTATTATCTTGTAAATGATTGACAAATCAAATCAAATAAATAACTAAATAAATCCACTAGCTGGAAACAGAAAATCTTGCCTCCCACCAAAAGATTGTCCACCTTTGCGTACTTATATTCTCATGCACTGTTTAGAACATGTTTCATTTGCATTGTTAGTTAATACATAATTTAGTCTCTTTTAAAGCTGTATTTTGATTTTTGGGTCATTTTATGAAAGGGAGAGAATGTGAGTAGTGTGGTAACATTCCCTGTTGCATCTTATTTTGCTTTTTCACTTGCACAAGTTGGAAACACATCTTATGCTAGCAAATATTTAGAATACCTCCCACTTGAAATTTCCTGTTTATTTTTTGTACCTCTGATGCTATTATTCCTATTATTATTCCTATTATTCATGATGCTGCCCACATTTCATTTCATTTTTATTTTTTAAAAAAGTTAAGAGGCCTAGAAATAGAAACTAATACATATCTATTATTAACTATTTAGAATCTTAGAAACGGACAATCTTCTCCCATCTTCAAAGACTGCAAGCACTTCAATCACATTTTGACCATGGATTTGGCCTGTTCATGAGTCTCATTGTTACATCTTCTTCCCTGAGGGATACAGTTTCCTTTAAAATATGGCCAGATCTGGATGTTTTTAACTCTTGCTCTTTGTCATTTTGATCTGACCCAAGACCCCTTTCAATCTTCAAGCCTTGACCTCTGAGGAATTGCAGATTCCAGTAATTGCCTGACCTCTGTATGGACTTTTGAAGTGCAATAGCTTCCACGTTGTAGAGAGAGAGTAATCTTCAACTGCTGACATCCAGTTAGAAAGTTCTGGGGTCAGACTCCTGGGAAGACATGGGCAGAAACCCCAAAGATATGCTTTTGGGGAAGACCCAAAAATATTCCTGGGGTTCCTAAGGAACCGGAGATATCCTTCAATGTTCCATGATGGTCATTGTTTATCCTCTCTTTGACTAGGATTTGTATAAAGTGGTACCTCAGTACTCATCATTAATTGGTTATGGAGGCATGATGAATACTAAAAACAATGAGTACCAAACAAACCCGACTAGTCTTTAGAAGGCAAGAACTTGAAGATGAAACTCAAATACTTTGGCCACCTAATGAGAAGGAAGGACTCATTGGAGAAGAGCCTAATGCTGGGGAAAAATGAGGGCAAAGGAAGAAAGAGACGACAGAATGAGGTGGCTGGATGGAGTCACTGAAGCAGTAGGCTTGAGCTTAAATGGACTCCAGAGGATGGTAGAGGACAGGAAGTCCTGGAGAAACATTGTCCATAGGGTCGCAATGGGTCAGATACGACTTCACAACTAACAACAACAGCAACCAAACAAACCACATAGCTTATCATATCACCTTTTGAGTTTTAGCTGCGAAGGAATTCCTGTCTGTCCCTTTTCCTATGTCAGTGACCATCCCAGCATGGCTGACTTCCTGTCCACTTTCTGTGGCCGTCCCCTGCTTCCTTTTGCAGCAACCTTCCCAGCACAATGCCTAAAGTTTGAACCATGGCAACTGGACTAAGTTTTGTTAACCTGAGATGTTTTGTTGCTGATCGAAGCAACTTCATCAATCAGAGCAAAATTAATTAGGCAGAGAGTTAGAGAGTGGTTGGAATGTACCAATGCTTGCCACACCAACTTCAGGGATTTCCCCCCAAAATGCATTGCAATATGTCAATGAAGACTCCATCATCCAGGTGTCTAAAGGTTGAATAATTTATATTCAACAAATTTGTAAATTTGTTGTAATTTGCAACTGGACCAAATTTTGATAATTTGAGATGTTTTATTTATTTATTTGTTTGTTTGTTTGTTTGTTAAATTTATAGGCCGCTCATTCAAGCAATTTCATCAGTCAAAGTAAAAATATTTGCCAGCATAGCAATAAGCAATAACACTTAGATTTATATACCACTTTATAGTGCTTTACAGCCCTTTCTAAGAAGTTTTACAGAGTCAACCTATTGCCCCCAACAATCTGGGTCCTCATTTTACCTACCTAGGAAGGGTGGAAGAAGGAGTCAACCTTGAGCCTGTTGGGATTTGAACTGTCAAATTGCAGTCAGCAGAAGTAGTCTGCAGTATTGCCCTCTCACCTATGATAGATTCCTACTGGTTCAGTACCAGTTCAGACAAACCAGTAGTGGTATGGCATCCTGGGTCACTGGAACCGGCAGCGACCCAGGCCTGCCACACTCCCAAACCGGTTCTGCAGTCTCTTCTGCCATTGCCGGCATGTTTCTGTTCATGTGCAGAACAGTTTTCAGTCAACTGTGAATGCACAGCAATGTGTAATGGGTGTGCGAGTGAGCAAAGTGAGTAGCATGCACACAAAATGCCCTCTCAGCAAACCGGTAGTAAACCTGTTAGGAACCCACCAGTAGTGGGTTTCGGCTCCGTTGCAACTGGTATGTTGCAACGGGAGCTGGGCATCCACCATGGGCACAAGTGCTACGCACGGATGCGCACCCACCACCTGCAATGCTCCAGCTGTTCAGCGGAGCATTGCAAAGGCACTGTATGTTGTGTGCACATGCGCAGATGGCCCATTTCCTTCAAGGTAAGGTAAGGAACGAGGGCGGGAGGGCCCTCCAAACCACCGTTCTAGTACAGTTGCTGCTGCTTCCAGCAGGAACCAGTACGCACATACCGGAGCATACCATCTGCAACCCACCACTGGAACCCACTGACTCTAACCACAGTGCCACCGAGGCTCAGCATGGCTGACTTCCTGTCCATTCTTGGCAGCAGTCTCTATCTTCCTATCGCAACGTGTAGAGTACCAAACAAACGACTACTGAGGCAACATTTTCATGTCGAAATGCATCAAGTACCAAACTCAATGAGTTTTGAAGCAATTGAGTACCGAGGTACCATTGTATTTGTCTTTATAACATTTATCTTTTTCAGGTGGATTTTTATATTTCTGTTGCTTTTATATTTGTGGTTTTATTCTATTGTTATACGCCACCCTGAGTCATTTTCCGTGAGAGGAGTGACATATAAATTTGATAAATAAATATAAACAAATAAACAACTTTGTCCAGCAATGAGAATTTATAGCTTACCGGATAATATCCTCCCTTAAACAGCAAGTCTTATGCTACCTCTCTCACTCGGGGTTAATTAATTTAGGGAGACACAGTTGTCATGAAGATATGCCAGTTAAATGCAATTAGACTTACATGTAAATAGACTTGCATATTCTGCATTGTAATGAGGTAGAATTGCAGATTTTCAATGGAGTTTTTCTTTTTTTGGGGAGGTGGGGGAAAGAGCAATTAATCACAGAGATACAACAATTGCAATCAATTCCTGCGGGGTTACATGAGCCTTACAATACTTCCTGCATCCAAAACATATCAGCACACCAATGCACAATTTTGAAATTTACACACTTACACTCTTGCAACCCTTCTTTTCTCCTTTCCTTTTTTTTTCCAGACAATATTTTTAGCTGTTTAATTGGTAATAGATATTTAATATCCTGAGGTCTTCCAATAAGTTCAACACAACCGTTTCTATTTTCTAATAGCCACAGATCTCACATTTCAGAATTGGTTGACTGTATTTTTTCTGAGCATTTTCATGCAGTAATTAGTTTTGCTATGGGGTAATTATGAAGATAAGCATTTCTAAAGATAACTGCTTGCTGCATTAGCAAGAACGTGGAGGGGGGGGTCAGACACTGACTTTGTCAATATATTGTTTTAATGCCATCCCATTACTCAGGTTTTACTGAATTGCTATTCCACGCGGAGGGATTTTTGGAGAGTTCATCCCCCAGCCCTGAACTGAACTGCTGTAAGTTTCTGAACAGATTAAAACAGACATCAACATTTAGAATATTAGCCGGGAAGTAAGTCCCATTGAATTCAATACGACATAGAGCAGGGGTGTCAAACTCAATTTCATTGAGACCCTGCATCAGGGTTGTGTTTGATCTTGGAGGGCAGGGTTGGGTGGTAGGTGGTGGTGGGAATGGCCATGGTGGGCATGACACAGGACTCTTGTTGGGAGCACCTATGGTGGCCAAGCGCTAAGGCAGGACTTCCCGGAGACCCTCCCTCTCATTTATAATTTCCTTCCTTCCTTCCTTCCTTCCTTCCTTCCTTCCTTCCTTCCTTCCTTCCTTCCTTCCTTCCTTCCTTCCTTCCTTCCTTCCTTCCTTCCTTCCTCACTTCCCATCTTTTCCTTTGTCTTTCCTCTTTCCCTTTCTCCTTTCCTGGCCCTTCTTGGATGATCAAATGCAAAAGGAGAAACATTTCTCCTTTTGTTTTGTTTTTAGATAGCCCTCTGCCAGTGAAAATGGAGCATGGGGTGGGGCATGCATAACCCCCACCAAGCTCCATTTTTGCTGGCAGAGGCCGGTCCTTTGCTGTTTCCAGGCCAGCCCCATGGGCCAGATCTAAGCACCTCATGGGCCACATCTGGCCCATGGGCCTTGAGTTTGGCACCCCTGATATACAGTGATTGATGCCTGGTCCAGTTGCCCTTTTTATCTTCAGCTTTTTTCCCTGACTTGATTTTTTGGTTCTGCCAAAGAAAAATTACAAATGAATTCCCCTCTTAATTTCCTCTAAAGATTCGTATCTCCTTTGCCACAAATAGAATAGAGTAGAATAGAGTTGGAAGGGACCTTGGAGGTCTTCTAGTCCAATGCCCTGCTCAGGAGGAAATCCTACACCACTTCAGACAAATGGTTATCTAACATCTCCTTAAAAACTTCCAGTGTTGGAGCAGTCACAACTTCTGGAGGCAAGTTGTTCCATAGCATAGCATAGCATAGCATAGCATAGCATAGCATAGCATAGCATAGCATAGCATAGCACAGCAGAGTTGGAAGTTGGAAGGGACCTTGGACGTCTTCAAGTCCAATCCCTGCTTAGGCAGGAAAGCCTACTCCGTTTCAGACAAATGGTTGTCCAATCTCTTCTTAAAAACTTCCAGTGTTGGAGCACCCACAACTTCTGGAGACAAGTTGTTCCACTGATTAATAGTTCTCACTGTCAGAAATTTCTCCTTAGTTCTAGGTTGCTTCTCTCCTTGATTAGTTT